>NC_086450.1:178805296-179105296 GCF_028390025.1 Pseudophryne corroboree | reverse complement strand
GCACTTTGTTGTTCAGACGGGACGCCATGAGATCTCTCTCTGGCAACCCCCACTTGTCTACTAGAGTCTGGAAGACCTCCGGGTGTAGAGCCCATTCGCTTGCCTGAATGGCGTGTCGACTGAGAAAGTCCGATTCCCAGTTTAGGACTAAGGCTGGTGATGAAGTTCCGCCCACTTTAGTATGCGACTTACCTCCTTCATCGCTTTTCGGCTGCGAGTTCCTTCTTGATGGTTGAGGTACACTACTGCCGTCACATTGTCCGAGCGGATCTGGACTGGTTTTCCCCGAAGAATGTCCTTTGCCTGAATCAGTGCCACATATATGGCCCGAAGTTCCAATATATTTCTTGGCAGGCAACTTCCTTGGTCCATTGCTCCTGAAAACACAACCTTCTTGACACTGCTCCCCAGCCCTGTTACTGGCGTCTGTCGTCAGAATTTCCCTATCTAATATCCAAAAGGGTCTCCCCTTGTCCAGATAGGATGTCTGTAGCCACCAGGCTAATGACCTTCTTACTCCTATCGTAAGAAACATAGTCTGTTTTTTTATCGTCTGATGCAACCAATTCCATTTGGCAAGACTCAGACGCTGCGGAGGCCTCGAGTGTAATTGTGCATACTCCACCATGTCGAATGTTGACACCATCAAACCCATCACACGCATTGCTGCGTGAATGGATACCTTTTGACTGTGTAACAAGTCCTGAATCCTTGACTGGACCTTAGATATCTTGTTCAGAGGTAAAATTACTCTCTGAAGACTTGAATCCAGTACAGCCCCCAAGTGAGTCATCCGTTGGGACGGAACCAGAGACGATTTTGCCCAATTTATGAGCCACCCTTGGTTCTGCAGACACATTATTGTCTGTTGCAGATGACATGAGAGCAATTCCTGCGTCTGTGCCAGGATTAAAAGATCGTCGAGGTATGGAAATATTCTTATGCCCTGCTGGTGGAGATAAGCTGCCATTACCACTATAATCTTGGTAAATACTCTGGGAGCTGTGGCTAATACAAAAGGTAGGGCCTGGAACTGAAAATGATGTTGGAGGATAGCGAACCTTACATGTAGGTAAGCATCTTGTATATCCAGGGATACCATATAATCCCCTGGCTCCATGGCCAAAATGATGGAACGTAACATCTCCATGTAAAACCGAGGTGCCCAAATGTATTTGTTCAGTACTTTGAGATTGAGAATGGGCCGAATTGACCCATTTGGCTTCTGAACTAAACAGGTTGGAGTAAAAACCCTATCCTCGTTGTGCAGGAGGAACTGGAATAACTACTCCTGACTGAAGCAATTTCTGAACTACTTCTAACAAAGCCCTGGCCTTAGTCTCTACCCGAGATGGGCCTGTACAGTAAAACCCTCCGAGGAGGGTGCTTCTTGAAGGCAAAAGCATAACCTAGAGATACCGCTTCCTGCACCCAGGCATCTGTTGTAGACTGCTGCCAGATATGTGCAAACTGAAGAAGTCGGTCCCTCAGGGGGAGGCCCGCACCATCAGGCTGATGGCTTATTATCTGTTTTCCCAACCGGTCCTCTGGTAGCCAATGCTTTTTAGTCTTACCAGACTTGTTGTATTGGGGCTGCTTGCCATCACTTTTTCCCCTTAGCTTTCCCTCGAGACCGAAAGGGCCGAAAAGCCGGAACTTTAGGTTTGAAATTGTATATGGAAGGAAACTTGACCTTCTTGGAGTCTGCTTCTGACTCCAGAATATCGGTTAATTCTTTACAAAAAAGAAAATCTCCAGAAAAGGACAAAGATTCCAATACCTTCTAAGATTCTGAATCCGCTTTCCACGTACGTAGCCAAACTGCTCTGCGAGCAGCTATTGTTGAAGCCGATGCCCTGGAGGCAATAGTACCCATATCCAATGCTACTTCTTCCAAGAACATTGCAGCCTGTTTTATATGAGCTATATGGGATTTTTGCTCTCTAGAAGCTAAAGAAAAATCCCCCTCCAATGCATCAGCAAAGGCAGCCACTGCCTTTGCCATCCAAGCGGAAGCCATGGCTGGCCTTATGACTGCCCCAGACAGGGAAAAAATTGTTTTTAGAAAACCTTCCACTCTCCTATCCGTGACATCATTTAACGATATTAAAGGCAAAGGTAATGTAGATTTTCGCACGAATCGAATTGCATGCGTATCTACTTTGGGAGCCACCTCCCTTTTTACACAATCCCCAGCTGGAAGAGGATAATTGAAATTCCATTTCTTAGGAATTACTTCTTATTTGGCGTAGCCCAAGCCTTTTACATAATTTCCGTCAGCTGATCTGACCCTGGAAACTTAGTCTTAACTGTTTTAGGACGTTTAAACACAGGTGCCTTGGTTTTTAACACAGGCTCTGTTGAACCATCTAAGGATAGAATGGCTTTCATTAACTCAGCTATATCCACTGAGCTGCGACTTTCCTCCTCCTCTTCGTATGCCGAAGTAAAAATAAGAATTTACTTACCGATAATTCTATTTCTCGGAGTCCGTAGTGGATGCTGGGGTTCCTGAAAGGACCATGGGGAATAGCGGCTCCGCAGGAGACAGGGCACAAAAAGTAAAGCTTTATGATCAGGTGGTGTGTACTGGCTCCTCCCCCTATGACCCTCCTCCAAGCCTCAGTTAGGATACTGTGCCCGGACGAGCGTACACAATAAGGAAGGATTTATGAATCCCGGGTAAGACTCATACCAGCCACACCAATCACACCGTACAACCTGTGATCTAAACCCAGTTAACAGTATGATAACAGAGGAGCCTCTGAAAGATGGCTCCCTACAACAATAACCCGATTTAGGTAACAATAACTATGTACAATTATTGCAGATAATCCGCACTTGGGATGGGCGCCCAGCATCCACTACGGACTCCGAGAAATAGAATTATCGGTAAGTAAATTCTTATTTTCTCTATCGTCCTAGTGGATGCTGGGGTTCCTGAAAGGACCATGGGGATTATACCAAAGCTCCCAAACGGGCGGGAGAGTGCGGATGACTCTGCAGCACCGAATGAGAGAACTCCAGGTCCTCCTTAGCCAGGGTATCAAATTTGTAGAATTTTACAAACGTGTTCTCCCCCGACCACGTAGCCGCTCGGCAGAGTTGTAATGCCGAGACCCCTCGGGCAGCCGCCCAAGAAGAACCCACCTTCCTTGTGGAGTGGGCATTTACCGATTTTGGCTGTGGCAGGCCTGCCACAGAATGTGCAAGCTGAATCGTACTACAAATCCAGCGCGCAATAGTCTGCTTAGACGCAGGAGCGCCCAACTTGTTGGGAGCATATAGCATAAACAGTGAGTCAGATTTCCTGACTCCAGCTGTCCTTGAAATGTATATTTTTAAAGCTCTGACAACGTCCAACAACTTGGAGTCCTCCAAGTCGCTTGTAGCCGCAGGCACTACAATAGGCTGGTTCAGATGAAATGCTGACACCACCTTAGGGAGAAAATGCGGACGAGTCCGCAGTTCTGCCCTGTCCGAATGGAAAATCAGATATGGGCTTTTGTAAGATAAAGCTGCCAGTTCTGACACTCTCCTGGCCGAAGCCAGGGCTAGTAGCATGGTCACTTTCCATGTGAGATATTTCTTCTGGAAGAAAATCGACAGGGCCGAAATTTGAACCTTAATAGATCCCAATTTGAGACCCATAGACAATCCTGATTGCAGGAAATGTAGGAATCGACCCAGTTGAAATTCCTCCGTCGGAGCACTCCGATCCTCGCACCACGCAACATATTTTCGCCAAATGCGGTGATAATGTTGCGCGGTTACTTCCTTCCTTGCTTTAATCAAGGTAGGAATGACTTCTTCCGGAATGCCTTTTCCCTTTAGGATCCGGCGTTCAACCGCCATGCCGTCAAACGCAGCCGCGGTAAGTCTTGAAACAGACAGGGACCCTGCTGAAGCAGGTCCCTTCTCAGAGGTAGAGGCCACGGATCCTCCGTGATCATCTCTTGAAGTTCCGGGTACCAAGTCCTTCTTGGCCAATCCGGAGCCACTAGTATCGTTCTTACGCCTCTTTGCCGTATAATTCTCAATACTTTTGGTATGAGAGGCAGAGGAGGAAACACATACACCGACTGGTACACCCAAGGCGTTACCAGCGCGTCCACAGCTATTGCCTGCGGATCTCTTGACCTGGCGCAATACCTGTCCAGTTTTTTGTTGAGGCGAGACGCCATCATGTCCACCATTGGTCTTTCCCAACGGGTTACAAGCATGTGGAAAACTTCTGGATGAAGTCCCCACTCTCCCGGGTGAAGGTCGTGTCTGCTGAGGAAGTCTGCTTCCCAGTTGTCCACTCCCGGGATGAACACTGCTGACAGTGCTATCACATGATTCTCCGCCCAGCGAAGAATCCTTGCAGCTTCTGCCATTGCACTCCTGCTTCTTGTGCCGCCCTGTCTGTTTACATGGGCGACTGCCGTGATGTTGTCCGACTGGATCAACACCGGTTTTCCTTGAAGCAGAGGTTCTGCCTGGCTTAGAGCATTGTAGATTGCTCTTAGTTCCAGAATGTTTATGTGAAGAGACGTTTCCAGGCTCGACCACACGCCCTGGAAGTTTCTTCCTTGTGTGACTGCTCCCCAGCCTCTCAGGCTGGCGTCCGTGGTCACCAGGATCCAATCCTGTATGCCGAATCTGCGGCCCTCCAATAGATGAGCACTCTGCAACCACCACAGAAGAGATACCCTTGTCCTTGGAGACAGGGTTATCCGCTGGTGCATCTGAAGATGCGACCCTGACCATTTGTCCAGCAGATCCCTCTGGAAAACTCTTGCGTGGAATCTGCCGAATGGAATTGCTTCGTAAGAAGCCACCATTTTTCCCAGGACTCTTGTGTGTACAGACACCTTTCCTGGTTTTAGGAGGTTCCTGACAAGTTCGGATAACTCCTTGGCTTTTTCCTCCGGGAGAAAAACCTTTTTCTGAACAGTGTCCAGAATCATCCCTAAGAACAGCAGACGTGTTGTCGGAATTAACTGGGATTTTGGAATATTCAGAATCCACCCGTGCTGCTTTAGCACTTCTTGAGACAGTGCTAGTCCCATCTCTAGCTGTTCTCTGGACCTTGCCCTTATTAGGAGATCGTCCAAGTATGGGATAATTAATACGCCTTTTCTTCGAAGAAGAATCATCATCTCGGCCATTACCTTGGTAAAGACCCGAGGTGCCGTGGACAATCCAAACGGCAGCGTCTGAAACGGATAGTGACAGTTCTGTACGACGAACCTGAGGTACCCCTGGTGTGAGGGGTAAATTGGAACGTGGAGATACGCATCCTTGATGTCCAAGGATACCATAAAGTCCCCTTCTTCCAGGTTCGCTATCACCGCTCTGAGTGACTCCATCTTGAACTTGAACTTTTTTATGTACAGGTTCAAGGATTTCAGATTTAGAATAGGTCTTACCGAGCCATCCGGCTTCGGTACCACAAATAGAGTGGAATAATACCCATTTCCTTGTTGTAAAAGGGGTACCTTGACTATCACCTGCTGAGAGTACAGCTTGTGAATGGCTTCCAAGACCGTCACCCTGTCGGAGGGGGACGTTGGTAAAGCAGACTTCAGGAAACGGCGAGGTGGAGACGTCTCTAGTTCCAACCTGTAACCCTGAGATATTATCTGCAGGATCCAGGGATCCACCTGCGAGTGAGCCCACTGCGCGCTGAAATTCTTGAGACGACCCCCCACCGCCCCCGAGTCCGCTTGAGAAGCCCCAGCGTCATGCTGAGGCTTTTGTAGAAGCGGGGGAGGGCTTCTGTTCCTGGGAAGGAGCTGCCTGTTGCAGTCTCTTCCCCTTTCCTCTGCCTCGTGGCAGATATGAATATCCCTTTGCTCTCTTGTTTTTAAAGGAACGAAAGGGCTGCGGCTGAAAAGTCGGTGTCTTTTTCTGTTGGGGAGTGACTTGAGGTAAAAAGGTGGATTTCCCGGCTGTAGCCGTGGCCACCAAATCCGATAGACCAACACCAAATAACTCCTCCCCTTTATACGGCAAAACTTCCATATGCCGTTTTGAGTCCGCATCACCTGACCACTGTCGCGTCCATAAACTTCTTCTGGCCGAAATGGACATAGCACTTACCCGTGATGCCAGTGTGCAAATATCCCTCTGTGCATCACGCATATAAAGAAACGCATCCTTTATTTGCTCTAAAGACAGTAAAACATTGTCCCTATCCAGGGTATCAATATTTTCAATCAGGGACTCTGACCAAGCTACCCCAGCACTGCACATCCAGGCTGTCGCTATAGCTGGTCGTAGTATAACACCTGTATGTGTGTATATACTTTTTTGGATATTTTCCATCCTCCTATCTGCTGGATCTTTAAGTGCGGCCGTCTCAGGAGAGGGTAACGCCACTTGTTTTGATAAGCGTGTGAGCGCCTTGTCCACCCTAGGAGGTGTTTCCCAGCGCGCCCTAACCTCTGGCGGGAAAGGGTATAAAGCCAATAACTTCTTTGAAATTAGCAGTTTTTTATCGGGGGCAACCCACGCTTCATCACACACCTCATTTAATTCATCTGATTCAGGAAAAACTATAGGTAGTTTTTTCACACCCCACATAATACCCTGTTTTGTGGTACCTGTAGTATCAGCAATATGTAACGCCTCCTTCATTGCCAAAATCATATAACGTGTGGCCCTACTGGAAAATACGGTTGATTCGTCACCGTCGCCACTGGAATCAGTGCCTGTGTCTGGGTCCGTGTCGACCGACTGAGGTAACGGGCGTTTTACAGCCCCTGACGGTGTTTGAGGCGCCTGGACAGGTGCTGATTGATTGTCCGGCCGTCTCATGTCGTCAAACGACTGCTTTAGCGTGTTGACACTATCCCGTAATTCCATAAATAAAGCCATCCATTCTGGTGTCGACTCCCTAGGGGGTGATATCCCCATATTTGGCAATTGCTCCGCCTCCACACCAATATCGTCCTCATACATGTCGACACACACGTACCGACACACAGCAGACACACAGGGAATGCTCTTAAAGAAGACAGGACCCCACTAGCCCTTTGGGGAGACAGAGGGAGAGTTTGCCAGCACACACCAAAAGCGCTATATATGACAGGGATAGCCTTATAATAAGTGCTCCCTATATAGCTGCTTTAATATATATAATTTTGCCACAATTTTGCCCCCCCTCTCTTGTTTTACCCTGTTTCTGTAGTGCAGTGCAGGGGAGAGCCTGGGAGCCTTCCTGACCAGCGGAGCTGTGTGAGGAAAATGGCGCTGTGTGCTGAGGAGATAGGCCCCGCCCCTTTTTCGGCGGGCTCGTCTCCCGCTCTTTAACGGATTCTGGCAGGGGTTAAATATCTCCATATAGCCCCCGGAGGCTATATGTGAGGTATTTTATGCCAAAAAATAGGTTTACATTGCTTCCCAGGGCGCCCCCCCCCAGCGCCCTGCACCCTCAGTGACTGCCGTGTGAAGTGTGCTGAGAGCAATGGCGCACAGCTGCAGTGCTGTGCGCTACCTTAAGAAGACTGAGGAGTCTTCTGCCGCCGATTCTGGACCTTCTTTTCTTTTCAGCATCTGCAAGGGGGCCGGCGGCGAGGCTCCGGTGACCATCCAGGCTGTACCCGTGATCGTCCCTCTGGAGCTAATGTCCAGTAGCCAAAGAAGCCAATCCATCCTGCACGCAGGTGAGTTCACTTCTTCTCCCCTAAGTCCCTCGTTGCAGTGATCCTGTTGCCAGCAGGACTCACTGTAAAATAAAAAAACCTAAGCTAAACTTTTCTAAGCAGCTCTTTAGGAGAGCCACCTAGATTGCACCCTTCTCGGACGGGCACAAAAACCTAACTGAGGCTTGGAGGAGGGTCATAGGGGGAGGAGCCAGTACACACCACCTGATCATAAAGCTTTACTTTTTGTGCCCTGTCTCCTGCGGAGCCGCTATTCCCCATGGTCCTTTCAGGAACCCCAGCATCCACTAGGACGATAGAGAAATTAATTGAGCTTTCATCTTCCGATGAATCCTCATCTGAATCATGTGTAGCCTGTGAGGGTGAAGATTTACTTACCACTGGCTTATCAGCTTGTTTCTTTTAAGAACCTGCTGCTGGAAGTGATACACCATAGGTGGAGAGCTGCATGTAAGGGTTAATAGTATAACCTATCCCAGGTACAGGAGCTGGAGGAATTATCCGTTCAGCTATACTGTACAAAGTCTGTGCAAACATAGCCCAATGTGGATCCACCTGCACCTGAATCTGCCTTGTATTTTTCATTAACCCCTGGTGAAAGCTAAAACAATTTGCACACAAACCATCCTGAACCAGATCCTGAGAGGATAACACAGCTTTGCAAGGCAACATGTTATGAGTGTTGGTGTTGCTGTGAGTGTACCTTCCTCACCTTTTCCACGCTTAGACATGATAAATAATCAACACTTCCACAGTGTACCACACAATTTGTGACTGTAATCACTTTAAATTTCTACCCATGCACCAGCATTGAGGATTGGAATAAACAAACTGACAGAAATATACTAAAGTCAGCAATCACACGAGCAGTCAGTCACATGTTATACATTAGTATAATAAGCAATATGAACACATCAACTACAACTACATTTTAAGTATGTAAGAGAACATATTACTGCATCATGTTTAAACAGATCTAACGTATTCAGACGCAATGCGAAAGAAACAGTAATTGTATACAGACATATGCAATAGGCACTTATTTATACTATTCATACTCAAAGGGTAGATAGAGACTTAGGACTGTATAACCCGTACTCAGAGTGGGATACAGAGAGACTCACCTTGCTTCCAGGGCCGATCAATACGTTAGCGAACGCTGAGTGGATCCAGACACTACTAGTGTACACTGTCGCTCCATGAACCTATAGTGAACACAGACGCTCAGTGAACACGGACGGACCAGTCACACAGCCTCCTATGCTGCGACTGGGTCCCTTTCGTGTACAGCGTCTAAAACGGAAGCGGGAAACAGTTCATGGCGGGAGACTCTGAAAAAAATGATCATGAACCGGGGGGAGGGGCGACCAGGAGAGCGTCTGACTCCCCACTGCTGACATCAACCCTAGGGATTTCGGCCTCATACTATTCCTGGAGCCTCTGATCCCCAAGGCCTAGCGCTGGTGCACCCGAGGAGGCAGCCGCGTCAGCAACTGTTTGGTGGTCTCCCAAAACAGTGCGGCTGTGTCTGTATTCCCCTTCTAAGCAGAACCGATGCCTTACTTTCTCCCCGTGCTCCGGCCACAGCCTGGTAACGTCTGCTGGACCTGTTAATATATCCGACAAAGACACCCGCCGAAACAGCACTGTACTCGTGGGTAAGCGTCGTCGCGACGCGGTGGAGAGTTGTTGGAGCGACTCTTTCTAAGGTACGTATAAGACCCTGTTTATAAAAATCACTCAGAAAAATAGTTAGACTATAAAAATAAAATAAGAAAGCTTAGGGCTGCTAAAAACCAGCAGCCCATTGATCATGGTCTGGCTCCTGCCGCACCAAACAAAAAACTGGTTTGCCTGAGCCAGGAGGTGGGGATATAAGGACGGGTTCATTGCATTCTGGGAGGCTGAAAGCTTTGATCGTTTGGTGCCAATCCGCTGTCGCTACCTCATATCCCAATGTTATCCTGTGGATAACCGGTGGACCCTGCATACACACACACACACACACACACACACACACACACACACACACACACACACACATTATATATCTATCTATTTTTTTTGTATCAGTAAATCTTTTTGTATGTAGTAATTAGTGTACTAGTGTATATATCTATGATTTGTTTATGTTTATTGCCTGATGAATTAAATAAAATTAAAACAAAACTGTAAGCAGAATTTTCTTCTCTTTTGCACATATGGGAATTGCCAGGGGTATACGTGGGCAGTCAAGAGGGATATAATAAAATAGATATAGGTTATATGTTGTGCTTTTAACTAAATCATAGAGTAATGAATATTAATATAAACAAGTTGAACACTTATGTTTATCAGTTTCAGAACACCGAGAAAGATTTACAGGCATACCTGGGATTTACTGTAGTTATATTTGTCAGGATTATCTTCTCGGTACTTGCGAAAGTTGTTCCTGGTGCGTTTGTCAGCAGACATAGAATAAGGGGTCTGTGCAGTAGAGTCCCTAGAGGAAATAGGATTTTAATTACCTACTGGTAAATCCTGGTCTCGTAGTCCATAGAGGATGCTGGGGTCCACATTAGTACCATGGGGTATAGACGGGTCCACTAGGAGTCACTGGCACTTTAAAAGTTTGAGAGTGTGGGCTGGCTCCTCCCTCTATGCCCCGCCTACCAAACAGTCTAGAAACTGTGCCCAAGGAGACGGACAACTTCGAGAGAAGGATTTTACACAGATCGTGGCGAGATTCACACCAGCTCACACATACAAGGCAAACCAAGTTAGTCAGCTTGAAAATTCAGCAACGGCTGAACAATCAGGATTTTGGTACTTACCGATAAATCCCTTTCTCCGATTCCACAGGGGCCACTGGAGTGTAGTTACAATGGGGAGATAGTAGGTGGCATTGGTAGCTGGCACTTTAAAAATTCTCACACTGTGGCTAGCTCCTCCCCTACTATCTCCCCTCCAAGCCAGTCTACGTTAAACTGTGCCCGAGGAGAGCTGTAATAAACAAACCGTAAGGTAGAGGAGGTTAACGACGCCCTGTAAACCAGGCGAACACAAACTAAACCTGGAACAGAACCTGACAAAAAACCAGGCTAGCCTGAACCCAACAAGCAGTCATATGGTGATCTGCAATCGTTAATCAAACAAAAATCAGGAGAAACAGCGCTGGGCGGGCGTCCAGTGGCCCCTGTGGAATCGGAGAAAGGGATTTATCGGTAAGTACCAAAATCCTGATTTCTCCTTCATCCACTAGGGGCCACTGGAGTGTAGTTACAATGGGGACGTCCCAGAGCTCCCAAAAAACGGGTGGGAAAGCGCTGAGAGTCCTGTAAAAACTGCTCGGCCAAACAGTGATGCAGAGGCCGTAAAAGTGTCAAACTTGTAGAATTTGACAAAAAGAATGTCGGTTTGACCAAGTAGCCGCCCGACAAAATATTCATGGAGACCCCGCGGGCGGCTGCCCACGAAGGTCTTACAATGCGCGTAAAGCGCGCTGAATTGGAAAACGGAGGTTCCCTAGTAACCGCCAAGAAGACTGTCTGATGATCAGATGTATCCAACTGTCCAGCATATGCTGGGGCCCCGGCTATTTAGTACGGGAGCATCGTCCAGAGCAAAGAAGAAAAAACACTTCATCGAATAGCCTGAGACCTCTGTAGAGAGAGTTGACGAGCCCTGACAACATTCAGAGAGGATTGAAAACCACTAGTGTCAGATTTATATGAAAAATGGACCTCCCCTCTGGAAGAAACGACCGCTGAGGCCGAAGCCGAGCCCGGGGAGTTGCCAATAGAGTACTCCCTGAACAAGAGGCCGAACTTACGGCCGCTAGGCTAATCTCATTTGGAAGAAAAGCGAAAAAGGCAGAGACCTAAAATTCCGGTCAGTGTGGTTTGAAGCGCAGCGGAGCAAAGAACCTCCCAGAGAAACCAAAGATGAATGGTAACTGGAAGAAGGGGGAAAAACCCCCTTTTATCTTCATTATGTTCCATAAAGTTTTCCCAAAGTGGCAAAAGCGAGAAGAGGTAATAGACTTCTGAAATCGGAGCCCAGTAGGCCTAACCGAACTAGGGAACTCCTCCCTTCTGAGGTCTCGTGAACAGTCACACGGGTAACCGAAACCAGTGTAAAATTGAACAAGGAGAAAAAAAAAAAGGAGCCTGTTGAAGTAGACAGTCCCGTCGAGGTAGGAGCCAAGGCTCCTCTACTGACAACAGGCGTATCTGTATCTTCAAGTCATGCGTGGCCCAACCAGCGCCACCGAGAGGACTAGCACGCATAATCCCCTCCTGTGTTACTGAACATGAAGTAGAAATAGAAAAGGAGGCAGGATAGAATAACCAGAAAACTCCCCGGAGCCCTGAGGGCCTCCACGGCTACTGCCGTCCGAGAGTAATAAAGGGTTAAAGAGTCAGTCAGAACGCCCTGAGGTCGATCCGAAATCTCCGCCCACAGCGGACCAGCTGACAAAACTCCGGGGCATGTTCCCTCACCCAGGAGTCTGACCTGGTGGCTTGATCTGGAAACAAGATTGTTGTCCCCCGTTCCGAGAGGAATGGAGGCGACCACTCATTACGTCGCAACTTGACTGAAGAAATAGAGTCTCTGGTGCCGAGGAATGAAAAAACCTCTGACGGACCGTGTTGAGAAACGTCTATGCGGAGCATAAATTGGATCTGTGTCGAATCAGAAGCTCGTGGATCCTCCGGATATTCAGAAGCCACCTAATGTACAGAGTGGGATAGTAGCAGTAAATTGTCCCATTAGGGAACCAACGTCACCCACTGCCCTTGAAAAAGAGTTATTCTGTTATCTTCCTAAACTCTGTGGGAGCGGAAGAGAGAAGAGTAAAGGACTTACAGTGAAAATGAGAATCCTGTTAAGGGGGAATCTGAGAAAAGCCTGTCCAACGGAAATCAGTAAACAGGCATCTCTGAAGACAAGGGACACGTAAAACTCCCTTTCTTGTTTAAACTAGCAATCACAGACTAAAAGGATTGTAAGGCCAGAATAGGCCTGTCCGAGCCACTTGGCTTCGGAACGTGAAAAGAAAACAAAGGCCTGAGAACTGTCCTAATTCAAATGATATGTGTAAAACAGGGATCAACACCCTTTGCGGTTAGAAACCTATGGAGCGCAGCCTGCAGTATGACTCTCTTGTCATCGTAAATCAGCCGACCCATGCCGAGGGACTCCTGAGACGGTTGTAACCGCCCAAGCCTTCTCCCATCGACCTGCGCCTACCCTGGGACCCTGCAGGTGTAATGGGTGTATAGGATGACATAAAATCAGACTGGACTGAGGATGTTGAACCTCTGCTTCAGCCTTTTTACCCTGAGAACCCCTGGCGACGAAGATATCACCCGTGTGGAGTCAAAAACCTGAAAGGGCACGAAACAATCTAAAGGGAAGACCAGTAAAGGTCTGTCTTGGAGCTGGGGCAGTAGTAGGAGAAATCAAAGTGGACCTACCTCCATTGGTTCAAGAAATCCTGCAGAAAGTTCCTTCCCCAGAACCATCTGCCCCGTAGGATTTCATGTTTACTTGTCACTGTCGCAGCCCCAGAGGTCGTCGGGTTAAGACAGCCCAAGCGAAGATGCAGGGTCCGAGTCTGTAGACATGGAGACCTCCAAGGAACATAAAGCAGAATCGTGATTCTGACCTGTATCAAAGTATCAATTGATCCTGATGCGAAGCATCCTGTAACCTAGAGGACAATTGTTCCCCAACCTACCTGCTCCGGATACGGTAGAACCATGCTGCCGCATATGTCGATGGATCCCTGAGCAAGGTTGCCTCAGGAAAACGGCGGCTTGATGGACCGGCGATACACCGAGGTGTATACCCTAGAGAGGTTCTGATACCATCTCCTGCCATCTGCGGGGAAAAGATAGGAAAACAAACCCTGTTTGATACCTGATATTGTGTATTCGGGTGTCTGTCGGCCGCCTACCGGAGCCTGCCCAGCTCATCCGAAACTGAACCAGTCGCTGTCATTTTCGTCAATGGCGTGGAACCCTGATGGACTTGACGTGTCCTCCTCCTTTACCTGCAGTATCAGATGAACTGCTGTATTATGTACCTGTATATTCTGAGACACTGGTTCAGATCCACAGAAAACAGACATCAGTAATGCATGGAATGTTAGCAAAGTTTCTTTTTGGAAAGGTGTGTTTGGTCCCGCTGTGATTTGATCCTGTGACCTTGGAAACCAAAGTCCAAGGGCTTACCTGATGAGCTATTGTCTGGTTAATAGTGACATTACCTGCATCATTGATCAAACAGGGGTGTGCAGGTGCGTGGAGGGCGAAGCAGATGGCTCCGCCGCATACTTCACACCTAAGCGGGAATTCTTCGACTATCCCAGGAGAGACAAACGAAAGGAGAAAAGGTGGGTTAAATAAACAGAGCCCTACGTAAGGTCTGCACTATAATGTGTAGTGACCGATACGATTAAAATAAACTTTCTGGAGCAGCGGAGACCTGAACCAGCAACGCTGCGCTGTGGGACAGGAGTCTTAGCCCTAGGCTATAGGAGTTCTCCTTAAAGTTTTGTTTGGATTCAAACCCCTGTTCAGATACCCGCTACTAGCGTACTGAGCCGCAGCGCTATTTGTCTGATGCCTTACACGCATTCCACAATTACAAATAGCATTAGTAACTAGTGACAACAAGGAATAATAAAGGGAAGGCAACACCCCGCCCTGTATTTAGTGTACCGCTAATTAAGGTGCACCAGATGTTTCTCTGAGGTTCCGCTGGCTTTTCAAAATGGTGACCAGCCTGTGAGAAAGATGGGGGAAAATGTTATGTGCAAGATGTTGTTATTAGAAAACATTGCGGAAGTAGCCTACAGCACCTGGTATTCCCAGGCGGTCTCCCATCCAAGTACTAACCGGGCCTGACCCTGCTTAGTTTCCGAGATCAGACGAGATCGGGCGTGTTCAGGGTGGTGTGGCCGTAGGCTTTTATCCCCTATATCTGGTATTTTATGGATTTATCTATATACATACCTACACGCACTTAAATATATATATCTATATATATATACATGCACAAACATAACTATATATGTATATATACACACACACCGTAGGTAAATAAATACTGCACAGTAGATCCTTTTAATTATTATTGAGCTGAGTCCCAGCTACTGTAATAGAGCAGGTTCCCTGATTTGCAAGTAGGAAAATGCTGGGTAGAGGACTCTACTGCAGGAGGAATGTATCTATATTTCAGCAGCCTGAAGTATCGAAAAGTTACAAATCCCAGAGCTGTTGCCTAGCGACGGGGAGACCTGGGAGCCCGCTGAGTAAAGCGGGTTAACTGTTAATATACCTGGGACTTTATTTGTATTTGTCTCTGAGTATGCAAGATTAGCCCACTGGGCTATAGGAGACACTGCAAATATGAAGCCAGGTCTGTGCAGGGAGGAAATGGCCGCCAGAGTGAAACTCCTCTGGGCTATGCGATAAAATCTATATAGTGGATAACTGGATTAGTGCTGAGCCACTCTGACTATATCACATTCTCCTCAGCACCATGTGCATTAAACTCACATAAATGCCTATTACACTATAACAGTGGCCGGGGAGCGGAGAATGCTGAGCCCGCTGTACAGAGCAGGAGTTAGCTCCGCCCCCCGGCTATGGCGCCTTATTGCAAAACTAAGCGGGAAGCGAGCTGTACCCTCCGCTGGGCCTGCGAGTCACCGCCGGGGAGCGCTGAGCGCTGAGCCCGCTATACAGCGCTAGTAGAGCCCTGTATCTGCTAGCCGCCGCCGGGGAGTGTTGCGCTGAACAGAGCGCGAGTCGCCGCCTGGGAGCAGGGAGCGCTGAGCTCGCTCTACAGAGCGGGACTTAGCTCCGCCCCCTCCGTACAAGGCGCCAAATTTAAACATTGCTTTGCGCTCGAGCGGGATCCCTGTGCCGGCTCTGTGAGTCGCGCTGAGTGGGTGCGGGGGGTGCGGGGAGCTGGGGGAGCAGAGGGTTATCAGAATGACACACACCCGTTTTTCAGTCAGGGTTGTATAAACACATACTCAGCCTCCCCCAATCATCCTGTCTGTTTCTCCATGAGGAGGACAGGTAAGGATACAATAAAGTACATTACAGCCCCAGAGAGCCCTTCTGGAGTGGGTTGTACAACAATAAACAGATTGCTCTAAAAACATACATAGCCACCACAAATAAAGTATACTTCACTCACCACTGTGTTCTTGGTGGATCGGCCCCGACACACGCCGCACGCAGCGGCGTCCAGCCGGAATCTTCTGTGGTGGGGTGGTCCCGACACAAGCCGCACGCAGCGGTGTCCGACCATTTTTGATACTCACCGCTGCCATGCTGCCGGAATCTTCTGCTGGATGGAGTGGCCGCGACACGCGCCGCACGCAGCGGTGTCCGCCAACTCAGGAGAGCTCAGTGTCTCCCTCAGCCGGGGCCCATCCCTAGCCGCACGCAGCTGCGATGGGACCCCGCCGGCAGCTCCCACGGTGCAGACTGGCAGTGGCAGAGCTGCCAGTCTGTGAGTGTGTGTAAGAAAAATAAAATAATAAAGAAAAAAGAAGAAAATTCTTCAGCTAAACCCAAGTGAACCAGCTACCTCGGGCACTTAACTAAGACTGGCTTGGAGGGGAGATAGTAGGGGAGGAGCTAGCCACAGTGTGAGAATTTTTAAAGTGCCAGCTACCAATACCACCTACTATCTCCCCATTGTAACTACACTCCAGTGGCCCCTAGTGGATGAAGGAGAAATATTACTTAACCAAGTAACAAAACAGTACTAAACCATGAACTAAGCAGTACTGAACTAAGTAACCACTGCAGGATCACGAAGCGCTGGGCTGGCGCCCAGCATCCTCTACGGACTACGAGAAAAGGATTTACCCGTAGGTAATTAAAATCCTATTTTCTCTTACGTCCTAGAGGATGCTGGGGTCCACATTAGCACCATGGGGATGTACCAAAGCTCCCAGAACGGGAGGGAGAGCACAGAGGCTCCTGCAGAACTGATTTACCAAACTTCAGATCATTAGAGGCCAAAGTAACGAACTTGTAGAACTTTGCAAATGTGTTCGACCCAGACCAAGTTGCTGCTCGGCAAAGTTGTAACGCCGAGACACCCCGGGCAGCCGCCCAGGAAGACCCCACCTTACAAGTAGAGTGGGCCTTAACAGACGTAAGACACGGCAATCCCGCCGTAGAATACGCATGCTGGATAGTGAACCTGATCCAGCGAGAGAACGTCTGCTTAGAAGCAGGACACCCCATTTTCTTGGGATCATACAGGACAAACAGAGAGTCTGATTTTCTCTGACAAGCAGTCCTCCTCACATAGATTTTTAGAGCCCTTACAACATCTAAGGACCCAGACCAAGTAGCCGCTCGGAAAGCTGTAAAGCTGAGACACCCCGGGCAGCCGCCCAGGAAGACCACACCTTACAAGTACAGTGGGCCTTAGATGTAGGGCACGGCAATCCTGCCGTAGAATATGCATGCTGGATAGTGAACCTGATCCAGCGAGAGATTGTCTGCTTAGAAGCAGGACACCCAGGTTTCCTTGGATCATACGAGTCCGATTTTCTTGTGATGAGCAGACCTCTTTACATAGATTTTCAGAGCCCTTACAACATCCAAGGACTTTGATGAAATTGAGGAGTCAGTAGCTACTGGCACCACAATAGGTCGGTTGATATGCAATGCAGATACAACCTTTGGAAGGAACTGCTGACGTGTCCGGAGCTCATCTCTATCTTCATGGAATATTAAGTAGGGCTCTTACAAGACAAAGCCCCCAACTCCGACACACGTCTAGCAGAAGTGAAGGCCAACAAAGTGACAGCCTTCCACGTGAGAAAATTGACCTCAACCTCCGGTAGAGGTTCAAACCAATCCGATTGGAGGAACTGTAACACCACGTTAAGATCCCAGGGCGCCGTAGGTGGCACAAAGGGAGGCTGGATGTGCAGAACCCCTTTCAGGAACGTCTGAACATCGGGGAGGGAAGCCAATTGTTTCTGGAAGAAAATGGATAGGGCCGAAATCTGGACCTTTACGGACCCCAACCTCAAGCTCATATCCACACCTGCTTGTAGGAACAGGAGAAACCGTCCCAGTTGAAACTCCACCGTAGGAAACTTCTTGGACTCACACCAAGATACATATTTTTTCCAAATACGATGGTAATGTTTAGACGTTACTCCTTTCCTAGCCTGTATCAGGCTAGGAATAACCTTGTTCGCAATGCCCTTCCAAGCTAATATCTGGCGTTCAACCTCCATGCCGCCAAATGTAGCCGCAGTAAGTCTTGATAAGCGAACGGCCCCTGCTGCAGCATGTCCTCCCGAAGAGGAAGAGGCCTCGGCTCTTCTAGCAGTAGATCCAGAAGATCTGCGTACCAAGCCCTTCTTGGCCAGTCTGGAGCAATGAGGATTGCCTGAACTCTTGTACTACCTACGAGTTTTAGAACTCTTGGAATGAGCGGAAGCGGAGGTACACCGACTGGAACACCCACGGAGTCACTGGGGCGTCCACCGCCACAGCTTGCGGGTCCCATGACCTGGAACAATACCGCCGAAGCTTCTTGTTGAGACGAGAGGCCATCATGACTATTTGAGGTACACCCCAAAGATCGGTTACCTCTGTGAACACCTCCGGATGGAGTCCCCACTCTCCTGGATAGAGATCGTGTCTGCTGAGGAAGTCCGCTTCCCAGTTGTCTACTCCCGGAATGAAGATTGCTGACAGCGCCAACGCGTGTTTTTCTGCCCAGAGAATGATTCTGGTTACCTCTGACATTGCAGCTCTGCTCTTCGTTCCGCCCTGCCTGTTTATGTAAGCCACTGTCGTTACATTGTTCAACTGTGCTTGAATGGCTCGATTTTGCAGAAGATGGGCCCCTTGGAGAAGACCGTTGTAGACGGCTCTAAGTTTCAGAATGTTTATTGGAAGACTGGATTCCAGGCTTGACCACCTTCCTTGGAAGGTTTCCCCCTGAGTGACTGCGCCCCAGCCCCGGAGACTTGCATCCGTGGTTAGAAGGATCCATTCCTGAGTCCCGAACCTGCGGACCTCCAGAAGGTGAGGTAGTTGTGGCCACCAGAGGAGTGAAATCCTGGCCTTCGGCGACAGACGTATTCTCTGGTGCATGTGTAGATGAGATCCCGACCACTTGTCTAGGAGATCCAGTTGGATGGGTCGAGCATAATACCTTTCGTACTGTAGAGCCTCGTAAGAGGCCACCGTCTTCCCCAGGAAGGCGAATGCACTGATGAACTGAAACCCGGGCTGGCTTCAGGACATCCCGGACCATTGTTTGTATCACCAATGCTTTCTCCTCCGGAAGAAACACCCTCTGCACTTCCGTGTCGAGGATCATTCCCAGAAAAGACAACCCCCTGGTCGGCTCCAAATGTGATTTTGGAAGATTCAGGCTCCAACAGTGTTCCCTAAGCAGAGTCGTCGTGAGAACAATGGACTGCAACAACCTCCCCCTGGACGATGCCTTTATCAGCAGATCGTCCAGATATGGGATTATGTTCACCCCCTGCCATCACCTTGGTGAACACCCTCGGTGCTGTGGAGAGGCCGAATGGTAGTGCCTGGAATTGATAGTGACTATCCAACAGTGCAAATCTGAGATAAGCCTGGTGAGGTGATCAAATCGGAATGTGGAGGTACGCACCCTTGATATCCAGGGATACCAGAAACTCTCCCTCCTCCAGACATGAAATCACTGCTTTGAGAGACTCCATTTTGAATTTGAACACCCTCAGGTAAGGGTTTGAGTTCAAGTTCAAAATTGGTCTGACCGAACCATCCGGTTTTGGTACCATGAAAAAGTTTGAATAACAACCCTTGTTTTGCATATGAGGTGGTACTGGGACAATGACCTGTGACTTTTCCAACTTTAAAATGGCTTCCTGTAGGATAGCCCTGTCTGTCATCAAAGCTGGCAAGCCCGATTTGAAGAATCGGTGAGGCAGGAGTTTCTGAAACGTCCGAGCCTCGCACCCAGCAGCCCGTCCTCCAGGCTTTGAGGTCCACCGTCATGCTGAGGATCTTGAGGAACCAGAAGCAGGTCTCTCGTCCTGGGAGCCTGCGGGTGCAGTCATTTTGGATTTTGCTTGGGCTTTTTTGTCTTAGCGGTCCGAAAGGACTGCGGCACAGCTGAAGAAAATGGTTTCTTCGTAGAAGGTGTAGCAGAGGGAAGGAAAGGTGACTTACCCGCGGTTGCCGTGGAAATCCAGGCATCCAACGCTTTCCCGAATAGAGCCTGACCTGTGTACGGTAGGTTCTCTACACTTCTCCTGGATTCCGCGTCTGCAGACCATTGGCGTAGCCAGAGTCCCCTGCGAGCTGAGACCGACATGGAAGATATCCGTGCAGTCAGCGTACCCAGGTCCTTCATGGATTCCACCATGAACCCTGCAGAATCCTGTATGTTACGTAAAAACAATTCATATGTCACTTCTATCCATTGTATCCAAATCCTCTAGTAATGTGTCTGACCACTTTACTATGGCTTTAGAAATCCATGCACAGGCATTAGTGGGCCTTAACGCCACTCCTGAAGCAGTGTATACGGATTTGAGCGTAGTGTCAATCTTACGATCAGCCGGTTCTTTTAACGCGGTAGATCCAGGGACAGGTAAAACCACCTTTTTAGACAGTCTGGAGACAGATGCGTCAACTATGGGTGGGTTTTCCCATTTTTTTCTATCTTCCTCAGGGAAGGGAGAAGCAACCAGAACCCTTTTTGAGATCTGGAATTTTTTCTCCGAACTTTCCCAGGATTTTTCAAATACAGCGTTCAATTCTTTAGATGCAGGGAAGGTTAGGGAGGCTTTCTTATTGTCAGTGAAGTAAGCCTCCTCAACATGCTCAGGTGTGGTGTCATTAATGTTTAACACATCTCTAATGGCCTCAATCATGAGCTGCACCCCCTTTGCAAAGGATGCCGCCCCCCCTCAGCACATCCCCGTCACAGTCTGTAGTATCAGAATCGGTATCAGGGTCATCTTGCATAATTTGGGCAAGTGCACGTTTCTGTGGGAACATGCTAGGAGATTTTGCAGGAATAGGAACAGAGCCTGACCAAACTGCCATAGACTTCTTCAACACCTGAGTTTCAGTCTCCGTATTACCTACCCTAGTAGAGATCTGAGAGATCATTCCTTTGATAGAAGTTAACCACTCAGGTTCAACAATAGGGATCTGAGACAGAACATTACAATCCTGTGTACATGGAATGGATCCCTCCTGAGAGGAAACATCTTCTGCAGCATATGACACATGAGTCCCTAGACATGGCTTTGTGAGCTATTAAAAACACACACACACACACACGGAAATGTCAGACACAGTTTCCCCCCCCCCCAAGCCCACCACAGAGAGACACAGAGATTGGAGCCAACCCATACACAGCGCTTTTTGAGGTAGAAATAATTAAACTACCAGCGCTGTCTGGTACAGTACAAGATAGCTGGAGTTGAAATGGAGGGACAGCTCTCCCTGTCAGCGTCTCCACATTGATCTGCAGTCAGGGAAGATGGCGCTGAACGCTGCTGGGTCCGCTCTGAGGAGAAGCTCCGCCCCTTTCATGGTGCTGCTTCCCGCTCCACCGTTCTTTATACTGGCCTGAGGAAAATGCTGGCAGTGAAACTGGGCCCCTGACAGACCTTCCAACCAGTGTAGGGTATGGCGCTGACTCAGGGCGCCCCCTCACAGCGCCGCACCAAGTACCGCGCTCCCACCCTGTCATCTTCATACCGGCTCCCTGCTTGCTAGGGGGGCTGGTTACTCACTCGTCACTTCAGTCTTCTGGCTCTGTAAGGGGGTGAGCGATCCCCTGTGGCGGCGAACAATCATTCCCCTCAGGAGCTCAGTGTCCTGTCAGCGGAGATAGTGGCTTAGAACCCTTAGGGCGGACATTACTCCCCCCCCCCCCCCCCCCTTAGTCCCATGAAGCAGGGAGGCTGTTGCCAGCAGTCTCCCTGTGCCTAAAACTCTAAAAAACAACAACAATAAAACTAGAAGAACCCCTATGGAGCTCCCCTAGCTGTGACCGGCTGCTCCGGGCACATTTTCTAAACTGAGTCTGGTAGGAGGGGCATAGAGGGAGGAGCCAGACCACACTCTCAAACTCTTAAAGTGCCAGTGGCTCCTAGTGGACCAGTCTATAATCCCATGGTACTTATGTGGACCCCAGCATCCTCTAGGACATAAGAGAAAACACATTTAATATTCTGCTGACTGCAAACCCCGAAATGTATTGCTGGTTACAATTAACATGTGAAATAGCTCTGACTTACGGTCACGTTTTTCAGAAAATTAGCCCATACTCTGCTGGTAAACAAATATCCACTCAATTACATAAAATCACAAAAATTATTGGATGACTCAGCTCTAAGGGCTATTTGGACTTGTCTTGCATCTATAACCAATGTGCTACCAACATTCTGGTACACCTACAAACTTAGGGCAGCCTCATTTGAAAGAGGCGAGTCCCCTTTGTTAACGGAAGTGATCCTGCATAAGTTATTGTCTAGCGATTATGTGCTATTTACCAGGTTTAAAAATAAAAAGGATTTTTTTTCTCTAAACAGTCTTAAAAAGGTCACCCACCTGAGTGGTATAACTGGAAGTAAATCTGCTCCGGGACTGAGCAACTGAATTACCTGACAGCAGGATCCCAACCAGCATCCATCAGCAGACATGCCATCTCTCCATGTCCTGCTGAGGCGGCCACGTGTAGTAGTGTGCGTTGCTGTAACGGCAGGTGTTCATTCACCAGTCTGCTCAACACCTCCATGGCTGGAGGGCTCAACAGGGGTGTCTGTGGAGTGGGACAGGGGAGAAGGTCCTGCAGGATCCGTTTAGCAGTCTCAGAATCGCCTGTCTTGCAGCATGTGAATAAGGCATTGCGCATCCTGCACAGTTCATCACCTTATTGGAGACAGAGACAAAGTAGCTAGTCACATCTTCTACCACCAGACAAACGACATTGGTCAATTGCTGTATATTCTTATGTTCACTTAAGTTACTTACATAGGTTAGCTTTCACTTATTTAAAGGCAATGATACGACACCCAACACATTAGGTACGCAGCCGTTTTCTCCGCTGATCCAAGGTTGAGGAGAGTGTAGCCTGCCTCTTCAATAGTTTATCTGCCTCCACTGTATTGTTAATGGCTGTAGCTTAACACAGCCTTAAACTTCTACTAATGCACATATAAGTGGTGGTTGCTTCATTGTTGCCTCCACCACAGACATTTGTACTAAAAAGGTTACAGTTCTATCAACACAAAATTGTGTCAAATAAAAATACAGTGTAGCTGGAGGAGGTGGGAACCCAGTCGCAGTGTCCCGCAGATGAGGAAAGAGGTATACTGTGTTCTCCACAGAATCAATTTCACAAGTGCTCAACACGGCTCTTTTTACATGCCAGCCGGCACTCTGACAGCACCGATCAGATAGTTCCCACAGAGCTAGCCTAGCCATGCAGCATTATTGCCTGAGCTCTGTGTCTGTCACATAACCGCACTGGTTACGCTCTGCCATTTGCTCGCTCTGGGGGAAACTATCTGATGGGGGTCTTCCTCTTCGGGAATCTCTCTGATCTTTAAGAGGCAGGGTGAAGTTTAGATGGTGGGAACATTGTAGAGCGGGGTAGATGGAGAGTGCAGACCAGAACTGTGTGTCTCTGCGTGCAGCACTGTGTCTCAGAGTGCATTAATAAAACACAATTATATCTGTATCCACCCAGCAAGTGGGCAGTAACGTGCAATTTTTTAATTTCTCTAAAAATGTCCAGACTGTAAGTGAACAGTATCTTCAAAAATCTTTAAATATATCAACACATTTCATTATTGTGAGATATTTCACTGCTCCCACCCAGCTGGCAAAATTGTCTAGGGAGAACAGTGAAAAAACAGGAATTTAATACCTACCGGTAATTCCTTTTCTCGTAGTCCGTAGTGGATACTGGGGAATTCTAGATTACCATGGGGTATAGATCAGGTCCACTGGAGCCTGGCACTTTAAGAAACTATTAGTGTGTGCTGGCTCCTCCCCTTTATGCCCCTCCTAGCAGACTCAGTCTAGGAAACTGTGCCAGAGGAGACGGACATACTTTGAGAGAAGGATATAACACACAACAATAAGATAGTAGAGCTAACCAAAACAGAAGAAAGCAACGCTAACTATAGAAGGATAGCAACGCTATTCAAACATGGAACAGGAAAAGCAACAGCAAACCCAACCATAACACTTACAACCAGGTATGCAGGAAAACGAAGCACAGAGGCGGGCGCCCAGTATCCACTAAGGATTATGAGAAAAGGAATTACCGGTAGGTAATAAATTCCTATTTTCTCTTGTGTCCTACTGGATACTGGGGAATTCTAGATTACCATGGGGACGTCCCAAAGCTCCCAGAACGGGTGGGAGAGTGTTGAGACCCCTGCAAAACCGCCTGACTAAACCGAAGGTCATCCTTGACCAAGGTGTCAAACCTGTAGAACTTAACAAAAGGTGTTCACACCGGACCAAGTAGCCCAGGAAGAACCCACCGACCTCGTGGAGTGGGCCTGAACAAAACTTGGCAGCGGCAGAGCCGCCAAAGTATAGACCTGTTGGATAGTCAATTTGTGCCAACGAGCAATGGACTGCTTGGAGGCAGGACGACCAATATCCTTAGCATCATAAAGGACGAAAAGCAAGTCAGACTTCCTGTAATGAGCTGTCCTTTTGATGTAAATCCTCAAAGTCCTTACAACATCCAGGAACTTTGGAGCAACTGAAGGGTCAGATAAGACTGGAACCACAATAGGTTGATTCACATGAAAAGCAGATACCACTTTCGGCAAAAACTGAGGGCGAGTTCTGAGCTCCGCCCTATCCTCGTGAAACACCAAGTAAGGGCTCTTACAGGACAAGGCCCCCAATTCCGGCACACGCCTAGCCGAAGCCAAGGCCAGTAACATAACAGTCTTCCACGTCAGGTATTTTAAGTCAACCCTATGCAAGGGTTCAAACCAATCTGACTGGAGAAAGGTCAAAACCACAATTAGGTACCACAGAGCTGTGGGAGGAACAAAGGGTGACAATGTGCAATACCCCCTTAAGAAAGGTCTGCACTTCAGGAAGTCCGCCAGTTGCTTCTGGAAGAAGATGGAGAGCGCCGAAATCTGAACCTTGATGGAGCCTAATCGTAGGCCCTTATCCACTCCTGCTTGCAGGAACAGAGAAAAATCGGCCCAGACGAAATTCCACAGGAGAACATTTTAGTCCCTCACACAAAGAAATATATTTCTTCCAACTTCAGTGGTAATGTTTGGCGGTAACCACTTTACTGGCCTGAACCATAGTGGAAACCACCTTGGAGGAAAGACCCTTCCTGGTTAAAAATTTCCCACTCAACTTCCAGGCCATCAAATGTAGCCGCTGTAAATCTGGATAGATGAACGGTCCTTATTGAAGAAGGTCCTTGAGAAGCGGCAGAGGCCACGGATCCTCCAACGACAAGGTCAGGCGATCCACAGACCAGTCCCATCAAGGCCAATCCGGGGCAATGAAAATTGCCTGAACTCTTTCCTTTTTGAGTCTTTTGAGAACTCTTGGGATTAGAGGATTTGGAGGAAACCAGTAAACGAACTGGTAAGTCCACGACGTTGTCAGAGCGTCCACCGCCACTGCTTGCGGGTCCCTTGTTCTGGAACAGTAACGACGGAGCTTCTTGTTGAGCCGTAAAGACATCAGGTCTATCCGTGGACAACTCCACCGATGAACCAGTTGTTGAAACACCAGAGGGTGGAGGCCACATTCTCCCGGATGGAGGTCGTCGTGCCTGCAGAGGAAGTCCGCTTCCCAGTTGCCCACTATGCCACTGCCGTGGCGTTTTTATAACTCACCTGGATGGCCTGATTCCGAAGAAGGAATTAGGCCCGTATTAGAGCATTGTAAATTGCCCTGAGTTCCAGGATGTTGATTGGAAGAGCCGATTCCTGAAAGGACTGCTTCTCCTGGAACTGCGCACCTTGAGTCACAGCCCCCCAGCCTGGCATCTGTTTTCAACAGCATCCATGAGTGGATGTTGAAACTCCAACCCTCCACCAGGTTCGGAACTTGTAGCCACCATAGCAGGGATATCCATGCTTTCGGTGATAGGGCTATAAAAACTGATACATGTGCAGGTGAGAACCCGATCATTTGTCCAACAAATCCAGTTGAAACGGTCGCGCATGGAACCTGCCATACTGTATCGCCTCATAGGAGGCCACCATCTTGCTCAGCAAACGGATGCAAAAGGTGAAGTGAGACCATGCGAGGTTTCAGTACCAACCGGACCATAGACTGAATAGTAGAGGCCTTGTCCATAGGAAGGTAAACCTTCTAAGACACCGTATCTGGGATCATCCCCAGGAGCTGAATTCTCTGAGACTGTTCCAAGTGAGATTTCTGGAAATGGAGTATCCATCCATGATCCGTAAGCACACAGGTAGTTAAGTCTATACTGTGCAGTAGCTGTTCCCTGGACACCGCCTTTATCAGGAGATCGTCCAGGTACGGAAATTATTTGGACACCCCTCATGCGCAGCTGCAGCACCATTTCCGCCATAACCTTTGTGAAAAACCTCGGGCTGTGGAGAGACCGAAGGGTAATGCCTGACACTGGAAATGCTGGCCCAGAATCGCAAACCTGAGGAACGCCTGGTGAGAGGGCAAAATTGGGATATGTAGGTATGTGTCCTTTATATCCAGGGACACCAGAAACTCCCTCTCCTCCAAATTCGCTATCACTGCTCTTAGGGGTTCCATCTTGAATTTGGACAACCGAAGATACGGGTTCAGAGATTTGAGGTTCAAGATAGGCCGTACCAAGCCGCCCGGCTTCGGAACCACAGAGACATGTGTAAAACCACATTGTGTGCTGTTGAGGAGGCACTGGAACAGTAACTCCTGTAGAAAGCAGTTTTTGCACTGCCTGCTGTAAGGAAACCCATGCCTCCTGTGAAGCTGTAAGCCTGACCTCAAGAATCTGGGAGGAGGAAGTTCCTGGAATTCTAGCCGGTATCCTTGGGATATGAGGTCTCTCACCCAAGGATTCTGGCAGGATTCTGCCCATATGTGGGCGAAGTGTTGAAGGCGAGCATCTATCTGAAAGTCGCCTTTCTGCTGGGGCCAACCGTCACGCAAAGGGCTTAGTGGAAGAGGATGCCGAGGCCTGGTCCGCAGGTCCAGCAGCTGCTGGTTTACGGCACTAACCACGAGTTCCTCTACCAGCATTGGAGGCACCTCTGGCTTTGCCTCTGAATCTGGCCACCCGAAAGGACTGCAGGGAGGGTCCAGGATAGGGACGCCTGGCAGGTGGCAGAGCAGACGGCAGATACGTAGATTTACCTGCAGTTGCCTGAGATATCCACTTGTTCAGTTCTTCCCCAAGCAAGGCATCACCTGTAAAAGGAAGGTTTTTCAACCCCTTTTCTTGGAATCAGCATCTGCTGACCATTGACGTAGCCACAGTGCTCTACGAGCCGATTCTGCCATAGCAGTAGTATGTTAATGATACTAAAGTTCTTTAACAGCCTCACTGAAAGTTTGCAGCATCTTGGATGTGTTGTAGTAACGTAACTCTTTCTTCCTGAGGTAGGGTAAGCAACCCTTTCAAAATTTCATCAGACCATTTTACCATGGCTCTCGAAATCCAGCCGCATACTATGGTAGAGCGTTGGGCAACCCCTGCTGCAGTATAAATTGATTTAAGAGTGGTTTCAAGCTTGCGATCAGCTGAGTCTTTAAGGGAAACAGCCCCAGGTACAGGTAAAACTATCTTACGTGACAGCCTG
The DNA here is from genome assembly GCF_028390025.1 of Pseudophryne corroboree. NCBI lineage: Eukaryota > Metazoa > Chordata > Amphibia > Anura > Myobatrachidae > Pseudophryne > Pseudophryne corroboree. The sequence continues at coordinate 179,077,807 of NC_086450.1, read as the reverse complement.
GATACAGAGGTATCCACCATCAGCAGGGTTTCCCAGACCTTCCTATCCTCTGCATGGAAAGGGAAAGAATTTAACACCCGTTTAGGGGTAATATATTTGTGAGGATTAATCCATGCTGTCCTAGCCAGGGAATCTAATTCCTCAGAAACCGGGAAGGTAGCAGAGGACTTAGGCTTCACATTAAAATACGATTCCTCTGCCTGCTCTTCCTCCTTATTAGGGATGTTAAGCTAATGGCATAAATTAGGGCTTCAACCCCCGGAGACAGGGAATCATCCTCATCCACCTCAACCTCTCCCTCATCAAGCTCTGGTAGTTCAGAATCAGAGTCAGATTGTAACAATTGAGGAAGAGTGCGTTTGTGAGAGACCAACAGGAGGGCTGAAGAGCCTCTCTGTGGTCGGCAGCAGTTACCATAAACGTGTCCATACTGTAGTTTGTTTTAGGGCTTGCCTTTTTTGCTTAGACGAAGCTAGCTCTGAATTAATGTTGGAAATAATAAGAATTTACTTACCGATAATTCTATTTCTCGGAGTCCGTAGTGGATGCTGGGGTTCCTGAAAGGACCATGGGGAATAGCGGCTCCGCAGGAGACAGGGCACAAAAAGTAAAGCTTTAGGATCAGGTGGTGTGCACTGGCTCCTCCCCCTATGACCCTCCTCCAAGCCTCAGTTAGGATACTGTGCCCGGACGAGCGTACACAATAAGGAAGGATTTTGAATCCCGGGTAAGACTCATACCAGCCACACCAATCACACTGTACAACCTGTGATCTGAACCCAGTTAACAGTATGATAACAGCGGAGCCTCTGAAAAGATGGCTCACGACAATAATAACCCGATTTTTGTAACTATGTACAAGTATTGCAGATAATCCGCACTTGGGATGGGCGCCCAGCATCCACTACGGACTCCGAGAAATAGAATTATCGGTAAGTAAATTCTTATTTTCTCTATCGTCCTAGTGGATGCTGGGGTTCCTGAAAGGACCATGGGGATAATACCAAAGCTCCCAAACGGGCGGGAGAGTGCGGATGACTCTGCAGCACCGAATGAGAGAACTCCAGGTCCTCCTTAGCCAGGGTATCAAATTTGTAGGATTTTACCAACGTGTTTGCCCCTGACTAAATAGCCGCTCGGCAAAGTTGTAAAGCCGAGACCCCTCGGGCAGCCGCCCAAGATAAGCCCACCTTCCTTGTGGAATGGGCATTTACATATTTTGGCTGTGGCAGGCCTGCCACAGAATGTGCAAGCTGAATTGTATTACACATCCAACTAGCAATAGTCTGCTTAGAAGCAAGAGCACCCAGTTTGTTGGGTGCATACAGGATAACAGCAAGTCAGTTTTCCTGACTCCAGCCGTCCTGGAACCTATATTTACAGGGCCCTGACAACATCTAGCAACCTGGAGTCCTCCAAGTCCCTAGTAGGCGCAAGGCACCAAAATAAGCTGGTTCAGGTGAAACACTGACACCACCTTAGGGAGAGAACTGGGGACGAGTCCGCAGCTCTGCCCTGTCCAAATGGACAACCAGATATGGGCTTTTTTTGAGAAAAAACCACCAATTTGACACTCGCCTGGTCCAGGCCAGGGCCAAGAGCATGGTCACTTTTCATGTGAGATGCTTCAAATCCACAGATTTGACTGGTTTTAAACCAATGTGATTTGAGGAATCCCAGAACTACGTTGAGATCCCACAGTGCCACTGGAGGCACAAAAGGGGGTTGTATATGCAATACTCCCTTGACAAACTTCTGGACTTCAGGAACTGAAGCCACTTCTTTCTGGAAGAAAATCGACAGGGCCGAAATTTGAACCTTAATGGACCCCAATTTGAGGCCCATAGACACTCCTGTTTGCAGGAAATGCAGGAATCGACCGAGTTGAAATTTCTTCGTGGGGCCTTTCTGGCCTCACACCACGCAACATATTTTTGCCACATGTGGTGATAATGTTGTGCGGTCACCTCCTTTCTGGCTTTGACCAGGGTAGGAATGACCTCTTCCGGAATGCCTTTTTCCCTTAGGATCCGGCGTTCCACCGCCATGCCGTCAAACGCAGCTGCGGTAAGTCTTGGAACAGACATGGTACTTGCTGAAACAAGTCCCTTCTTAGCGGCAGAGGCCATAAGTCCTCTGTGAGCATCTCTTGAAGTTCCGGGTACCAAGTCCTTCTTGGCCAATCCGGAGCCATGAGTATAGTTCTTACTCCTCTACGTCTTATAAGTCTCAGTACCTTAGGTATGAGAAGCAGAGGATGGAACACATACACCGACTGGTACATCCATGGTGTTACCAGAACGTCCACAGCTATTGCCTGAGGGTCTCTTAACCTGGCGCAATACCTGTCCCGTTTTTTGTTCAGACGGGACGCCATCATGTCCACCTTTGGTATTTCCCAACGGTTTACAATCATGTGGAAAACTTCCCGATGAAGTTTCCACTCTGCCGGGTGGAGGTCGTGCCTGCTGAGGAAGTCTGCTTCCCAGTTTCCATTCCCGGAATGAAACACTGCTGACAGTGCTATCACATGATTTTCCGCCCAGCGAAAAGTCCTTGCAGTTTTTGCCATTGCCCTCCTGCTTCTTGTGTCGCCCTGTCTATTTACGTGGGCGACTGCCGTGATGTTTTTCCCACTGGATCAATACCGGCTGACCTTGAAGCAGAGGTCTTGCTAAGCTTAGAGTATTATAAATTTACCCTTAGCTCCAGTATATTTATGTGGAGAAAAGTCTCCAGACTTGATCACACTCCCTGGAAATATTTTCCTTGTGTGACTGCTCCCCAGCCTCTCGGGCTGGCCTCCGTGGTCACCAGCATCCAATCCTGAATGCCGAATCTGCGGCCCTCTAGAAGATGAGCACTCTGTAACCACCACAGGAGAGACACCCTTGTCCTTGGATATAGGGTTATCCGCTGATGCATCTGAAGATGCGATCCGGACCATTTGTCCAGCAGATCCCACTGAAAAATTCTTGCGTGAAATCTGCCGAATGGAATTGCTTCGTAGGAAGTCACCATCTTTACCAGGACCCTTGTGCAATGATGCACTGATTTTAGGAGGTTCCTGACTAGCTCGGATAACTCCCTGGCTTTCTCTTCCGGGAGAAACACCTTTTTCTGGACTGTGTCCAGAATCATCCCTAGGCACAGCAGACTTGTCGTCGGGATCAGCTGCGATTTTGGAGTATTTAGAATCCACCCGTGCTGTTGTAGCAGTATCCGAGATAGTGCTACTCCGACCTCCAACTGTTCCCTGGACTATGCCCTTATCAGGAGATCGTCCAAGTAAGGGATAATTAAGACGCCTTTTCTTCGAAGAAGAATCATCATTTCGGCCATTACCTTGGTAAAGACCCGGGGTGCCGTGGACAATCCAAACGGCAGCGTCTGAAACTGATAGTGACAGTTCTGTACCACGAACCTGAGGTACCCTTAGTGAGAAGGGCAAATTTTGGACATGGAGGTAAGCATCCCTGATGTCTCGGGACACTATATAGTCCCCTTCTTCCTGGTTCGTTATCACTGCTCTGAGTGACTCCATCTTGATTTGAACCTTTGTAAGTGTTCAAATTTTTTTAGATTTAGAATAGGTCTCACCTAGCCTTCTGGCTTCAGTACCACAATATAATGTGGAATAATACCCCTTTTCTTGTTGTAGGAGGGGTAATTTGATTATCACCTGCTGGGAATACAGCTTGTGAATTGTTTCCCATACTGCCTCCTTGTCGGAGGGAGACCTTGGTAAACCAGACTTCAGGAGCCTGCGAAGGGGAAACGTCTCGACATTCCAATCTGTACCCCTGGGATACTACATGTAGGATCCAGGGGTCCTGTACGGTCCCAGCGTCATGCTGAGAGCTTGGCAGAAGCGGTGGAACGCTTCTGTTCCTGGGAATGGGCTGCCTGCTGCAGTCTTCTTCCCTTTCCTCTATCCCTGGGCAGATATGACTCTTATAGGGACGAAAGGATTGAGGCTGAAAAGACGGTGTCTTTTTCTGCAGAGATGTGACTTAGGGTAAAAACGGTGGATTTTCCAGCAGTTGCCGTGGCCACCAGGTCCGATGGACCGACCCCAAATAACTCCTCTTCCTTTATACGGCAATACACCTTTTTGCCGTTTGGAATCTGCATCACCTGACCACTGTCGTGTCCATAAACATCTTCTGGCAGATATGGACATCGCACTTACTCTTGATGCCAGAGTGCAAATATCCCTCTGTGCATCTCGCATATATAGAAAATGCATCCTTTAAATGCTCTATAGTCAATAAAATACTGTCCCTGTCAAGGGTATCAATATTTTTAGTCAGGGAATCCGACCAAGCCACCCCAGCTCTGCACATCCAGGCTGAGGCGATCGCTGGTCGCAGTATAACACCAGTATGTGTGTATATACTTTTTATGATATTTTCCAGCCTCCTGTCAGCTGGCTCCTTGAGGACGGCCCTATCTATAGACGGTACCGCCACTTGTTTTGATAAGCGTGTGAGCGCCTTATCCACCCTAAGGGGTGTTTCCCAACGCGCCCTAACTTCTGGCGGGAAAGGGTATACCGCCCATAATTTTCTATCGGGGGGAACCCACGCATCATCACACACTTCATTTAATTTATCTGATTCAGGAAAAAACTACGGTAGTTTTTTCACATCCCACATAATACCCTCTTTTGTGGTACTTGTAGTATCAGAAATATGTAACACCTCCTTCATTGCCCTTAACGTGTGGCCCTAATAAGGAATACGTTTGTTTATTCACCGTCGACACTGGATTCAGTGTCCGTGTCTGTGTCGACCGACTAAAGTAAACGGGCGTTTTAAAACCCCTGACGGTGTTTCTGAGACGTCTGGACCGGTACTAATTGTTTGTCGGCCGTCTCATGTCGTCAACCGACCTTGCAGCGTGTTGACATTATCACGTAATTCCCTAAATAAGCCATCCATTCCGGTGTCGACTCCCTAGAGAGTGACATCACCATTACAGGCAATTGCTCCGCCTCCTCACCAACATCGTCCTCATACATGTCGACACACACGTACCGACACACAGCACACACACAGGGAATGCTCTGATAGAGGACAGGACCCACTAGCCCTTTGGAGAGACAGAGGGAGAGTTTGCCAGCACACACCAAAAACGCTATAATTATATAGGGACAACCTTATATAAGTGTTTTCCCTTATAGCATCTTTTATATATTTCTAACGCCAAATTAGTGCCCCCCCTCTCTGTTTAACCCTGTTTCTGTAGTGCAGTGCAGGGGAGAGCCTGGGAGCCTTCCCTCCAGCCTTTCTGTGAGGGAAAATGGCGCTGTGTGCTGAGGAGATAGGCCCCGCCCCTTTTTCGGCGGGCTCGTCTCCCGCTCTTTAATGGATTCTGGCAGGGGTTAAATATCTCCATATAGCCCCCGCAGGCTATATGTGAGGTATTTTTAGCCAAAAAAGGTTTTCATTTGCCTCCCAGGGCGCCCCCCTCCCAGCGCCCTGCACCCTCAGTGACTGCCGTGTGAAGTGTGCTGAGAGGAAATGGCGCACAGCTGCAGTGCTGTGCGCTACCTTAAGAAGACTGAGGAGTCTTCTGCCGCCGATTCTGGACCTCTTCTCGTTTCAGCATCTGCAAGGGGGCCGGCGGCGAGGCTCCGGTGACCATCCAGGCTGTACCTGTGATCGTCCCTCTGGAGCTAATGTCCAGTAGCCAAAGAAGCCAATCCATCCTGCACGCAGGTGAGTTCACTTCTTCTCCCCTAAGTCCCTCGTTGCAGTGATCCGGTTGCCAGCAGGACTCACTGTAAAATAAAAAACCTAAGCTAAACTTTTCTAAGCAGCTCTTTAGGAGAGCCACCTAGATTGCACCCTTCTCGGCCGGGCACAAAATCTAACTGAGGCTTGGAGGAGGGTCGTAGGGGGAGGAGCCAGTGCACACCACCTGATCCTAAAGCTTTACTTTTTGTGCCCTGTCTCCTGCGGAGCCGCTATTCCCCATGGTCCTTTCAGGAACCCCAGCATCCACTAGGACGATAGAGAAAAAAAGTTTTAAAGTATTCCATCCACTCTGGTGCCTGCACCTCACTACCCTGTGAAGGACTGGAGCATTGGGTACACATCAGTGAGCCTTGTGAGGAAGGTGTAAACCTAGCTTTGCATAAAGTACACACAGACTTATTAGCAGACATGCTTGTACACAGATTAGTATGAAAAACACAGTAATATCAGTGAGATAAACACACTAACCCGGACCACCCTGAAAGGAGTGACACAGAGAGATATGGGAACCAGTACACTTCACCAGACTGAGCAGCGCCCCGCTGGGTGACCTCTTAGTGTAATTTTCCTCACAGCTGTAAAACTGCCGAACTAGCATTCCCGCCTCACTATAACCACCTGGTACCAGTTTACAATAGTGATTCAGTGGGTCCCGTAGGAGCAGTGTCAGACTGTAAAGTAGAAGCAGGAAATGGCACTGTTTGCCTTCTGGTCCCGCTCTCCAGGAAGCCCCGCCCCAATAATGACACATGGTCCCGTCATCATTTCTTTATACTGGCTGTCTATAATCAGTGTAAAAACGAGAACACATAGCCCGCAGTTACTTGTTGCCAGTCTGGGTAGTCAGTGTGCACCGCGGTCCGGAACCAGGTGGACACTGTCCCTCATGCCGCCATCACGCATCGGGAGCCCGCTAACCGGATCCCTGGTGTAACACTCACCGCATCGTGGTCCCCCTGTCTTCGGCACCTGTTAAGGGGTGGCGGCATGCCGCCGGCGTGGGCTCACCCTCTGGGAGTGTGAGAACACCACCTCAGGAGCTCAGTGTCCTGTTAGTTGGGATGACGAACCATTAACTCTAAGGAAGTTGGTTCGGTCCCCCCACCCTTTTGTCCCACGACGCAGGCAGACTGGTTGCCAACCAGTGTGCCTGAAAATAAACCAGTGTGCAAGCAGAGCAACAGAATGCACCTGGCTCCTTGGGCACATTTTCTAAAGTGATTCTGCTAGAAGCCAGCACACACTATTAGTTTCTTAAAGTACCAGGCTCCAGTGAACCAGATCTACACCCCATAGTAATCTAGAATACCACAGTATCCACTAGGACGTAAGAGAAACATAACTTGTTTACATTGATTTTCTGGTCTTTTAGTCTGGAAATTACAGCAGGTTACATTTTAATACAGTTGGTGGACCATCACGTTAACAAATACACATTGGGGGGAATTCAAATGTTTGAAAAGTTGGTTAGGTGTCTGTTTTTTACCCTTCTATTAGATAGGAAAAAATAGACACCCAACTGACTTTTCAAACATTTGAATCTCCCCCATTGTGTCATACAAGTATACTCCTCCAAGAGCGTTCATGGGTTACAGTATAGGAGCCAATGAAGACAAGACTTTTCTGTACATACACAGTGTTTGCTGGTGTGAGGGAAAATGTTACTTAGTCTCCGCTCCATACAGGTTACTTAGAACGGGGACAGGTTCTTACCTTCCAGTGCCAATGTGGTGTGGTGTTCAAGATCAACAGTTTCCTGACTGGCTGGCTGGCCATCTGCATGATTGTGATGGTCACTGGACTCTACAAGCCACGGAGATGTGGAATTATGTCCAATTATATCCTGGTCATGTACAGACTCTAAGAGAGACTCCATACATTTGTATTTCAGAAACATATATAAAATCATTTTACTGAGAATAAAACACTAGGAAAAAGATGCCATGAAACATTAAAATAGGATTTCACTTGTTAAAACAAGCCAGTACCAATGTGGATGGTGAGCACTAATAAAATCAAGACAAGTTACATTAATATTTTATAAGACAAATTTCTTTACAATTCTATATTTAAACTTGCAACTATGTAAATAAAGCAAAATGTATTATTAATGTATCTTAATCAACAAGACTTACAACTCTCAGCACCAATATTTTTTATTTCAGCAGTAAAACCCCCTCTCCCAAAAAGAGCTAACAGCTGTAGGGACACCCATATTACCAATGTGAAGTCTCAATGGGCGGTATTCAATACTTTCCGTCCCCTTCTACACCCGCTGTTTCTGCTAACGGGCGTGGTATCATCATTTCAGCTCGCTACTCCCAGGGTAGCGAGGCACCCTAACCCTTTACACAGCTATACCGGATTACTATGGGCACTATATGTCCAATAACGGGGGATCACTTTAGAAAGGAGATTGGGCGTGATATATCATTTGAATCCCCCGCAATGTGCAGTTGTGTAGGAATAACGGTCATTTAAACCTTAAAGCTCTGCACTAAGAAACTCTAATGGGGTGCAGCCAGCAGGTTTTCCTAAGTAAGGAGGAAAGCCACTGTTCTGATTAGATGGGGGAGGGAAGTTTATGGCAGGAATAAACAGTATTTCATGAAGTTATGCATTGTTCTGAGCCCAAGGCTGAAACAGATGAAGAACCTCTGGTATAGACCTTTACTTGGAGAAAGAATTAACTACTGTTCTAGTCAGACCCAAATGCATCTATTGTCTGCCATGGTGGACTGGTGCAGAGCTGAGCTGTAAAATATTGGAAAAAGAGCATTCTCAGTAGGTGAACTGATTGCTTCACAATGGATTAGATGTATATTATTCATGATCAAATGGACAATGTTATTGAATAAGATCACAGTATGATGGTATTGGCAGTAATCCTAAAGGAATAGTTTCACCTTTTCCTGAGACAATTATGTGAGGAAAATGTTGAAAGTGTGCGCTACTGCTCTTGCTTCAGTCTTCCTGTTCTCCAGGAAGGCTTCATGCCCTATCCCAAGATGGCCACGGGGATCTCTACTGAGCAAGTCCATGGGCTATCTTGATCTTTACCGTGTGAGTGTGTGTAGTGGGACTCTGTAGGACACAGAACTCTCCTGCTTATCTCCTATGAGAGATCTGGGTAATACCTGCAGAAGACACTGTTCCAGAATCTCTGCACCAGTACCCATTTGCAGTATACACTCCCCAAGTGATGAGGTGTATAAAACCCCAAACTGTCCAAGCTACGCTCCATCACCAGTGTACGTGTAACAGTGAGTACGGCTGCACCTGCTATCAATAAACCAACACCACTTGCAAATTAATTGGGCTGTTTAAAGTCTGAGTCATCCGCTGATGTGTGCCTATAGAGCTTTGCAAAAACAACATCTGCACACACACCTTTTCCAATAGAAAAGACCAACTTTTCTTGAAGAGTTTATATTATTACCAGATGCAACTTTTTTCGGCTTCTTTTTCCTTTTCCTTTTAGGTTGCAATTCATATTCTCTAAGGTGCAATGTGCTCAGAGTCACCTCTTCTTCCACATATTCCTCAACCACAGGAACCTCCTCTTCTGACAGTTCTGGTGCATCTGAAAAAAAATAGTGCAAAAAAATTGGATTTTAATTATCTACCAGTAAATCCTTTTCTTGTAGTCCGTAGAGGATACTGGGGTCCATTTAGTACCATGAGGTATAGACGGGTCTACTAGGAGCCATGGACACTAAGACTATGTTAGTGTGCGCTGGCTCCTCCCTCTATGCCCCTCCTACCAGACTCAGTCTACGAAACTGTGCCTGAGGAGACGGACATACCTTGAGAGAAGGATATAAAGGACAGTGGTGAGATTCGAACCAGCACACACAAAACAAGAGGAAAGCCTTGCTAACCCAACTTGATGAGGAACATCAACAGCTGAACCAACAGTACTTAACAAGTAACAGTGCAGGAAAACACAAAGCACTGGGTATCCTCTACGGACTACGAGAATAAGATTTACCGGTAGGTAATCAAATCTCTATTTTCTCTTACATCCTAGAGGATACTGGGGTCCATTTAGTACCATGGGGATGTACCAAAGCTCCCAAACCGTGTGGGAGAGTACCTAGGTTCCTGCAGAACTGATTGACCAAACTGAAGGTCCTCAGAGGCCAAAGTATCGAACTTGTAGAACTTAGCAAACGTGTTCGAACCTGACCAAGTAGCTGCTCAGCAGAGCTGTAAAGCCGAGACTCCCCGGGCAGTCGCCCAGGAAGAACCCACCGAACTAGTAGAGTGGGCCTGTACAGATTTTGGAAACGGCAAACATGCCGTAGATTAAGCATGCTGGATAGTAAGTCTGATCCAGCGAGCAATAGACTGCTGTGGAGCAGGACACCCAATTTTATTGGGATCATAGAGAACAAACAACGAGTCTGATTTTCTGTGACGAGCTGTCCGCTTCACGTAGATCTTCAAAGCCCTCACAACATCCAAGGACTTTGAAGTGGCAGAGGTGTCGGTAACCACCGGAACCACAACAGGTTGGTTGATATGAAACGCAGACACCACCTTAGGAAGAAATTACTGACAAGTTCTGAGTTCAGCTCTATCCTCATGAAAAATCAAATAGGGGCTTTTGTGAGACAACGCCCCAGATCCGACACAGTCTTGCTGAAGCTAAGGCCAACAGTGTGACGGTTTTCCATGTAAGAAACTTCATGTCAACCTCCTGTAAAGGCTCATACTATTCTGATAGTAGAAACTGCAACACCGCGTTGAGATCCCAAGGTGCCGTGGGAGGCACAAAGGGCGGTTGGATGTGCAGAACACCCTTCAAAAAACGTCTGACCCTCCGGGAGGGAAGCCAATTGTTTCTGGGGAAAAAATGGACATGGCCGAAATCTGGAATTTTATGGAGCCCAAGCGTAGGCCCACGTCCACCCCTGACTGCAGAAAAAGGAGAAAACGTCCCAGTTGAAATTCCACTGCAGGAAATTCCGTTTTCACACCAAGAGACGTATTTTTTCCCAAATACGGTGGTAATGTTTACCCCCTTTCTGGGTTGGATCAAAGTTGGAATAACCCTGTCCAGGATCCCTTTCGGGGCTAGAATTTGACGCTCAACTTCCATGCCGTCAAACGTAGCCGTGGTAAGTCTTGATAGACAAAGGGCCCTTGTTGCAGAAGACCCTCGCGAGAGGTAGAGGCCACGGGTCCTTTAAGAGCATCTCCAGTAGATCCGCATACCAGGCCCTTCTTGGCCAGTCCAGAGCAAATGAGTAGTGCTTGAGTCTTCTCTTTTTATGCTTTTGAGAATTCTTGGGCTCAATGGAAGTGGTGGAAACACGTACACCATCTGGTAAACCCATGGAGTCACCAGAGCGTCCACCGCCACAGCCGGTGGGTCTCTCGACCTGGAACAATACCACTCGAGCTTCTTGTTGAGACGAGAGGCCATCATGTCGATTTGAGGAATCCCCCACTGACGTGTCAAGCACCAGAACACCTCCGGGTGAAGGCCCCACTCTTCTGGGTGGAGGTCGTGTCTGTTGAGGAAGTCTGCTTCCCAGTTGTCCACTCCCGGAATGAAGATGGCAGACAACGCCACAGCGTCTTTCTGCCCAGAGGAGAATCCTTGTTACCACTGACATTGCTGCTCTGCTCTTCGTTCCGCCCTGCCGGTTTACGTACTTTACTGCCGTCACATTGTCAGACTGAACCTGAATGGCTTGATCTTGAAGATGATGCCTGTAGAAGGGCTTTGTATATGGCCCTCAGTTCCAGAAAATAGACTGGAAGAATGGTTTCCTGACTTGACCATTTTCCTTGGAACTGTTCCCCTTGGGTGACTGCTCCCCAACCTCTGAGGCTTGTGTCTGTGGTTAGGGAATCCAATTTTGAATCCCGAACCTTCGGCCCTCTGTCAGGTGAGAAGTCTGAAGCCACCACAGAAGAGAAATCCTGGCTCTTGGCGACAGACGTATCTTCTGGTGCATGTGGAGATGCGATCCGGACCATTTGTCAAACAGATCCAGCTGGAAGGGCCTTGCGTGAAACCTTCTGTACTGCAGTGCCTCGTAAGCGGCTACCATCTTCCCCAGAAGGCGAATGCATAGATGCACCTATATCCGGGTTGGCTTCAGAACATCCCGCACCATCGACTGGATTACAAAAGCCTTTTCCAATGGAAGGAATACCTTCTGTGCCTCCGTATCTAGCATCATCCCCAGGAACGGAAGCCTCCGTGTTGGTTCCAGGTGAGATTTTGGTAGGTTCAGAATCCACCCGTGACCCGGAGTAGACGAGTTGAGAGGGCAATGTTGTCCAACAATCTCTCCCTGGATGGTGCTTTTATCAGCAGATTGTCCAGGTACGGAATTATGTTCACTCCCTGTTTGCGGAGGAGAAACATCATCTCTGCCATTACCTTGGTGAACACCCTCGGTGCGTGGAGAGGCCAAATGGCAGGGCCTGGAACTGGTAGTGACAGTCCTGTAATGCAAACCTTAGATAAGCCTGATGAGGCGGCCAAATCGGAATATGAAGGTACGCATCCTTGATATCCAAAGACACCAGGAATTCCCCCTCCTCCAGACCTGAGATCACCGCTCTCAGAGACTATCTTGAAATTTGAACACCCGTAAGTACGGCTTCAGTGACTTGAGGTTTAAAATGGGTCTTACCAAACCGTTCGGCTTTGGTACCACAAACCGGTTGGAATAATAACCTCTGTTGCGCAGATGAGGTGGAAGTGGAACAATGACCCGAGTCTGTACCAGTTTTTGAATTGCTTCCTGCAAAGTAATACTTGCTTCCTGAGAAGCTGGTAAGCCTGATCTGAAGAATCTTTGAGGTGGGAGTTCCTGAAACTCCAGCCTGTACCCCTGGGTGATAAGATCCTTGACCCAGGGATCCTGGCATGAGGTCGCCCATATGTGACTGAAATCTCTTAAATCGGGCTCCCGCCTGCTTGTCTTCCAGGCAGTGCAGTCCGTCATGCTGGAGGCTTTGTGGAAACAGAACCTGACTTCTGTTCCTGTGAACCTGCAGTTGCTGGTTATCTGGGTTTACCTCTATTGCCTCTGGTTTTATTTTTACATTTAGCTGTCAGAAAGGACTGCAAAGTTGGAGCTGAGTATGTCTTCCTAACTGGGGGGGAGAAAGGGGGGGGGGGTTGAGGATGAAAATATGTAGACTTACACGCCGTAGCCTTGGATATCCACGTATCCAGTTAATCTCCTAATAGGGGGCCTCACCTGTGAATGGTAGGCTTTCCACGCCCTTCCTGGAATCCGCAGTCCACTGGTGTAGCCATAAGTCCCTGCGTGCGTTGAGCAAGCCTATTTCTTTTATGGCCTCCACCATAAAATTTGCAGAGTCCTGTATATGTTGTAGTAGTAAAACTACCTCCTCCCTGGATAAGGAATCTAAACCCTCAATTAGGTTACCTGACCATTTTGCAATGGCCCTAGTGATTCAAGCACAAGAAATAGTGGGTCTTTGGGCCACTCCAGCAGCTGTTTATACAGATTTGAAAGTCTCAATCCTGTGGTCAGCCGTGTCCTTTAAGGAGTCTGCACCAGGGACAGGTAAGATTATCTTACGTGATAACCTAGATACCCATGCATCAACAAAATCGGTGGATTTTCCCATTTCTTCCCATCATCCTGAGGAAAAGGGAAGGATGTGAGTAACCTTTTAGGGATCTGAAATTTCTTATAAAGATTAACCGAAGTCTCTTTAAATATGGAATTAAACTCTTTTGATGCAGGAAAAGTAGCAGAGGATTTCTTTTTTACATTAAAATAAGATTCCTCATCCTCCTCCGTCACCTTATCAGGAATGTGCAGGACGTCTCTAATAGCTTCTATCAGGGCATGTATTCCTTGTGACAGAGCAGCATCCCCCACCTCCTGAGTCCACCTCACCCTCCTCAGCGTCTGATACGCAGGGCCGGTTCCGGGGCTTCTGGCGCCCCGGGCGGCATTAGGGGGCGTGGCTTCATAAGGGGGCGTGGTCAGTTACGCCCCCTGTACTGTTGTAGGATGTGCGGTGCGAGATGACGTCATCGCGCACCGCACAGCAAAGGTCCTCTAGACGCTAAGCGTCTAGTTCCCTTCGTGGAGAGTACCTTTGCTGTGCGGTGCGCGATGACGTCAACGCGCACCGCACATCATTACAGTGAAGGTCCTCTCCTGGAAGGGAAATTAGACGCGTAGCGTCTAGTTTCCCTTCACAACGGGCAGCCCACTAGTTTCCCTTCACAACGGACAGCGGGCCGCGGCAGCGGGGGGCACCACAGCAGCAGCGGATCTTGCCATGGTGCGGAGCCCTCCGGATGGCGCCGGCGCCCCGGGAAAAAGTCCTGCTTGCCCGTGGCAAGATCCGCTACTGCTGATACGTCATCATCAGTGTCAGCCCGCAGGATCTGGGCCAGTGTACGCTTTTGCAGACAAATGGTAGTTGTCACGATCCGGGTATCTGGACGCCATTTCTTACCCATCAGATGCCTCCTAAGGCTGGCTCAGCGCTCCAGGACCGGATCCCATCTGTTATCCTGATGTGTACATTCCTGTATCCTCTCCTGTCACTCTGGGACGCTGTCACAGTAAACGCCATATTACACCTGGCATGGCGTCTCCCGCGGCCTCCGCCGCCGTCCCTGAACTTCTGCATGCAGAGTGTCTGAGTGGCGATTACGTCAGCCGCGGCCTCCGCTGTGTCCGCGTGGTTGGATGTGCATCTGTCAGCCTGGCGCCTCCTGTCTCCGGTGGCCGGCGCCGCCATTACTGTTTTCATTACCACATGGATTACAAACCAAACTTCCCTCCAAGTGTCTGCATGGGCGCAGCCATCTTGGATTCTGTCAGCTGATCATTTCCACCAATCTGTTCTCAGTATTGATAATCTGTATAATTGCCTAGCCAATCCCTTCCTTGCTGCAGGTATAAATACACTGTGCCTGAGCAAGGAAGGCGTCAGTGCTTTGGTTGTCAAACCTAGTTCCTGTTTGTCTCTCTCCTGTGATTGTCTTCCAGGTTCCAGCTCCTGTCTCAAGACTTCCACCATAGAGACCCGCACCAGCATTCCACCTGCGGTGTAGCCTGACTCTCCGATCCATTGTGGATTCATCTGTTTCCAGCTACAACATTACCTGCTTCCAGCCCAGCTTCCAGCAGAGTACAGCTTCTCTTAAAGGGCCGGTGTCCTTTCTACACTTTACCACTCTCCACCGGTATTATTATTTCTCCGCTCTCAAGTTCTACATTTCATTCATATTGCATCGCTCTCAAGCTTCATTTATTATTTAACTGGTTCCAGCCAGTATCCACTCCGTGCTAACAACAGTCTGGTTCCAGCCAGTATCCACAGCAGCCGTTTTATCTTCAGCAACCCAGCTTTTCCTGGAACACCAGCTGGTACAATCCTGGGTTATCTCCATTGCTACAGTCGGGCCTGGTAAGGACTTTCCATCTAGAAGATTATAAGAACTATCTCACACTACCAGTGCCCTGTGGCTCCTGCCACCCTGTAGTACCCAGGAACTGTATTTATTCTTTGCTGACTTTTATGTTTTCTTTTACTGCTGCTGTGTTGCGGAGTTGTCATAATAAACATCATTGACTTTTATCCAAGTTGTCGTGGTCACGCCTTCGGGCAGTTATTATTCATGTTACTTACATGTCCAGGGGTCTGATACAACCTCCCAGGTTCCGGTACATCTCAGCCCCTACAACTGAGGCTGCCTCCCGTCAGCTCAGGCCCTCAGTTGTGACAGTAGTGGTCTGAGACGCCGTTATGGAAACTGAATTTCTGTTCATCAGGTCATCCACGGACTGCCTTAAGTATTGCGTCTCTCTTTCATTATGGGATAATTTCTTTGAAATCATCCCTTTAAGGGAATCCAACCATGTTGGTTCGGACCCACTAGCCTGAGAATGTGTGCTATCCTGAGTACACTGTAATGATCCCCTTGAGGAAAAAAGACACTCTGCCATGCATGAAACACACTCCTTGCCTGACATTGTAAATGTCAAGCACACACACACACAGGAAAGGTTAAAACACAGTTAACCCACACAGAGCCCTTCCAGGGAGACACAGTATATAGGAGCCAGCCACACCGCACCCTTAGTGCTAATGCCAAGCTTAGCTGGGTCACAGACTAAGTACCCTGATAGGGTCTTGGTACTCTAATAACGCGCCCCCCCCTCCCCTTACTATGACCCCCTGGTACTGCTGAGGTAAGCTGGAGTCCTTCTGGAGAAGCTGCGCTTCCCTGCCAGTCTGTCTGTGTAGAACTGCAGAGGGAAAATGGCGCTGGTGAGCCGCTTATAGTGAAGCCCCGCTCCCTTAATGGCGCGCGGTCTTCCCGGTTTTATTTTAAACTGGCTGAGGTGTTTTAGATGCCTAAACAGTGGGACATAGCCCCTGTAAGCGTATTTGCCAGTGTGGGTACTGTATAGGATGACTCGGCTCACCCCTCATAACGGTGCAGCCTGCGCTGATCTGAGCCTGGAGATGCAGCCTGCTCCTCAGCGCTGCACTCCATACCCTCATGTCGCCATAATAGCCGGCGACCCGCTAACCGGGACACCGGCATAACACTCACCACTCTTTCTTCTGGTTCTGTTAGGGGTGGCGGCGTGCTGCGGGAATGTACGCTCGCCGTGGTGGGGCGTGCAAATGGTTCCCTCAGGAGCTCAATGTCCTGTCAGCAGGGAACGGGACCATTAACCCTATAGGGTGCCAACCAGACCTGCCTGAAAACAACAAATAGAAAATAAATGCAGAAAACTCTTCAGGAGCTTTCCTAAGCGTGAACAGCTCCTCCGGGCACATTTTCTAAATAGAATCTGGTAGGACGGGCATAGAGGGAGAAGCTAGCGCACACTATCAAATTCTTAAAGTGCCCAAGGCTCCTAGTGAACCTGTCTATACCCCATGGTACTAAATGAACCCCAGTATCCTCTAGAACGCAAGAGAAACAAAAATTGGTTGTTTAAACGAGATTACAATAAATAAATAAAAAAATCAGTAATGAGCAAAAAATAAAAAAAATACAAATAAAATTTTTGGGGAAGATGTTATTCTGCATTTAGTATGACTAATGGTACTTTGATCGCCCATCAAGAACATAATGGAGCAAATTTCCACACACAAAAAAAAAAAAAAAAAAGAGTGGGATTACAAAAGGTTTTGCCAATAGCAAAAAATTTGGAAATTATAGCTAGAATTTGAGTATTTTTATGGACTTTTCCCATTTCTGCAATGCAGAACTTTAGTAGTTAGCCGAAGGTCTTTCTCAGAAGTTTATGCAATTAAACTTAAATTAGCGTGCACATTTAACCATTTATACATTAGTCATTTCTTCTACAGTAATCCCCAATTTAAATCTATTTTAACACATACATACATTAATTCATATTATAATTACCAGCTGTCTCTTCTTTAGTCTCTGGCCGTAGAAGTTTTCTAGACTTTACTGCTTTCTCTCGTGTTCCTGAGATCCCCGGCACTGGTATACCACTTTCTGCATTAATTAATAGGTCATAAATACACAAAACTCTGTAAACCGTTCTACATACACCTATCCTCAATTTGCGCCAAAATCTGGTAAGCGCACCACAGACTTAGCCGCAATGACAAATCCTAATTACCTAGTACACTATAAGCAAACCAAGATGTAAATTTGAGGTAAACGTACACAATCTGTTATAAAGACAGAAGTAAGGTCTGATACAAGTGACCAGCGTCATCCATCCTCATCTCCTTCACTGCGTAAGAGTGGGGCTAGTCCTCCACATATTCAGCTAGACTGCAAAAAATAAACCCACAGCGTAGTCTGTGGCAGCAGGTAGTACAACCCCCAAAAACAAATTACCTTGACCTCACCAGTCAATGGGACCAGTGAGGACTTCCTGCAGCTGCCAGAGCCATCATCAGAAGTGGTACCAGTGCACGTATGCAGCACTGTTTAAAAAAGAAAAAAAAAAACCCCAAACCAAATCAAAATGCTTTCTCTCCCAACATACAAAATAGAAAAACTGTGGTACCCTCCAGTGTCTGGATGAGCACGAAAAACTGACTGGGAAATGTAATAATAGGGGCCCAGTGAAGAGGCTTAATCATCTGCCAAATGGTTGTAGCCAGAGGCGTGGCAATAATCTGTCAGGTGTCCTGATCACATGGCCCAAGACACATTAAACAGACTTTAAAATGTTCGTCTACTAAACAGGGCCCGATTCTGGGTCTGGGAGCAGCCACATCCGTGACCTTATGCAAATGCGGCTACAGAACATCCATGTGCCTAAATGTGCAAGGACGGAGATGTCCACTTTCAGAGACTATGGGGGTAATTCAGAGTTGATCGCAGCAGGAACTTTGTTAGCAGTTGGGCAAAACCATGTGCACTGCAGGGAAGGCAGATATAACATGTGCAGAGAGAGTTAGATTTGGGTGTGGTGTGTTCAATCTGCAATCTAAATTGCAGTGTAAAAATAAAGCAGCCAGTATTTACCCTGTACAGAAACAAAATAACCCACCCAAATCTAACTCTCTGCACATGTTATATCTGCCTCTCCTGCAGTGCACATGGTTTTGCCCAACTGCTAACAAAGTTCCTGCTGCGATCAACTCAGAATTACCCGCTATAGACACTCTTTAGATGCACCATCGTTGCACCATGTAAACTTCCAGCAGAACTATTGACAGATGCTGATTATCCATCTGAATTTAGCCTCCTATGTGAACGGTTCTGGGTCTATGAATGCAACCACTATCAGTAACATGCCTGCGACACTCCCATAAAAAGAGTTATGGTAGACTTACCTTTGTTAACTCTTTCTTTGAAGTCCATAGGGTCCACAGGGGAGACAATAGAGTAGGTGGTGGTTAGGACCAGGCACTAAACAGTTAAAGCTTTACATATCCCAGGATGCTCCATTCCTCCTTCCCTATACCCCGCCCACAGCCTGAGACAAATCAGTTTTTTCAACAAGCCCAAGGCAGGAGCAGGATAGGAGAGAAGGAAGACTGGTACACACAAGAATCACTCAAATGCAACAGAGAAGGGAACCAATGACCAAGAGGATGCTAGGTGGGTCAGGGTGGGCACCCTGTGGACCCTATGGACTTCGAAGAAAGTTAGCAAAGGTTAATCTACCATCTCTCCCCTATTCCTCTTCAGGGTACATAGGGCTCCACATAGGAGACAGTGGGGATGTCCCAAAGTATTTGTTCAAGGAAGGGGATGCTCCAGAGCGGTGAGGAGAATCCAGCATCCAAATGAAGCATCCTGAGGGGCAAATGCATCAAAGGTATAGAACTAAAGCAAGGTGTGGACAGAAGACCATGTGGCCGCCCCGGAACAGTTATACAGATGTGCCATGGGTGCACGGACCACATATAGGGAGGCCTCCCCCGCTGAGAGGTCTGGGGATTGGAAGGCCAGCGCCACAATTTCTTTGTTAAGGTGGAAAGGTTAGACCAACTGGGAAGGTACTGTAGCTGGGACGAGTTCAAAGAACTTAACTGATTGGTGCCCGGTCCTAACCACCACCTACACCCCATTCTTTCCCCTGTGGAGCCCTATGGACCCTAAAGAAGAAAACACAACATCTCAACATCTATTTAGCCATAGAACCTCCCAGTCACCACTCAGGAATTGCTCCATATATTTCTGCTTGCTTACATCTAATAGCAATTTTCCATTGACGAACCGGCAAATTCCCAGGTCTCAACCTGACCCTGGTAAAGAGCAGGGTCAAGTCACGGGTAGTTTGCTTTTACACTGACTAAAATCCTGGGTTGATGTGTATTCACGTGCAAAAACCTGGTATTTTGAAACCAGTGGAAAAGGGGCATTCATTCATACTGTAGTGCTGTGAGAGAAGAATCGGGACACGTGTGGTGTGACTTGGACCCACGCACAGGCAAAACATTTCTCTACTGCATCTGAAATTGTAACTGTGTCCACTCAGAATTAGGCCTTTACCCATGGTACAGTACAGAGGGTTCAGGAGGGCCGTCTCTAAAGCTGGCCATACACCTACAGATTTATTGTCAGATCTGGCTGTTTGGAATGAAAATCTGGTAATGGATGAGAGCAAATAATTTACCGTCTGCTCCCAAACACTGGAAAACAGACAAAAATGGTCAGACAAATTGGTTAAATCCATGTCCGTTTTTGTCAGTTTTACGGCATTTTGTCATTTCCACTTATCCATTACCAGGTTTTCATTCCAACCGGCCAGACCGGACAATAACTCTGTAGGTGTCTCGGCAGCATAATGCGGAGGTGGGAGAGTCCATACCGGTCAATTTAACTATGGAGAAGGTATGCACCGCTGGGAAGTGGCAGCGGGTGGTACCGGCAGCTGCCAGGGCAGGCTTTGAAGTTAAGCTGACAAAGTCTGAGAACCAGTAAATTAAACAAGCAGGGATCCCTGCTTTTTGCTCAGCACCCCCACTGGCCTAGACCTAGTCAACCACCCCTCAATCCAACAAAGCTATTTAATAAAATGCACACACACATTATATATACACACATACACATATACATGCACACACACTCATAAGATAAGGAGGGTTACCTATATACTTTGTCTACTCCTTTTGGTGTGAAAGGACCCCTTATACACTATATAACAGTATATAGGGAATGCTTATCTTTTTATATCAATAATACTTTAAAATTGAAAAATAACTTAAATGCGCTTAGTAGTTGCAGAGGTACAGCCAAAAACAGGATTTGTCTTATCTTGTTAAAACCTTTTCTTTGAGTCTATAGGGGGCACCGGACCAAAAGGCTTAACGCTGGGGTATAGGCTGGCTGGGAGCAGACAGGCACCAAAATGGTTACTTTTAAGTACCCAGCAGGCCTTGCCTCCCTATACCCCGCCGACAGGCTCGCCAGTTTATTATAGCAAGCCAGAAGCAGGAGCGGCAGAAAGAGGAAGGAAGAACACCTCACACAGAAGGACACTGTGATGAACGATGATAGCACACAATCTACACAAGAACCCAATCCTGCAGGACAGGTGCGACAGGGAGGGCGTCCGGTGCCCCCTATGGACTCAAAGAAAAAGATTTAACAAGGTAAGACATAAATCCTATTTTCTTTTTCGTCCACTAAGGGCCACCCAACCAAAGGCTTAACGCTGGGACGTCCTACAGCTGTCCCCACCCGGGCGGGAACGCTCCTGGACTGCATTCAGGACCCTTTGCCCGAAGGCTGCGTCATCTGACGCAAAGGTGTCGAACGCATAAAACTTGATGAAAGTCTGGAGAGAGGACCACGTGGCAGCCTTACATAGCTGTTCAGCTGAGGCCCAATGCTAAGCTGCCCAGGAGGCTCCCACAGCCCTTCTGGAATGAGCCTGGACCCCTGAAGGGGTAGGAAGGTTCACCATGGAATAGACATGGTGAATAGTCAAACACAGCTATCTGGCTAAGGTTTGTTTGGATGCAGAATAACCTCTTCTGCGAGAGTCCAACAAGACAAACGGAGTCCGAATGTCCGAGATCCTTTGTTTTGTCCACGTAGATGTGAAGTGCTTGGACCAAGTCTAAAGAGGCCTCCTCTGGAGAAGCCGATGAGAATGCTGGTACCACAATTTCCTGATTGATGTGAAACTTGGAAACTATTTTAGGCAGAGTAAGAAGAACTGCTCTATCGGGGTGAAACACCAGAAAGGGTGACCGCCAGGATAAAGCACTGAGATCGGATACCCTGCGAGCTGAAGATATAGCCAATAGAAATAAGGTCTTCCAAGTGACCCACTTAAGGTCAGCCGTTTCCAGAGGTTCAAAAGGAGGCTTCTGTAAAGCTGTAAGGACCAGTGACAGATTCCAAGGGGCCATTGGAGCTACAAACGGTGGTTGAACATGTAGCACGCCTTGGAGGAATGTCTTGACATCCAGCCTCAGTGCCAGTTGGCGCTGGAACAGCACTGACTAAGTCTAGGCCAGATTGAAGAAACGACAAGTGAGTCAGCATGAAAAAGAGCGGATTAAAACCACGACTGGCACACCTGGAGAAATAAGTTTTCCAAATCCGGTGGTAGATCCAAGCCGATGAAGGTTTCCTGGCATTAAGCATAGTCTTGATGACCCGCTTGGGAAATCCTTTAGTCTTTAGGACGGATGTCTCAATAACCAGGCAGTCAAAGCGAGGCATTGAGGATCGGGGTGTACACAGGAGCCTTGAGACAGAAGGTCCGGGCATAGAGGGAGGCGCCACGGTTTGTCTATGGACAGACTTAGCAGGTCCGCGTACCATGGGCGATGGGGCCAGTCTGGAACTACCAGCATCATCTCGCCGTCGTCCTGTTTGAATTTCCTGAGTAGTCTGAGAATCATGGAGGTCAGTGGAAAGACTTATATCAGGTGAAACGACGAGTGAGCTGTGAGGGCATCTACTAGACATGCCTGTGGATCTCTTGTCAGAGAGCTGAACTTGCTTATTTGGTTGTTGTGTCGGGATGCCATGAGGTCTATGTCCGGCAACCCCCACTTGGACACCAATTGTTCGAACACCTCTGGGTGTAGCATCCACTCCCCGGAGTGCACGTCCTGCAGACAGAGCTGGAAGGTTTTGTTCTGCCCATTGGAATATCTTGGATACCTCTCACATGGCTCCTCGACTGCGAGTGCCCCCTTGTTGATTGATGTAAGCTACCGCTGTCGCGTTGTCCGACCGACTTGGACTGGGTGACCCCTGAGCAGAGATTGTGCTGAGTGACGTGTGTTGAGGATTGCCCTCAATTCCAGTACATTGATGGGGAGTAAGCTCTCGAGGAGTAAAGCGACCATAGAACGTGTGGGACACAGATACCGCTCCCCAGCCTCGAAGACTGACATCTGTGGTGACCACTGTCCAGTGCTGAATCCAAAAGGGTTGACCCTTGTCTAGGTTGTCCCGAATGAGCCACCATGTTAAGGACAGTCGAACCTCCGCAGAGTGTGTTATGGTCTGATCGGATGTGGAGATGAGAACAGTTCCACTTGCGAAGAACTTCCAATTGTAGGAGGACGAGAATGGAACTGCGCATACTACATCATATCGAATGCTGCCACCATCTAGCCCAGTACTCTCATGCAAGCATGGACTGAAACAGTGCACTGATGGAGGAGTGTCCGAATTCTGGATTGAATGACCAAGAGTTTTTCCAGTGGCAGAAATACTCGCTGTTCTGTGGAATTGAGGAGCGCCCCTAAGTGAAGAAGGATTGTCCGAGAAGGCATCAGCGATGATTTTTTCCACTTTATCCTCCAGCCATGAGATTGTAACATCTCTATTGTAGACTGATTGTGAATTGTAAGCATCTGTTGCGATTGTCCTAGGAATAGGAGATCGTCCAGGTAGAACAGTATTCGGATTCCGCTGCATCTGAGACGTGCTGCGATGACTGCCATAACTTTTGTGACGCCGTGGATAGACCAAATGGAAAGGCTCTGGATTGGAAAGGTTTGTCCTGAACCGCAAACATGAGAAACTTTTGATGACTTTGACGAATTGGGATATGCAAATATGCATCCTGTATGTCCAGGGATGCCATGTAGTTCCCCGGTTCCAGCGCCAGGATGATCGTTCTCAAGGATTCCATGTGGAACTTGGGGACCCGCAGGTAGAGGTTCAACTTCTTGAGGCTGAGAATAGGGCGGTAGGAACCGTCCTGTTTCGGGACCAGAAAGAGCAACGTGTAAAGCCCCCGTCCTCTCTGGTCCCAGGGTACCAGAACAATGATGTTGGAGGCGAGTAGCGAGTCGACTGATTTGTGTAGAGTCTCTGCCTCTCTGAGATCCCTCGGAATCCCCGCGGTGAAGAACCTCTGTGGGGGACGCCGCCAAAATGTCAAAGTGTATCCTTGTGTCACGACTTCCCTGACACAGGCGTCCATCGTGATGTCCCACCACTTTGGGGCAAAAGATAGAAGTTGGCCCCCCATTCTGGCATCCCCCAGAGGAGGGCCCGCCCCATCACGCTGCAGGTTTGTCGGCTTGTTTGGCAGCTGGGCGTCTCGTAGTCCAAGGTTGTTTTGTGCGAGGCTTGGTGGTCTTTGCTTGGGCCTGGTAACGGGAGGAGGCCTGACCCTTAGCTCGTCCCTGGACATGAGAAAGGATGAAAGGTAGTTTTATGCTTGGGGGCTGCTGCTGATGGGAGAAGAGCCATCTTAGCAGTAGCCAGTTGAGTGACAATATCGTTCAGTTCTTTCCCGAATAGGGTATCTGCTGCATATGGAAGAGCTTCCAATGCTTTTTTGGAGGAAGTGTCTGCTCTCCAAGAACGCAACCATAAGGATCGTCTTGCTGCCACTGAAGAAGCAGAGACATTAGATGTAAGCACGGCCGTGTCTAGGGGTGCTTCCGACAGATATGCGGTTGCTCTTTGAATATGAGCTACCAGTGTCAGTAGTTGTTTCCTACTAACCGAGGACGATAGGCCCTGTTGAAGCTGGTCAGCCCACTAGGAAACTGCTTTGGTTACCCCGTCGAAGCTAATGCCGGTCTGGTGGTAGCTCCTGCATGAGAATATGCAGTCTTAAAATCCGGGATTGGGAGAACTGACGAACGTTCTATGCGCGCTACATGCGTGTCCACTGGTAAGGGAGTTTTCCACTTGGACCCCTCTTTAGCCAGGAACGGATAGAATGATTGATTCCTTTTAGAGAGCTGAAACAGTTTATCCAGTTTAGTCCATGCTGCCTCCAGTATATCTTCCAACTACGCAGAGGAATGAAACTGTGCTGAATCCTTTTTAGGAGTCTTAGAGGCTGGAGCAGGATCTATTTGCTCTATACCAGTCTCACTAGTTTGACTAGGGCCTCTACTTCTGCTATAGAAAGAGAATCCTCTAAACCTGAAGCTGTGCCTGGATCAGATTCCCCTGCCCTACTTTCTTTGTCAGAATGTGGGGTGTCTGAATCCGAACCCCCTGCTGAGCGTGGGGTAGCAGTTCCGCTAGAACTGTGCGTCAGCCTGGGACGCTTACCTCTATCTAAAAATTGTTGCATGGAAGCAGAGACCTGAGATAATCCCTGGACTGATTGTGCTAGAGTGTTAACCCACGGGGAATCCACCTGTGGGGGCGGATATATATATGACTGACCTTGCGCTGAAGTTGACAGTGGTGCCATTTGCCGAGCCAACTGCTGCGTATTCCAACGGTCCACTAGTTGCGTCATAACCTGCGTCAGTGTGGTTGCCCACGCTGGATCCTGAGGAACTGGTGGAGGTGGGGGATCCTGTTGCAGTGGTATGACCACACAGGCTCTGCATCTGCCAGTGTCCTGTGGATCTGGAGGAGACAGAATAGCATAACATGCAGCACAAGTGGGAGGCTCAGGTGTGACCACCTTTTTGCCCCCGGATGACATTGCACAACATACTGTAAAACAGCACTGTATATTCCCAAAGTGCCACTTAATTAGCAGCTGCCTGTCCCTGAGGAACCTATGCTGAATTAAGTTCAGGTATAAGAAATGTGCGATCAAGCTTCACTCAGACACACACTCAGCCACTTAAATGCAACAGAACAAGAGGGGCCAAGCTACTCAACTGCCCTGTGGTATCAACAGGCAGGAGAAAATGACTGAACCCGGCTGCAGAAGCGTGGTACAGGGGAGACAGTGGGCAGACCCTCCTCCCTCATCAACTTTTAGCAAGTATGTGCTCTAAAATGGCTGCCAAGCGTTGAAGGGGAGGGATTGGGAGAGGAGGGAGGAGATATAGCCCAGGGGCAGACCTTGAGCAAGCTACTGGTCTGTCCTGGGTCGGGGGAGGGGCTGCAGGCTGGCACCCTACCCCTTCAGATGTAATAACCCAGGGCTATGCCCACCTACCCTGATGGCTGATGCCCTGGTGGTCTAGTGGAAGACAGGTGCAGCGCACTGGGCCCCCACTTATCTGCCCATCCCCCCTCTCCGCTGGCTCCCTTCAACTCACCCTCCGGAACCCGTTGCAGCTGTGGGGAAGGCTAATGAGCATGTTGGTAACCTCCCCCGGTGGAAGACCCCAGCCCCATTACCGACGTTGCCACCGCGGAGACCGGGTGCTGGAGCGGGCATGCTGGGTTCTAAGTGCACCAGCATGCCGCTCTGGTCACTGCACTGCAGCGCTGAAGAAAAATTCTTACAGAAAAAGTAATCATGGCTGTCTCTAAAAAAATCCCGGTGCTGATCCTGTGACCCCAAAAGAAAAATTGGCGGGTCTGTCGGCAGGGGCGGAGTGTAGGGAGGCCAGGCCTGCTGGGTACTTAAAAGTAACCCTTTTGGTGCCTGTCTACTCCCAGCCAGCCTATACCCCAGAGTTAAGCCTTTGGTCTGGTGCCCCCTAGTGGACAAAAAAGAAAGCACTCCTGTTCAATGAAAGCTTGCCACTCACCTCTTTCCAGGACAGCACATACAAACTCCATTCCTTTGAGATCATGAGCACCTTGTTGTAATAATGGGAGCGGAGCTTATTCTCACATGAGGGGGAAGTGCACTGCATGGAGGATGCTTCCGCCTGAACCCACCACCAGCAAAGACTGGGACTGACATACTGGAAGCACCCCCAACACAAAAAATGCACCCTGTTCGTGGCCCGCCCCCTCACATAAAGGGGCAGGGCCACAAAACAGAGGTGCTCACTGTGGAATTACCCGTTTCATTGGTGTGCCAGTCCGAGCCTGGTACCTTCTCATTTGAAAGAGGGAAGTCTCCTCATTCAAATGGTTTGCCAATAAGGATATTTACGTTTTTACCCTGTTAAATTATGTTCTTTGACTCCATAGAAGGCACAGGGATAAACTGGTATAGCCTGGAGAGGTGTCTGGGCACTAAATAGTAATTTTTTTCCCAACAGCCCAGGACTCCCACTCCACTACACCCCATCCAGTTAAGTCAGCAAGTCCACAGCAAGGAGTGAGAAGAAATACCAATACATACTCCTAAACAAACACAGACAAGAGGTGCACAGAGAGCCACAAGCATACAAACTAAACCTGTGCGTCAGGGTGGACACCCTGTGCCCCCTATGGGAGTTGAAGAAAAAGGATTAACAAGAACATAAATCTTTTTATACTTCCTTCACTAGGGAAAAGTGTCCCGTTATGCTGCACCGAGAACCTTTCCCCCAAAGGCTGCGTCCGAAGACGCAAAGGTGTCAAACGCATAGAAAATTAATGAAAGTGTGGGCAGAGGACTACAAGCCAGCTTTACAAAGCTGCTCTGCAGAAGAGCCACATTGAGCTGCTCATGATGTTCCCAATAACGGGGTGGAATGAGTAGTCACCACAATAAGGACAGGAAGATCTGCTACAGAGAAGGCATGGTGGATAGTCCAGCGGAGCCACCTGGCCAAAAAGTTTTAAATTTGTTAAAATCACACAGGACAAGCACCCTCGACAGCACCCTGAGTTCTAGGACATTGATGGACAGTCAGTTCTCCTGAGCCATCCACTGCCCCTGGAACGTTTGCCAACATGAAACCGCCCCCCACCCCCAAAGACCGGTGTCAGTGGAGAGCAGGACTCAGGCCTGGATCCAAAAAGAATCCTGATGGTCCGTCTTTTGGCGAAAATCTGTCTTTGTTGCAACACGATGCGAGTAGGACGTACCAGGAGACTGTGCGGATTAATTAGATAGGCGACAATTGCGGAGTGACTGAGAAGCATTTTCTGCAAAAAAAATAAGATTTTACTCACCGGTAAATCTATTTCTCGTAGTCCGTAGTGGATGCTGGGAACTCCGTAAGGACCATGGGGAATAGACGGGCTCCGCAGGAGACTGGGCACACTAAAAGAAAGATTAGGTACTATCTGGTGTGCACTGGCTCCTCCCTCTATGCCCCTCCTCCAGACCTCAGTTAGGATACTGTGCCCGGAAGAGCTGACACAATAAGGAAGGATTTTGAATCCCGGGTAAGACTCATACCAGCCACACCAATCACACCGTATAACTCGTGATACTATACCCAGTTAACAGTATGAAATATAACTGAGCCTCTCAACAGATGGCTCAACAATAACCCTTTAGTTAGGCAATAACTATATACAAGTATTGCAGACAATCCGCACTTGGGATGGGCGCCCAGCATCCACTATGGACTACGAGAAATAGATTTACCGGTGAGTAAAATCTTATTTTCTCTGACGTCCTAGTAGATGCTGGGAACTCCGTAAGGACCATGGGGATTATACCAAAGCTCCCAAACGGGCGGGAGAGTGCGGATGACTCTGCAGCACCGAATGAGAGAACTCAAGGTCCTCCTCAGCCAGGGTATCAAATTTGTAGAATTTAGCAAACGTGTTTGCCCCTGACCAAGTTGCAGCTCGGCAAAGTTGTAAAGCCGAGACCCCTCGGGCAGCCGCCCAAGATGAGCCCACTTTCCTCGTGGAATGGGCTGTTACTGATTTAGGATGCGGCAATCCAGCCGCAGAATGCTCCAGCTGAATTGTGCTACAAATTCAGCGAGCAATAGTCTGCTTAGAAGCAGGAGCACCTATTTTGTTGGGTGCCTACAGGATAAAAAACGAGTCAGTTTTCCTGACTCCAGCCGTCCTGGAAATATAAATTTTTAAGGCCCTGACTACGTCCAGTAACTTGGAGTCTTCCAAGTCCCTAGTAGCCGCAGGCACTACAATAGGTTGGTTCAAGTGAAAAGCTGATACCACCTTAGGGAGAAACTGGGGACGAGTCCTCAATTCTGCCCTATCCATATGGAAAATCAGATAAGGGCTTTTACATGACAAAGCCGCCAATTCTGACACACGCCTGGCCGAAGCCAAGGCCAATAACATGACCACTTTCCACGTGAGATATTTCAAATCCACAGTTTTAAGTGGCTCAAACCAATGTGATTTTAAGAAACTCAACACCACGTTGAGATCCCAAGGTGCCACAGAAGGCACAAAAAAGGGGCTGAATATGTAGCACTCCCTTTACAAATGTCTGAACTCCAGGCAGTGAAGCCAGTTCTTTCTGGAAGAAAATCGACAGAGCCGAAATCTGGACCTTAATGGAACCCAAATTTAGGCCCATATTCACTCCTGACTGTAGGAAGTGCAGAAAACGACCCAGCTGAAATTCCTCTGTTGGGGCCTTCCTGGCCTCACACCACGCAACATATTTTCACCAAATACGGTGATAATGGTTTGCGGTTACTTCTTTCCTGGCTTTTATCAGCGGAGGAATGACTTCCTCCGGAATGCCCTTTTGCTTTAGGATCCGGAATTCAACCGCCATGCCGTCCAACGCAGCCGCGGTAAGTCTTGGAACAGACAGGGCCCCTGCTGTAGCAGATCCTGTCTGAGCGGTAGAGGCCATGGGTCCTCTGATATTATTTCTTGAAGTTCTGGGTACCAAGCTCTTCTTGGCCCATCCGGAACCACGAGTATCGTTCTTACTCCTCGTTTTCTTATTATTCTCAGTACCTTTGGTATGAGAGGCAGAGGAGGGAATACATAAACCGACTGGTACACCCACGGTGTCACTAGAGGGTCCACAGCTATTGCCTGAGGGTCCCTTGACCTGGCGCAATATCTAGTTTTTTGTTTAGGCGGGACGCCATCATCATGTCCACCTGTGGCCTTTCCCAACGGTTTACCAACAGTTGGAAGACTTCTGGATGAAGTCCCCACTCTCCCGGGTGTCGGTCGTGTCTGCTGAGGAAGTCTGCTTCCCAGTTGTCCACTCCCGGAATGAACACTGCTGACAGTGCTAAGACGTGATTTTCCGCCCATCGGAGAATCCTTGTGGCTTCTGCCATCGTCATCCTGCTTCTTGTGCCGCCCTGTCGGTTTACATGGGCGACTGCCGTGATGTTGTCTGATTGGATCAGTACCGGCTGGTTTTGAAGCAGAGGCCTTGCCAGACTTAGGGCATTGTAAATGGCCCTCAGTTCCAGAATATTTATGTGTAGGGACGACTCCTGACTTGACCAAAGTCCTTGGAAATTTCTTCCCTGTGTGACTGCCCCCCAGCCTCGAAGGCTGGCATCCGTGGTTACCAGGACCCAGTCCTGTATGCCGAATCTGCGGCCCTCTTGAAGATGAGCACTCTGCAGCCACCACAGTAGAGATACCCTGGTCCTTGGAGACAGGGTTATCAGCCGATGCATCTGAAGATGCGATTTCCGACCACTTGTCCAAGAGGTCCCACTGAAAGGTTCTTGCATGGAACCTGCCGAATAGAATTTTGCTTCGTAAGAAGCTACCATTTTTCCCAGGACTCGTGTGCAGTGATGCACCGATACCTGTTTTGGTTTCAGGAGGTCTCTGACTAGAGATGACAGCTCCTTGGCTTTCTCCTGCGGGAGAAACACTTTTTTCTGTTCTGTGTCCAGAACCATCCCCAGGAACAGCAGGCGTGTGGTAGGAACCAGCTGTGACTTTGGAATGTATAGAATCCATCCGTGCTGTTGTAGCACTTCCCGAGATAGTGCTACTCCGACCAACAACTGCTCCATGGACCTCGCCTTTATAAGGAGATCGTCCAAGTACGGGATAATTAAAAACTCCCTTTTTTCGAAGGAGTATCATCATTTCTGCCATTACCTTGGTAAAGACCCTCGGTGCCGTGGACAGTCCAAACGGCAGTGTTTGGAATTGGTAATGGCAATCCTGTACCACAAATCTGAGGTACTCCTGGTGAAGATGGTAAATGGGGACATGTAGGTAAGCATCCTTGATGTCCAGGGATACCATGTAATCCCCCTCTTCCAGGCTTGCAATAACCGCCCTGAGCGATTCCATCTTGAACTTGAATTTTTTTATGTATGTGTTCAAGGACTTCAAATTTAAAATGGGTCTCACCGAACCGTCCGGTTTCGGTACCAAACACAGTGTGGAATAGTAACCCCGTCCTTGTTGAAGTAGGGGCACCTTGACTATCACCTGCTGGGAATACAGCTTGTGAATTGCCTCTAGCACAGCCTCCCTGCCTGAGGGAGTTGTCGGCAAGGCAGATTTGAGGAAACGGCGGGGGGGAGACGCCTCGAATTCCAGCCTGTACCCCTGAGATACTACTTGAACGATCCAGGGATCCACCTGTGAGCGAGCCCACTGATCGCTGAAATTTTTGAGGCGGCCCCCCACCGTACCTGGCTACGCCTGTGGAGCCCCCGCGTCATGCGGTGGACTCAGAGGAAGCGGGGGAAGAATTTTGATTCTGGGAACTGGCTGACTGGTGCAGCTTTTTCCCTCTTCCCTCGTCTCTGTGCAGAAAGGAAGCGCCTTTGACCCGCTTGCTTTTCTGAAGCCGAAAGGACTGTACCTGATAATACAGTGCTTTCTTAGGCTGTGAGGAAACCTGAGGTAAAAAATTTTCTTCCCAGCTGTTGCTGTGGATACGAGGTCCGAGAGACCATCCCCAAACCATTCCTCACCCTTATAAGGCTCTATGTGCCTTTTAAAGTCAGCATCACCTGTCCAGTGTCGGGTCTCTAATACCCTCCTGACAGAATGGACATTGCATTAATTCTGGATGCCAGCCGGCAAAATATCCCTCTGTGCATCCCTCATATATAAGACGACGTCTTATGTTCGCAAAATAGTATCCCTGTTTGACAGGGTTACAGACCACGCTGCAGCAGCACTATCTGCAGGTCTCGGTCTAGTACCTGAGTGTGTAAATACAGACTTCAGGATAGCCTCCTGCTTTTTATCAGCAGGTACCTTCAAAGTGGCCGTATCCTAAGACGGCAGTGCCACCTTTTTTGACAAACGTGTGAGCGCCTTATCCACCCTAGGGGATATCTCCCAGCGTAACTTATCCTCTGGCGGGAAAAGGTACGCCATCAGTAACTTTTTAGAAATTACCAGTTTCTTATCGGGGGAACCCACGCTTTTTCACACTTCATTCACTCATTTGATGGGGGAACAAAACACTGCCTGCTTTTTCTCCCAAAACATAAAACCCTTTTTTAGTGGTACTTGGGTTAATGTCAGAATGTGTAACACATTTTTTATTGCCGGGATCATGTAACGGATGTTCCTAGTGGATTGTGTATATGTCTCAATCTCGTCGACACTGGAGTCAGACTCCGTGTCGACATCTGTGTCTGCCATCTGAGGGAGCGGGCGTTTTTGAGCCCCTGATGGTCTTTGAGACGCCTGGGCAGGCGCGGGCTGAGAAGCCGGCTGTCCCATAGCTGTTACGTCATCCAGCCTTTTATGTAAGGAATTGACACTGTCGGTTAATACCTTCCACCTATCCATCCACTCTGGTGTCGGCCCACAGGGGGCGACATCCCATTTATCGGCATCTGCTCCGCCTCCACATAAGCCTTCTCATCAAACATGTCGACACAGCCGTACCGACACACCGCACACACACAGGGAATGCTCTGACTGAGGACAGGACCCCACACAGCCCTTTGGGGAGACAGAGAGAGAGTATGCCAGCACACACCAGAGCGCTATATAATGTAGGGATAAACACCATCACTGAGTGAATTTTCCCCAATAGCTGCTTGTATAAACAATATTGCGCCTAAATTTAGTGCCCCCCCTCTCTTTTTAACCCTTTGAGCCTGAAAACTACAGGGGAGAGCCTGGGGAGCTGTCTTCCAGCTACACTGTGAAGAGAAAATGGCGCCAGTGTGCCGAGGGAGATAGCTCCGCCCCTTTTTCGCTGACTTTTCTCCCGCTTTTTTATGGATTCTGGCAGGGGTAATTATCACATATATAGCCTCTGGGGCTATATATTGTGATTATTTTGCCAGCCAAGGTGTTTTTATTGCTGCTCAGGGCGCCCCCCCCCAGCGCCCTGCACCCTCAGTGACCGGAGTGTGAAGTGTGTATGAGGAGCAATGGCGCACAGCTGCAGTGCTGTGCGCTACCTTGGTGAAGACTGAAGTCTTCTGCCGCCGATTTTCTGGACCATCTTCATGCTTCTGGCTCTGTAAGGGGAACGGCGGCGCGGCTCCGGGAACGAACACCAAGGACGGGTCCTGCGGTCGATCCCTCTGGAGCTAATGGTGTCCAGTAGCCTAAGAAGCCCAAGCTAGCTGCAAGCAGGTAGGTTCGCTTCTTCTCCCCTTAGTCCCTCGTTGCAGTGAGCCTGTTGCCAGCAGGTCTCACTGTAAAATAAAAAACCTAACATATACTTTCTTTCTAGGAGCTCAGGAGAGCCCCTAGTGTGCATCCAGCTCGGCCGGGCACAGAAATCTTAACTGAGGTCTGGAGGAGGGGCATAGAGGGAGGAGCCAGTGCACACCAGATAGTACCTAATCTTTCTTTTAGAGTGCCCAGTCTCCTGCGGAGCCCGTCTATTCCCCATGGTCCTTACGGAGTTCCGAGCATCCACTAGGATGTCAGAGAAATAAAAAATAACTAAATAGGTTACACGACACTAGCAGTTCACTCACACCAAGCATCTCGCGTTGTGTGGCGTATTGAGGCTAGATGTATGTGGACATATCTGTAGGAAACGTTTCTATCCAAACAGTGATTTGTTATTTTTTTTTTGGTCAAAACATACACATAGAATCCTGCTTTTTTTTTTTTTTTTTTACTATTCTGGAAATGTGGATTATTGGTGAAACAAGAACCAAAAAGTATGTTTATAAGAATGAAAAAAAAAACAAAAAAAAAAAACACACACACACACGTTTTACGCCAGGTGTACTTTGCATGTATAGAAAAACAGTCCCTCCTGTGCAGTGTACTTTATCCTCAGCTTTGTTACTTTTTCCTCAATTTTGAATCTTACTTTGCGTATAGTGTACTAGGTATTTAGGATTAGTATTTTTGTAGCAAAAGCTATAAAAAGTCAAAGATTAACTCCTTCGCTTTCTCATCTTGCGGGAGTAGTTTTCTCAGAAACCTGCCATTAGTCTTTTAGTAATTCTTAGAGAGATTATTTTACATTATGCAAGTAGTCTTCAATATGTGCCCAGACAGAAAACAGCTGAAGCAAAACAACAATAGCTCCCTATCCCCAACACTTACCATAAACATCCAGAGTGAAAAGCTGCGTGTGCACACGCTGGACTTCTCGGAAGGTGGCTCTCCTAGTGCTGAAGGGAATTCTGTGGACTCGAGGGTCCTTCTGTGGAATGGGAGAATTACGACCCAAGAAGAGGGCCTTATCAGAACGGGGTGATCGTAGGAAGATTCCTCGAGCCTCTGCCAAGTCCTCCATCCAGCTCTGTAACAGCTGATTTATGTCCTGGGAATGGGAACACACTTCCACATCAACAGAAATCCTCAGTTTAATATAATACATTTTACTTTGTGATATAGTAAAAAGCATCTCCCTCTTACAGCATAGAGTATAATAGTACTAATCAGAAAACAAAAATTTGTTGTGCCCTTTAACTATTGATTCCTTCAAAGATAGAAAACGATACTCCCCTAGCTGGGCGATACTGAGGCACTGTATCCATGACGAGTCTTCCATAATCTAGGTGGAAATAAGGAGATTGGTGTCTTATCTGTAAAATCTTTCTTAGAATCCATGGTGAGTCAGGCATTAGACACTGGGGTAGAGATGGTGAGCAGAGCCGAACACCAAACCAATAAAACTTCTCACCCGGACACCCTCTACCCCTATATCCCCATACCCCAAGCCCAGGCCTCCAGATAAGTTAACAAGCCCAAGGCGAGGAGTAGCAGGAAAGAGAAGGAATAAAGGCAAACACAGAGTACTAATATACACAAACGTGGAGAATCAACAACAGTGCTAACCAAAATCCGCATGGCAGGTGTATCAGGGTGGGTGCCATGCGTCTTTCATGGATTCAAAGAAAAGGATTTTATAAGTAAGACAAAATAAATAAATAAAAATCTCCTTTTCTCCCCTCATCCAATGGGGGACACAGGCATTAGATACTGGAACATCCCAAAGCAGGCCCTGTAAGGGGGTGGATGCTCCTGAGCTGCGCCAAGATCCCTTTGTCCAAAGGTGGCATCTGCAGAAGCAAAAGTAATAAATAAAGCCAGATGAAAGTATGGGCAGAGGACCACATGGCTGCCTTACAGAGCTGCTTCACAGAAGCACCTCGTCTAACTGCCTTAAGAAGAATGAGCCCGCACCACGGCAAAGGCAGGAAGGTCCGCTGCCAAATAAGCCAGGTAGACAGTTAAATAGAGCTACCTCGCCAAAGTTTGTTTAGAAGCTGGCCAGCCACGTTAGTGAGAGTCTTAAATGACAGAAAGAACCCATCTTACGGAAGTCCCTTGTCCCATCTACATAAATCTGTAGGGCCGGCACGATATCCAACAAGTACTTTTCCAGTGATTAATCAATCTGGCGGAAAGAAGGAAGGAACCACGATTTCTTGATTGATGTGAAATTTGGATACAACAGTAGAAAGACAACCAAGTCGAAATGAAAAAACAGGGAATGGCTAGACAATACAATCAAGGCCAACACCCACCGGGCTAATGCTATGGCAAGGAGGAAGACTGTCTTCCATTGAAGCCATTGAGTGTACACAGCGTCCAATGGCTCAAAGGGAGATTACTGGAGAGCCTGAAGAACTAGGGATAGAATCCACGGGACCACCAGAGGGACAAACAGAGACTTTATATTAAGGACACCTTGAAAGTCCGGACATCAGGCAACAGTGCAATCTGTTGCTGGAAGATATCAGAAAGGATTGAAACCTGGACCCTTAATTAAGAAAGATGGCGGCCCAAATCTAGACCGGTCTGCAAGTAAGAAAGGAACCGTGTCAGCTGGAAGGAACTAGGGTTAAAGCTGCAAACTGAACACCAATCAATGGGCCCCGAGACAGAAGATATGTCTGAGAAGAGGCAGCAGAGCATCAATGGGGAGACCTTGAAAATCCACATACCACGTACTGTGCAGCCATGAGGATCACTCTGCCACCTTCCAATTAAAATTTACAGAGAGCCCACGGAATCAGTAACATCGGAAAGATCAGATTCATTTTAAAAAAGGGGCTGCACCAGGCAAAGAGCCCCCGTAAACCACTCCAGGATATTGATGGGTAGAAATGACCCTAATATTAGGATATAATCTCAGGCGCAATAAGTAAATATTATATTGATAAATCAATAAGGATTGCCTACAATTCTAAAATACTTAATGTGCAGCTCCCATATGATAATCTGCATTCATCACAAATATACTAAAAAGGGATAATAAAAATAAGATTTTAAACCTACCGGTAGATCTTTTTCTCGTAGTCCGTAGAGGATGCTGGGGACTCCGTAAGGACCATGGGTATAGACGGGCTCCGCAGGAGACATGGGCACTTTAAGAAAGACTTTGGATCTGGGTGTGCACTGGCTCCTCCCTCTATGCCCCTCCTCCAGACCTCAGTTAAAGAAACTGTGCCCAGAGGAGACGGACAGTACGAGGAAAGGATTTTAGTTAATCCAAGGGCAAGATTCATACCAGCCACACCAATCACACCGTATAACTTGTGATAAACTATCTAGTTAACAGTATGAAAAAAAACAACATAGCATCTGTCCAAAACCGATGAAACTATAACATAACCCTTATGTAAGCAAAAACTATATACAAGTCTTGCAGAAGTAGTCCGCACTTGGGACGGGCGCCCAGCATCCTCTACGGACTACGAGAAAAAGATTTACCGGTAGGTTTAAAATCTTATTTTCTCTAACGTCCTAGAGGATGCTGGAGACTCCGTAAGGACCATGGGGATTATACCAAAGCTCCCAAACGGGTGGGAGAGTGCGGATGACTCTGCAGCACCGATTGAGCAAACAGGAGGTCCTCCTCAGCCAGGGTATCAAACTTATAGAATTTTGCAAAGGTGTTTGACCCCGACCATGTAGCAGCTCGGCACAGCTGTAGTGCCGAGACCCCTCGGGCAGCCGCCCAAGAAGAGCCCACCTTCCTAGTGGAATGGGCCCTAACCCGATTTAGGTAACGGCAATCCTGCCGTAGAATGCGCTTGCTGAATCGTGTTACAGATCCAGCGAGCAATAGTCTGCTTTGAAGCGGGAGCGCCAACCTTGTTGGCTGCATACAGGACAAACAGTGCTTCTGTCTTCCAGACTCTAGCCGTTCTGGCCACGTAAATTTTCAAAGCCCTGACCACATCAAGGGACTCGGAATCCCCCAAGTCACGCGTAGCCACAGGCACGACAATAGGTTGGTTCATATGAAAGGACGAGACCACTTTAGGTAGGAATTGAGGACGAGTCCGCAATTCCGCCCTATCCACATGAAAAACCAGATAGGGGCTTTTATGTGATAAAGCCGCTAATTCTGAAACTCGCATAGCAGAAGCTAAGGCTAACAACACGACCACCTTCCAAGTGGGATATTTTAACTCCACCATTTTGAGTGGTTCAAACCAATGTGACTTAAGGAAACTTAACACCACGTTAAGGTCCCAAGGTGCCACCGGAGGTACAAAAGGAGGCTGAATATGCAGTACTCCCTTCACAAACGTCTGTACTTCTGGAAGAGAGGCCAATTCCTTCTGAAAGAAAATGGATAAGGCCGAAATCTGAACCTTAATAGATCCTAATTTTAGGCCCAAATTTACTCCAGTTTGTAGGAAGTGAAGGAAGCGGCCCAGATGAAATTCTTCCGCAGGACCATTCCTGGCCTCACACAAGGAAACATATTTTCACCATATTCGGTGATAATGTTTCGATGTCACGTCCTTCCTAGCCTTTATTAGTGTAGGAATGACCTCAACCGGATTACCTTTTGCCGCTAGGATCCGGCGTTCAACCGCCATGCCGTCAAACGCAGTTGCGGTAAGTCTTGGAACAGACAGAGCCCCTGTTGCAGCAGGTCCTGTCTTAGAGGAAGAGGCCACAGATCTTCTGTGAGCATCACCTGCAGATCCGGATAACAGGTCCTTCGTGGCCAATCTGGAACAATGAGTATTGTTCTCACTCCACTTTGTCTTATTATTCTCAACACCTTGGGTATGAGAGGAAGAGGAGGAAATACATAGACCGATCGGAACACCCACGGTGTCACCAGGGCATCCACAGCTACTGCCTGAGGATCTCTTGACCTGGCGCAATACCTTTTCAGCTTTTTGTTGAGACGGGACGCCATCATGTCAATTTGGGGCAGTCCCCACCGACTTGCAATCTGCGCGAAGACTTCCTGATGAAGTCCCCACTCTCCCGGATGCAGATCGTGTCTGCTGAGGAAGTCTGCTTCCCAGTTGTCCACTCCCGGAATGAACACTGCTGACAGTGTGCTTACATGATTCTCCGCCCAGCGAAGAATCCTGGCGGCTTCCGCCATTGCCACTCTGTTCCTTGTGCCGCCTTGGCGGTTTACATGAGCCACTGCGGTGACATTGTCTGACTGGATCAGAACTGGTTTGTCACGAAGTAATGCCTCCGCTTGACGTAGGGCGTTGTATATGGCCCTCAACTCCAGGACGTTGATGTGGAGACAAGTCTCTAGACTTGACCAAAGACCTTAGAAATTTCTTCCCTGTGTGACTGCTCCCCAACCTCGGAGGCTTGCGTCTGTGGTCACCAGGATCCAGTCCTGAATGCCGAACCTGCGGCCCTCTATGAGGTGAGCACTCTGCAGCCACCACAGGAGAGATACCCTGGCTCTGGGGGACAGGGTGATCTGCTGATGAATTTGTAGATGTGACCCGGACCACTTGTCCAGTAGGTCCCATTGGAAGGTCCTCGCATGGAACCTGCCGAAGGGAATGGCTTCGTATGATACCACCATCTTCCCCAGGACTCGAGTGCAGTGATGCACTGACACCTGTTTTGGCTTCAATAGGTTCCTGACCAGAGTCATGAGTTCCTGAGCTTTTTCCGTTGGAAGAAACACCCTTTTCTGGTCTGTGTCCAGAATCATGCCCAAGAAGGTCAGACGAGTCGTAGGAACCAGCTGCGACTTCGTGATATTGAGAATCCAGCCGTGTTGCTGTAACACCTTCAATGAAAGTGACACGCTGTTCAGTAATTTCTCTCGAGATCTCGCTTTTATGAGGAGATCGTCCAAGTATGGGATAATTGTGACACCTTGTTTGCGCAGGAGCACCATCATTTCCGCCATTACCTTGGTGAAAATCCTCGGGGCCGTGGAAAGCCCAAACGGCAACGTCTGAAATTGGTAATGACAATCCTGTACCGCAAGTCTCAGGTACACCTGATGAGGGGGATATATTGGAACATGAAGGTACGCATCCTTTATGTCTAGGGATACCATAAAATCCCCCCCTTCCAGGCTGGCGATGACCGCTCTGAGTGATTCCATCTTGAACTTGAACCTTTTCAAATATAGTTTCAGGGATTTTAAATTTAAAATGGGTCTGACCGAACCGTCCAGTTTCGGGACCACAAACAGGGTTGAGTAATATCCCCTCCCTTGTCGCAGTAGGGGAACCTTGACCACCACCTGTTGAATATACAATTTTTGAATCGCATTTAACACTAACTCCCTCTCTGAGGGAGAAGTCGGCAGGGCCGATTTGAAAAACCGGCGAGGGGGCACCTCTTCGAATTCCAGCTTGTATCCCTGAGAAACAATTTCTATTGCCCAGGGATCCACCTGTGAGTGAACCCAGATGTGGCTGAAAAGTCGAAGACGTGCCCCCACTGGAGCGGACTCCCTCAGGGGAGCCCCAGCGTCATGCGGTGGATTTTGCAGAGACAGGGGAGGACTTCTGTTCCTGGGAACTAGCTGTGTTGTGCAGCTTTTTTCCTCTGCCCTTACCTCTGGCAAGAAAGGACGATCCACGTCCTCTTTTGCTTTAATTTGAACGAAAGGACTACATTTGATAATGAGGCGCTTTCTTAGGCTGTGAGGGAACATAAGGCAAGAAATTCGATTTACCTGCCGTAGCTGTGGAGACGAGGTCCGAGAGGCCTTCTCCAAATAATTCCTCACCTTTGTAAGGTAAAAACTCCATAAGCCTCTTCGAGTCGGCATCACCCGTCCACTGTCGGGTCCATAAGACTCGCCTAGCAGAAACAGACATAGCGTTTATTCTGGAACTCAGTAAACAAATGTCTCTTTGAGCATCCCTCATATATAACACAGCATCTTTTATATGCCCTAGGGTCATTAAAATGGTATTCTTATCTAGGGTCTCAATTTCCGCTGATAAGGAATCTGTCCATGCTGCTACAGCACTACAAACCCAGGCCGACGCAATTGCCGGTCCGAGTATTGTACCAGAATGTGTGTAAATGGACTTCATGGTAACCTACTGCTTGCGGTCAGTAGGATCCTTGAGGGTAGCCGTATCTTGGGGGCTTTTTCCTTTATACATGTGTACCCTCGTGTCAGGGACAGGGGGTTCCTCTGATATACAAAACCTCTTTTATTGCAATAATCATATATCGAATACATTTAGCCACTCTTGGCTGTAATTTTGCATCATCGT
This sequence comes from Pseudophryne corroboree, assembly GCF_028390025.1. Classification (NCBI taxonomy): domain Eukaryota; kingdom Metazoa; phylum Chordata; class Amphibia; order Anura; family Myobatrachidae; genus Pseudophryne; species Pseudophryne corroboree. The sequence goes on along the minus strand of NC_086450.1, from coordinate 179,037,761 downwards.
AGTCGACACTGGAGTCTGAATCCGTGTCGGTATCTGTGTCAACTATTTGGGATAGTGTGCGCTTCTGAGACCCCGAAGGTCCCGGCGACATTGGGACAGACATGGTTTGACTTCCTGACTGTTCCCTAGCTTCAGCTTTGTCTAATCTTTTGTGCAATAAATTTACATTAGCACTTAAGACATTCCACATATCCATCCAGTCAGGTGTCGGCGCTGCCGACGGAGACCTTACATTCATACACTCCCCCTCCTCCTTAGGTGAGCCTTCAACCTCACGTCGACACACGCGTACCGACACACCCCACACACACAGGGAAGCTCTTTTCTGAAGACAGATTCCCCACCAGGCCCTTTGCAGAGACAGAGAGAGAGTATGCCAGCACACACCTCAGCGCTATAAGACCCAGGAAAAAACACAGAATGTTCACCCAGTAGCGCTGTTATGAATGTATATGCGCCAATTATGTGCCCCCCCCCCTCTTGAAAAACCCACTGTCAGTAAGCAGGGGAGAGTCCGGGGAGCTTCCTCTCAGCACTGTGCTGTGGAGAAAAATGGCGCTGGTGAGTGCTGAGGGAGAAGCCCCGCCCCCTCGGCGGCGGGCTTCTGTCCAGCTCAAAATACTTAAAAACATGGCGGGGGCTCTTTATATACATGTACAGTGCCCAGCTGTACATGTATATATGTACTTTTGCCATGAGAGGTTTATATTGCTGCCCAGGGCGCCCCCCCTGCGCCCTGCACCCTTACAGTGACTGATGTGTGTGAGGTGAATGGGAGCAATGGCGCACAGCTTCACCGCTGTGCGTTACCTATATGAAGATCAAGATGTCTTCTGCCGCCTCTGAAGTCTTCTTTTCTTCTCATACTCACCCGGCTTCTATCTTCCGGCTCTGCGAGGAGGACGGCGGCGCGGCTCTGGGACGGACGGCGAGGGTGAGAGCTGCGTACCAATCCCTCTGGAGCTAATGGTGTCCAGTAGCCTAAGAAACAGAGCCTTGAAACTCAGAAGTAGGTCTGTTTCTCTCTCCTCAGTCCCTCGATGCAGGGAGTCTGTTGCCAGCAAGCTCCCTGAAAATAAAAAACCTAACTAAAATACTTTCTTGACAGGAAACTCCGCAGAGCTCCCTGAAATCACCCAGTCTCCACTGGGCACAGTATCAAACTGAGGTCTGGAGGAGGGGCATAGAGGGAGGAGCCAGTGCACACCCAGATCCAAAGTCTTTCTTAAAGTGCCCATGTCTCCTGCAGAGCCCGCCTATCCCCATGGTCCTAACGGAGTCCCCAGCATCCTCTAGGACGTTAGAGAAAAGAGCGCATTTACAACATAACAGACTAAATATATTTCATGTTTAATATACAGAATAAAAACCACACTTAATGGTAAGGTATATGCAATATATAATATGGGTATATAGTTGCAGTCCCGTAGATAGTATAAATGAGGATCTGTTTAAAAATAATTCCTCAGCTGGCCAGCTTAGAGATCACAGTTAGCAGTTCCTTAGCTGTATACTTTCAAAGGCCAAGTGTAGAACCACCAGCCCCAGAGTGTACCTCTCACCAGGAGAATGCAATCTCACCGCCGCTGTTATAACCGGAGCTCAAAATGAACCTGGAGATCCACGTGTGTATTTAACTGTTGGATAACATATTTCAGCAAACATTCACAAGGCAGGGGGATCACCAATGCTGCCGGGTGTCCGCGGTTCAGGTGGGAGAGGTGAGCGCCACTCTCAGAGCTGTCTGTGGAAGCCGTACACCAGGGAACTTCGCTGTGATAATGATATCCTCCGTTGGGCATCCTGCAAATATCCCAAAGGTCCTTAACGCGTTTCTGCGCTACCATAGACAAGCGGTTTCATCAGAAGGAAGTTCCCAGAATGTCCACAATTTAAACAAAGACCCTCCAATAGGAGTGTAGGTGTGGGAAAGTTTCCAGGTGGAATCAATTAGAAGCATCTCTATGTATTCACTTTGTTAAATAACAACTAGTAGCTAACTCTAGTACAATCTAAAGGCAATTCATAAAAATAAACACTTTACATTAAAACACTTAGTATTTAGATTGACAGTTCGAAATATATAAAAATATATGAATATATGAATAAATAGAAACATTTCTTATATAGGCATCAATTAGAGGCATCGCTGAAGGAGAGAGGTATAATACAAAAATAAAGGAGCAACCCCTCAACTGTGGTGGTTCTACACTTAGCCTTTGAAAGTATACATCTAATGAACTGCTAACTGTGATCTCTAATTAAGCTGGCCAGCTGGAGAATTATTTTTAAACAGATCCTCATATTGATGGGTAGCCTGGTCTCTTGAGCTGTCCACCAACCCTGTGAAGAAGTTACCGGCCCCCTCCCCCACTGCAGAAGACTGGTGTCTGATGAGCAGGACATAGTCCTGGATCCAAAAAGGGACGGCCCTTGTCCAGGTGCGACTGGTAGAGCCACCACAAAAGGGAGACAGACCTCCCGAGGAAGAATAATCATCGGACTTCAGATTTAGAGGGAAGTGATTTCACCAGGCCAGGATCTCCAACTGTAAGGGTCGGGAGTGAAACTGGGAGTACTCTACCATGTCGAACATTGAGACAATGTTTAGGCTCACACCAGCTGCATGTGAGGATATCACACGCAGTTGCCGCGGCCTGCCCCACAAATGGTCCGGACATACCTCCATTGTCCGGTGTTGACGCCCCATCACTGCCCTGCTGCCAGGACTTAGACTGCGTTCTGAAGAGAATGAAGTGTAAGACCATGGGGGTCATTCAGAGTTGATCGCTAGCTGCAGTTGTTCGCAGCGCAGCGGCTAAAAATCGGCACATCTGTGCATGCGTATGGTGCGCGGTGCGCACTGCGCACGTGCGATGTACTTTCACAAAAGCCGATGCAGTTTTACACAAGCTCTAGGGACGCTTTTCAGTCGCACTGTTGATTGTTGAGTGATTGACAGGAAGTGGGTGTTTCTAGGTGGTAAATGACTGTTTTCGGGGAGTGTGCTGGAAAACGCAGGCGTGCCAGATAAAAACGCAGGAGCGGCTGGGGAAACGGGGGAGTGGCTGGCCGAATGCAGGGCGTGTTTGTGACGTCAAAACAGGAACTAAATAGTCTGAAGTGATCGCAAGGTAGGAGTAGGTCTCGAGCTACTCAGAAACTGCACAATCTTTTTTTGTAGCAGCGCTGCGATCCTTTCGTTCGTACTTCTGCTAAGCTAAGATACACACCCAGGGGGCGGCGGCCAAGCGTTTGCACTGCTGCAAAAAGCAGATAGCGATCGAACAACTCAGAATAAGGGCCCATGCGCGCACCGGCGTATGCAGTGCACATGTGCTGAAATTGCCAAATAGCTATATCAGCATACAATAGCGAACCATGCTGAATCGGGCCCACAGACCGCCGTGGGCTGGGGCCTGAAGAGAAAGTGTATCAGTACAATTCCTACATATGTGCAGCATAGGAGCACTCCCCTCCTCAGGTGCTTTGTTCTTGGAAGACCTAAATAATGCAATCCAAGGAGTCCCCACACACAAAAGTATAGTAAACAGCAGCTGTGTTTTATTATGTGGTAGAGTACTAAATGTTGTAGTCCCACAAATAGACAAATAAGTGGGTGGGGCTATGCAGAATTAGGTACAATAGTGTGAACACCAATAAATAGGTGCACACTTTGAAATAAGCAATGAATGCCGTAAAGAACAGGTATACAGACTAAGGAAGCACTCATACACTTACAGTATAAATAATTGTACACTTTCACCAACATAGGGGAGTGAGAAACCGTAAACAAACAATATATGTAAAGGGGAGTACACACGGATCTGATTAGATTGCTTAGATTAAGCACGGATCTCTCTGTGTGTATGCCCCACAGCGATAGTGATGCGCGGCCCTGCACGTTACCATCGCCGGTGCTAGATTGGCCTGCATGCAAGCACAAACTAGCACATTGTTCATTTCACCCACTGGGTGAAGAGAGTCGTGTCCCCCCCCTCCCTTCCCTTCACCTGATCTCAACACACATTGCGCTGTGCTGAGCGGGGGAGAGATGTGTGCTGAGAAACCAACCCCAACAGGAGATGAAGGAGCTAAATGTATAGCCTGACTGCAGGAAGTAAGGTATGCAGGGAGGAAGGAGCCCATGCTTCTCTCCAATGAGGTGCTTAGGCAGGCAATGTGGCAAAACTTCCGGCCATTTTATCTTGCAGTGTAACGTGCAATTGCACTGCACATAACACTGCAAGATACAATACACTGCACGACACACTGCATATACACTGCACAATATGATACACTGCACGTTACACTGCAATTTCACTGCAAGATTCACTGCACGTTACACTGCACAATACGATACGTTGCAGGACACTGCACAATACACTGCAAGATACAATACACTGCACGACCGCACTGCATATACACTGCACAATATGATACACTGCACGTTACACTGCAATTTCACTGCAAGATTCACTGCACGTTACACTGCACGATACGCAGAATACACTGCAATTACACTGCACCACACTGCATATACACTGCACAATAAGATACACTGCAATTTCACTGCAAGATTCACTGCACGTTACACTGCACAATACGATACGCTGCATGACACTGCATGTACACTGCGCAATACGCTACACTGCACGTAACACTGCAATTTCACTGCCCGATACACTGCACAATATGCTACACTGCACAATACAGTGTACAGTGTAACGTGCAGTGAATCATGCAGTGAAATTGCAGTGTAACGTGCAGTGTATCATATTGTGCAGTGTATATGCAGTGTGCCGTGCAGTGTATTGTATCTTGCAGTGTAACGTGCAGTGAAATTGCAGTGTTATGGGCAGTGTAGCGTATTGTGCAGTGTAATTGCAGTGTATCGGGCAGTGAAATTGCAGTGTTACGTGCAGTGTAGCGTATTGCGCAGTGTACATGCAGCGTATCGTATTGTGCAGTGTAACGCGCAGTGAATCATGCAGTGAAATTGCCGTGTAACGTGCAGTGTATCATATTGTGCAGTGTATATGCAGTGTGTCGTGCAGTGTATTTTATCTTGCAGTGTAACGTGCAGTGTTATGTGCAGTGTATTGTGCAGTGTAGCGTATTGTGCAGTGTAATTACAGTGTATCGGCAGTGAAATTGCAGTGTTACGTGCAGTGTAGCGTATTGCGCAGTGTACATGCAGTGTCATGCAGCGTAGTGTATTGTGCAGTGTAACATGCAGTGAATCATGCAGTGAAATTGCAGTGTAACGTGCAGTGTATCATATTGTGCTGTGTATATGCAGTGTGTCGTGCAGTGTATTGTATCTTGCAGTGTAACGTGCAGTGAAATTGCAGTGTTATGTGCAGTGTATCATATTGTGCAGTGTATCGGGCAGTGAAATTGCAGTGTTACGTGCAGTGTAGCGTATTGCGCAGTGTACATGCAGTGTCATGCAGCGTATCGTATTGTGCAGTGAATCTTGCAGTGAAATTGCAGTGTGACGTGCAGTGTATCATATTGTGCAGTGTATATGCAGTGCGTCGTGCAGTATTTTATCTTGCAGTGTAACGTGCAGTGCAATTGCAGTGTTATGTGCAGTGTATTGTGCAGTGTAGCGTATTGTGCAGTGTATCGGGCAGTGAAATTGCAGTGTTACGTTCAGTGTAGCGTATTGCGCAGTGTACATGCAGTGTCATGCAGCGTATTGTATTGTGCAGTGTAACGTGCAGTGAAGCATGCAGTGAAATTGCAGTGTTATGTGCAGTGTATTGTGCAGTGTAGCGTATTGTGCAGTGTAATTGCAGTGTATCGGGCAGTGAAATTGCAGTGTAGCGTATTGCGCAGTGTACATGCAGTGTATCGTCTTGTGCAGTGTAACGTGCAGTGAAACTTGCAGTGAAATTGCAGTGTAACGTGCAGTGTATCATATTGTGCAGTGTATATGCAGTGTGTCGTGCAGTGTATTTTATCTTGCAGTGTAACGTGCAGTGAAATTGCAGTGTTATGTGCAGTGTAGCGTATTGTGCAGTGTAATTGCAGTGTATCGGGCAGTGAAATTGCAGTGTTACATGCAGTGCAGCGTATTGCGCAGTGTACATGCAGCGTATCGTATTGTGCAGTGTAACGTGCAGTGAATCATGCAGTGAAATTGCAGTGTAACGTGCAGTGTATCATATTGTGCAGTGTATATGCAGTGTGTCGTGCAGTGTATTGTATCTTGCAGTGTAACGTGCAGTGAAATTGCAGTGTTATGTGCAGTGTAGCGTATTGTGCAGTGTAATTGCAGGGTAACGGGCAGTGAAATTGCAGTGTTACGTGCAGTGTAGCGTATTGCGCAGTGTACATGCAGTGTATCGTATTGTGCCCTGTAACGTGCAGTGAATCTTGCAGTGAAATTGCAGTGCATCATTGTGCAGTTTATATGCAGTGTGTCGTGCAGTGTATTCTGCGTATCGTAGCGTATTGTGCAGTGAAATTGCAGTGTTACATGCAGTGTAGCGTATTGCGCAGTGTCATGCAGCGTATCGTATTGTGCAGTGAATCTTGCAGTGAAATTGCAGTGTAACGTGCAGTGTATCATATTGTGCAGTGTATATGCAGTGTGTGGTGCAGTGCAATTGCAGTGTATTCTGCGTATCGTACAGTGTAACGTGCAGTGAATCATGCAGTGAAATTGCAGTGTAACGTGCAGTGTATCATATTGTGCAGTGTATATGCAGTGTATTGTATCTTGCAGTGTAACGTGCAGTGTAGCGTATTGTGCAGTGTAATGGGCAGTGAAATTGCAGTGTTACGTGCAGTGTAGCGTACTGCGCAGTGTATATGCAGTGTGTCATGCAGTGTATTCTGCGTATCGTAGCGTATTGTGCAGTGTAATTGCAGTGTATCGGGCAGTGAAATTGCAGTGTTACGTGCAGTGTAGCGTATTGCGCAGTGTACATGCAGTGTCATGCAGCGTATCGTATTGTGTAGTGTAACGTGCAGTGAATCTTGCAGTGAAATTGCAGTGCAACGTGCAGTGTATCATATTGTGCAGTGTATATGCAGTGTGTGGTGCAGTGTAATTGCAGTGTATTCTGCGTATCGTACAGTGTAACGTGCAGTGAATCATGCAGTGAAATTGCAGTGTAACGTGCAGTGTATCATATTGTGCAGTGTATATGCAGTGTGTCGTGCAGTGTATTGTATCTTGCAGTGTAACGTGCAGTGCAATTGCAGTGTATTGTGCAGTGTAGCGTATTGTGTAGTGTAATTGCAGTGTATCGGGCAGTGAAATTGCAGTGTATTGTGCACTGTAGCGTATTGCGCAGTGTACATGCAGTGTCATGCAGCGTATCGTATTGTGCAGTGTATCATATTGTGCAGTGTATATGCAGTGTGTCGTGCAGTGTATTCTGCGTATCGTAGCGTATTGTGCAGTGTAATTTTAGTGTATCGGCAGTGAAATTGCAGTGTTACAGGCAGTGTAGCGTATTGCGCAGTGTACATGCAGTGTCATGCAGCGTATCGTATTGTGCAGTGTAACGTGCAGTGAATCTTGCAGTGTAACGTGCAGTGTATCATATTGTGCAGTGTATATGCAGTGTGTGGTGCAGTGTAATTGCAGTGTATTCTGCGTATCGTACAATGTAACGTGCAGTGAATCATGCAGTGAAATTGCAGTGTATCATATTGTGCAGTGTATATGCAGTGTGTCGTGCAGTGTATTGTATCTTGCAGTGTAACGTACAGTGCAATTGCAGTGTTATGTGCAGTGTAGCATATTGTGCAGTGTAATTGCAGTGTATCGGGCAGTGAAATTGCAGTGTTACGTGCAGTGTAGCGTATTGCGCAGTGTACATGCAATGTCATGCAGCGTAACGTGCAGTGAAATTGCAGTGCAACGTGCAGTGTATCATATTGTGCAGTGTATATGCAGTGTGTCGTGCAGTGTATTGTATCTTGCAGTGAAATTGCAGTGTATTGTGCAGTGTAGCGTATTGTGTAGTGTAATTGCAGTGTATCGGGCAGTGAAATTGCAGTGTTACGTGCAGTGTAGCGTATTGCGCAGTGTACATGCAGTGTCATGCAGCGTATCGTATTGTGCAGTGTAACGTGCAGTGAATCTTGCAGTGAAATTGCAGTGTAACGTGCAGTGTATCATATTGTGCAGTGTATATGCAGTGTGTCGTGCAGTGTATTTTATCTTGCAGTGTAACGTGCAGTGCAATTGCAGTGTTATGTGCAGTGTATCGGGCAGTGAAATTGCAGTGTAGCGTATTGCGCAGTGCACATGCAGTGTCATGCAGCGTATCGTATTGTGCAGTGTAACGTGCAGTGAATCATGCAGTGAAATTGCAGTGTTATGTGCAGTGTAAGCGTATTGTGCAGTGTATCGGGCAGTGAAATTGCAGTGTTACGTAGCGAAGGAAGAGAGATAGGAGGAATGAGCCCAGCTGCAGGTAGCCTATATAAAAAGGGGACACACCAAGGGGGGAGGAAGGGGCTAATGGGGACAGCCTAACTCCCTCATCTGGCGTCAACTCCAGGGTATATGGCCACTGTATACAAAAATGCCCTGTTACCAATATCAACCCTGGTGGTCAAGCAGGAGGTGCGGGGATGACCTGGCACACGACTGCCAGGGGCTTCCCTCCCACCTGCTCAGTAGAGTACAACAACAACAACAACAACCACCCATACAGAAATAAAGGAGTAGAGAAAAGATAAGGGCAGGAGCCCTAAACAGTGCTAGCTCTTGGGCAACAAACATAAAAACTGGCAGAGTGGAGTATATGGGGAGAGGGGGACTGGGCCGCTGGGAGAGAAGTTTTTACCCCCAATGTCTAAAGCAGGAGTTCCCCATGGATGACGGAAAAAATACAAAGCAGTAATTCCTATCAGCTAATCTGTGCAACACAAGTATGGTGGTGCTTGAAGTTTGTGAACCTGTCAAATTTCTGTATTTCTGCTGAAATTTCGCCTAAAACTACCTCAGTCCTAAAAGTAGATAAAGAGAGCCAAATCAAAAAAATGAGACAAGAAAAATTAGACATGCTCATTTATTTAGTGAGGAAAATGATCCAATATCATATATCTGTGAGTGGCAAAAGTAAGTGAACCTTTAAGCTTAGATATTTTGCACGGAAAATTAGAGTCAGGTATTTTCAATCTATGGGATGACAATGAGGTATGAGTGGACAACCTGTCTTTTTAGAAGAACAGGGATCTTTCAAAGTCTGATGTTCACAACACGTTTGTGGTAGCGTATCATGCCACGAACAATGGGAGATTTCTTTGGACCTCAGAAGGAGAGGTTCATGCTCATCAGGCTGGAAAACGTTACAAAAATAGGATTTTAATTACCTACCGGTAAAACCTTTTTTCGTGGTCCGTAGAGGATAGTAGGAATCTATTTAGTACCATGGGGTATAGACGGGTCCACTAGGAGCCTTGGGCACTTTAAGAATTTACATAGTAACATAGTAACTAAGGTTGAAAAAAAGACAATTGTCCATCGAGTTCAACCTATATGTGGTCTCCTATGCAGTCTTATAGGACTAGTTAATTTTTATGTTAGGACTAGTATATTAACCATAATGCGTGCCGACGCACCATAACCCTGAATATTTTTATCCAATAGGGATTTATCTAACCCATTCTTAAAGGTGTTGACTGAGTCCGCCATTACTACTCTCTCAGGCAGGGAATTCCAAACACGTATTGTCCATACTGTGAAAAAACCTTTTTGCCTCAATGTGCGGAAACTCCTCTCCTCTAACCTAAGCGAGTGACCACGTGTCCTCTGTGCTGATCTTATAGAAAACAGGTCCCTCCCAAGCTCTGTGTATTGACCCTTTATATATTTGTAGATGTTGATCATGTCCCCTCTTAGTCTTCTCTTTTCCAATGTAAACATGCCTAGCCTTGCAAGCCTTTCCTCGTAATTCCAGCGTCTCCATGCCCTTGATTAGTTTGGTCACCCGCCTCTGAACCTTTTGTAGCTCCAGGATATCCTTTTTGTAATATGGTGCCCAAAATTGCACACAGTATCCAAGATGTGGCCTCACTAGTGATTTATATAATGGGAGTATAATACTCTCGTCCCTTGCATCAATTCCCCGTTTTATGCATGCTATTATCTTATTAGACTTCTTTGCTGCACTCCTACTTTGGGTACTGCTGCTTAATTTGTTATCTATGTGAACTCCTAGGTCTTTTTCCAGTACAGAATCCCCTAATATTACCCCATTTAGTATGTAGGTGTTATTTTTGGTCTTGCCTTACCTTACACTTGTCTGTTTTTGAACCTCATTCTCCATTTTGCTGCCCATGCTTCCAGTTTAGTTAAGTCGTTCTGAAGAGATTCAGCATCCCCCTCTGCATTTATAACCTTGCACAATTTGGTATCGTCTGCGAAAATTGACACCATGCTCTCTAGACCTACTGTTAGGTCGTTGATGAAAATGTTGAACAAAAGTGTTCCGAGTATAGACCCTTGTGGCACACCACTTAGTACTTTAGTCCACTTTGAAAATGATCCATTGACCACAACGCGCTGCTCCCTATTATCTAACCAATTACTGACCCAAGTGCATATTGTGCTCCCTAGCCCTATTTCTTGTAACTTATAAATAAGACACATGTGTAGTATAGTGTCGAAAGCTTTGGCAAAGTCTAAAAGATTACATCCACCTCCTTACCCTGATCAAGGTTCGCACTTACTGTTTCATAACAGCCAAGTAAGTTGGTCTGACATGAGCTGCCCTTCACAAATCTATGTTGGTTCCTTTTAATGACCTTATTAGTAGAGGTGTCCGTCACAGCCGGAACCATAATAGGTTGGTTGATGTGAAACGCGGTCACCACCTTAGGAAAAAATTGCTGAAGAGTTCTGAGTTCAGTTCTGTCCTCATGGAAAATTAAGTAGGGGCGCTTGTGAGACCACACCCCTAGCACCGACACACGTCTTGCTGAAGTCAAGGCCAGCAGTGTGACGGTCTTCCACGTAAGAACCTTACGTCAGGGGTTGGGAACCTTTTTTCTACCAAGGGCCATTTGGATATTTATAAAATCATTCGGGGCCATACAAAAATTATCAACATAAAAATTACCCTGCCCATCAGTAGTTCTGCCTCTTAGTGGTACTAAGTGCGCGTGCCGAAGCCACGCGCTCGCCAAAAAATGGGTGTGGACAATTAAAATGGGATGTGATACACATATACCCCTAATAGTGCAGTGCCAGATACACAAATGCCCCACACAAGCCCCACCCCCATACCCCACTGTGCTGCTCACCGCTCTCAGGGACCAGGCAGGGAGGAGAGCGCGGTTATGTCGGGCGACGGTGGCGGCATGTAGGACCTCAAACAGCCGCTGATTCGTGAGCCAATCAGAGCTCACATACTGGCAGCGGCAGCTCCTGATTGGCTCACGAACCGGTGGCTGGTTTAAGATCCTACCTGCCGCTGCCGTACATAGCTGCTCTCTCCTCCCTGCCATGACAGTCGAGACACGCCGCCTCCAGACTGAAGGGCGGCGTGTCTCGCTGACACACAGACAGCAGTGGGCCGGAGCAGACGGCTTTGCGGGCTTTATACGGCACGCGGGCCAGAGGTTCCCCACCCCTGCTTTACATAATCCGTCTGTAACGGATCAAACCAGTCCAATTAGCTGAACTGCAGCACCAAATTGAGGTCCCAAGGTGCCGTAGAAGTCACAAAGGGAGGCTGGATGTGCAGAACACCTTTCAAGAACGTCTGGACCTCAGAGAAAGAAGCCAATTGTTTCTGGAAAAAAAAATGGAGGAGGCTGAAATCTGGACTTTAATGAAACCTAGGCGTAGGCCCACATCCAATCCCAACTGCAGAAAAAGCAGATGTCCCACATGAAATTTCACCGCAGAATATGGTCTGTAACTGCACCATGAAACATACTTCTTCCATATACGGTGGTAATGTTTACACTTTACCACTTTCCTGGCTTGGATCATAGTCAGGATGACCTTATCAGGAATCCCTCTCCCGGCTAGGATCAGCCGTTCAACCTCCATGCCATTAAACGTAGCCGCAGTAAGTCTTGATAGACTAACGGGCCCTGTTGCAGAAGATCCTCGCGAAGAGGCCACGGATGTTAGAGGAGCATCTCCAGAAGGTCCACATACCAGGCCCTTCTTGGCCAGTCCGGAGCAATGAGTATTGCTTGAACCTTTTCCCTTCTTATTCTTTTTAGAATCCTTGGGAACAGAGGAAGTGGAGAAAACACGTACACCATCTGGTAGACCCACGCAGTTGTCAGAGCGTCTACAGTCACTGCTTGTGGGTCTCTCGATCTAGAACAATACCGCCTGAGCTTCTTGTTGAGACGAGAGGCTATCATGTCGATTTGTGGATATCTCCACTGATGTGTCAAGCACCTGAACACTTCCGGGTGAAGGCCACATTTTCCCGGGTGCAGGTCGTGTCTGCTGAGGAAGTCTGCTTCCCAGTTGTCTACTCCCGGAATGAAGACCGCCGACAAGGCCATGGCGTTTTTTCGCACAGAGGAGATTTTTAGACACCTCTGACATTGCTGCTCTGCTTTTCGTTTCCGCCCGGTCGGTTTATGTACGTTACCGCCTTTACATTGCCTGAATGGACTTGAATGGCCTGATTCCAAAGTAGGGATGAGGCCTGCAGAAGGGCGTTGTAGATAGCACCGAGTTCCAGGGTGTTTATTGGAAGAAGGACGACTTCCTGGCTTGACCATTTTCCTTGAAACTGCACCCCCTGCGTGACTGCTCCCCAACCTCTGAGGCTTGCATCCGTGGTTCGCAGAATCCAATTCTGAATCCCAAACCGCCGACCCTCGATGAGGTGAGAATTCTGTAGGCACCACAGAAGGGAGATCCTAGCTCTTGGCGACAGATGGATCCTCCGGTGCATGTGAAGATGTGATCCGGACCATTTGTCTAATAGATCTAGTTGGAAGGCGAATGCACAGATGCAGAGAGGAATTTGGAGTAACTCGTTGGGCGCTGAAAGTTTTTTGGTGCTGCCTTGGACACACTGAGGGGTTTCCCTTACGCCCAAATGAAACAGATATGAGAATGTATGATAGAGTGACCTGGGCGCCCCCTTTCAGTGGCTGGGTGCAGAAGTAATTACTGATGATTCACTTTTTTAACCAGTATAATCAGTAAATATCTCAAAATAAATGTCATCCAATTATATAAAAAAAATTACAATAAATTTAATACAATGAGATAAAACAAACATGCATAAAATATTTCTAAGGACAAATGTCCCAAACTCAGAATGAAATCGTACCCATAGGGTAGCAAAGGAGCCGCAGATGGTATATACGGCAGGGTGGTCCAGACTTCACCCTGCTCTGGCTCCTAAGCTTACCAGTGGAAGTCTATCCGCAAATGTCCTGGATCCGGAAGTGTGGCTGTCCAATAGCCAAACGTGTAGATGTCAAATATCCAACGCATTTCGAGGTGTATAACCTCTTCCTCAGGGCTTGATCAAGCCCTGAGGAAGAGGTTATACACCTCGAAACGCGTTGGATATTTGACATCTACACGTTTGGCTATTGGACATCCACACTTCCGGATCCAGGACATTTGCGGATAGACTTCCACTGGTAAGCTTAGGAGCCAGAGCAGGGTGAAGTCTGGACCACCCTGCCGTATATACCATCTGCGGCTCCTTTGCTACCCTATGGGTACGATTTCATTCTGAGTTTGGGACATTTGTCCTTAGAAATATTTTATGCATGTTTGTTTTATCTCATTGTATTAAATTTATTGTAATTTTTTTATATAATTGGATGACATTCATTTTGAGATATTTACTGATTATACTGGTTAAAAAAGTGAATCATCAGTAATTACTTCTGCACCCAGCCACTGAAAGGGGGCGCCCAGGTCACTCTATCATACATTCTCACAGATGCAGAGAGATCCGGGTTGCTTCAGAACAGCCGAACAATCGACTGGATTTCCATAGCCTTCTCCACGGGAAGGAACACTCAGATTCGTGTCCAGTTTCAATCCCAAAAAAGAAAGTCTCTGCGTTGGTTCCAGGTGAGATTTTGGTAAGTTCAGAATCCACCCGTGATCCAGGAGTAGAGAGGCGAATACTGTCCATCAACCGATCCCTGGACGGCGCCTTTATCAGAAGATCATCCAGGTATGGAATTATGTTCATTCCCCGTTTACAGAGTAGAAACATCATCTCTGCCATCACCTTGGTGAACACACTCGGTGCCGTGGAGAGACCAAATGGCAGGGCCTGGAACTGGTAGTGACAGTCCTGCAGTGTAAAACCGTAGATAAGCCTGATGAGGCAACCAGATCGGAATGTGAAGGTACGCATCCTTGATATCCAGAGACACTAGAAATTCCCCCTCCTCCAGACCCGAGATCATTGCTCTCAGAGACTCCATCTTGAATTTGAACAATCGTAAGTACGGGTTCAACGAATTGAGGTTCAAAATCGGCCTTACCGAACCGTCCGGTTTCGGTACTACAGCCAGGTTGGAATAAATATCCCATTTTGCAGGTGAGGTGGAACTGGACCAATGACCAGAGTCTATACCAGTTTCTGAATGGCATCCTGTTAGGTTATACTTGCTTCCTGTGAAACTGGTAAGCCCGATTTGAAGAATCTGTGAGGTGGGAGCTCCTGAAACTCCAGTCTGTAGCCCTGGGAAATAAGATCTATGACCCAGGGATCCTGGCATGATGTTGTCCAGATGTGACTGAAAAATTTCAAATCGGGCTTCCGTCATGCTGAAGGCTTTGAGAAAGCAGAGCCTGAACTCTGTTCCTGCAGTTGCTGGTTTTCGTGGTTTACTTCTAGCCCCTCTGGTGGCTGTAGAAGAACCTCTGGTTTTGCCCTTGAACTTGGCAGTCCGAAAGGACTGTACATTAGGTCCTGAGTAGGCCTTCCTGGCTGGGGGAGCTGCAGAAGGAAGACTTGCCTGCAGTAGCTTTGGAGATCCATTTGTCTAGTTCAACTCCAAATAAGGCCTCTCCTGTGAAGGGTAGGCCTTCCAAGCCTTTCCTGGAGTTCACGTTGGCAGTCCAAGCCTATTTCTTTTATGGCTTCCACCATAAAATTTGCAGAGTCCTGTATATGTTGCACAAGTAAAATAATCTCCCCCTTAGGCAAGGTACCTAACCCCTCAATTAGGTTTCCCATCCATTTTGCGATGGCCTTCGTAACCCACCTACATGTTATAGTGGGTCTCTGTGCCACTCCGGCAGCTGTAAACAAAGATTTAAGTGTATTCTCAGTTCTACGATCAGCCGTGTCTTTTAGGGAGGCTGAACCCGGGACAGGCAATACAATTTTCCGTGACAGCATGGATACTGATGCATCCACTATCAGTGGATTTTCCCATTTTTTCCTATCCTCAGGAGGAAAAAGGAAAAAAGATGATATCAACCTTTTAGGGATTTGAAATTTCTTATCAGGATTAACCCACGGTTCTTCAAACAGGTTATTTAGTTCCTTTGACACAGGAAAAGTGGCTGAGGATTTCTTTTTTACATTAAAAAAAAGTCTCCTCTGTTACCTTATCAGGGATATGCAAAACCTCTCTAATAGCTTCTATGAGAGCCTCTATTCCCTGTAACAGTAGCCTCCCCCACTGCTGCATCTACCTCCCCCTCCTCCATGTCTGAACTCTCATCAGAGTCAGACTGCAGGATATGGGCCAAAGGACACTTTTGCGGACAAATGGCAGGGGACTGAGAAGCTGGTTTGGGTACGGATTCTCTGTTCATAAACTCAGTCATCGATTGTCTTAAGTATTGCGTCTCTTTCTCAGTGCAGGGCAATTTAGTGGAAATATTGGAGATCATTCCCCTAATGGAATCCAGCCAAGCCGATTATGCCCCGCTACCCTGGGAGGGTGCACTGCATTGAGTACACTGTAGTGAACCCTCTGGAGAAGAGGAACACTTTGCCTTACAAGAAACATACTCTTTGTCTGACATACTATGACAGAGACAGCACTCACGCAGGAACAGGTTAAAAGCACAATTAACCCACAAAGAGCTCTTCAAGAGAGACGCAGAGATAGCCTGGAGCCAGCACACGGCGTCCTTACTGCTAATGCCAAGCTTAGCTGGGTCGCAGACAAAGTACCCAGATTGGGGACTTGGTACACTAGTAAACGCTCCCCCCCGCTATGACCCCCTGGTACCGCTGATGTAATCTGGAGTCTCTCCGGAGAAGCTGTGCGTCCCTGTCAGTCAACGTCTGTGTCCACTGCAGAGGGAAAATGGTGCTGGTGAGCTGCTGGCTCTGCTCATAGTGAAGTCCGCCTGTACAATGGCGCGCCATCTTCCTGCTTTTTTTTTTATACTGGCTGAGGCAGTTTTTATGCTTAAAATGGAGTCAGTCACCTTCAACGTCTATGATGCCAGTCTGGGTACCGTGTACACATCAGTTCGCTCCCTCTGAAGCGGTGCATCCGCACTGTGTACCGAGTCCTGAAACTCCGCCGCCCCTGTAAAAGCCGTGCGTCTCTGTACCGTCATGCTGCCATAATGGCTGGCGACCCGCTAACTGGGACGCCGGCTTAGTACTCACCGCTCTATCTTATGGCTGTTAGGGGTGGTGGCGTGCTGCGGGAACGTACACTTGTCGTGGTGGGGCGTGCAAATAGTTCCCTCAGGAGCTAGTGTCCTGTCAGCGGGGAATGGGACCATTAACCCTTTAAGAGGTTGGGCCGTTTCCCCCCTAAGTCCCACGAAGCAGGCAGGCTGGTGCCATCCAGTCCTGCCTGAAAATAGAGAAAATAAATGCAGAAAACTCTTCAGGAGATTCCATGCGACGTGACCGGCTCTTCCGGGCACATTTTCTAAACTGAATCTGGTAGGTGGGGCATAGAGGGAGGAGCCAGCGCACACCATCAAATTCTTAAAGAGCCCAAGGCTCCTAGTGGACCAGTCTATACCCCATGGTACTAAATGGATTCCCAATATCCTCTAGGATGTAAGAGAAATCATCTCTAAAAAGAGTTTGGACTCCACCAGTCAAAAGTCAGACAGAGTGTGTACATATGGAGGAAATTCCAAACCATTATTACCCTTTCCAAGAGTGGTTAACAAACAAAGATCACGATAAGGGCAAGGTGTCTAATAGTTTGCAAGGTCACAAAGGAACCCAAGGTAACCTCTAAGAAACGGAAGGCCTTTCTCACATTAGCTAATGTTAATGTTCATTAATGTTCATGAGTTCACCTTCAGATGGACACTGAACAACAATGGTAAAGATTGCAAAGAGAAAGCTGCTACTCTCCAAAAAGAACATGGCTGCCCGTCAGCAGTTTGCTAAAGATCAGCTGGACAAGGCAGAAGGCTATTAGAACAATGCTTTGTGGACAGATGATTCCAAAATAGAGCTAAATTAAATGAGAATTAAATGTGAACCATTATGTTTGGAGAAAGGAGAACACAGCATTCCAGCATAAAAACCTCATAACATCTGTGAAACATGGCGGTGGTATCATTGTTTGGGTCTGTCTTGCTGCATCTGGTCCAGGATGACTTGCCATCATTGATGGGACAATAAATTCTGAATTATACCAGAAGATTCTAAAGGAACGTCAGAACATCTGTCGATGAGCTGCATCTCTTGAGAACATGGGTCATGCAGCAAGACAAAGCCCTAAAGCACACAAGTCATTTGTCTAAAGAGTCATTTGTCTAAAGAATGGTTACAGAAGAATAAATTTGAAGTTTGAGAATGGACAACTCAAAGTGCTGACCTTAATCCAATTAAAATGTTGTGGGAGGAGCGGCGCGGCTTGACACAGCATGGTGTAGGCAGCTTCCTGCCAGAGCTCTTGCTCTATCTCCTGTTTCCCTGGTGGTCTGTGGCTGAAAAGGTCTGTAAGAGTGCAGTACCCTCCTCTGCTCCTCTAGTGTGAATTTGGGGATCCTCGGTGTCAGGAGTCCTAACTTACCAGTTGGTGAAGTCTGTGACTGGATCCTGAGGCAGACACTGCTCTCTGCGGAGCTGTTGCTCCTGCTGCAGCTCTGTCCTCACTTCTGCCTTCTGCTGTATCCGGTGTGCTCTGCAGAGGTTTTGGTGGCGGTATCCTGTGGATTTCTGTGACCCGTCACCAGCTTTGTCATGATGTGTGAATTCTACTACAACTCTATAGCTGGTGAGCTGGATGGCTTTGCTTCTACAGTACGTTCTTTTATCCTGATTCAGTGCAGCCACTCTCAGGGCCCTTTAGTGAGACTTTATGTGCACCACTTGCTCTTAGACTACAGCAGATGCTTACCGCAGTAGCTTCTTTTGAGCGATTCATTACTAATAGACTGGAGGAGCTGAAAGATGACTTTACGCATATTCACCGTGAACTACGGCTGGTGATGGCGCGTGTGGATCCTTTAGTGGCCTATGTTTCTTTAGTGGTGATTCCACGATCCCCCCATGAAGATTCAATCTGCAGTCTTACACAGAGTCATCTATCCGATGAAGAGAGAGAATGGCGACGTAACATCCTCCAGTTTGCCGACAGTCCACGAAAGGGAATGGCTTTTCACTATAATATTTATTTGGAGACGTGGCCTTGTGTAACCCATGGATGGAGGTTTTTGCCCCTAATCCGGTTTTCTTCTGCTGCTACTTGTACCTATAGGTTTATTTTAACAAAAGCTGTGTGTGATGGCTGATGACCCAGTTTATCCTTCTGCCAACTCTCGAAAGACTCATTAGGCTGGATTACTTGTTCTAAAGAGGACTCATTCTCCGGACTGATTTTGCTCACCTTGGGACTGGAAACAATTTCACTGGTTTCTGAGACTCTTACTGTGCTCTGTTCTGTATACTGATTTTCGTTAGCTACTGCATCATTTCATATTGTTTGTCCATCCTTTCAAAAATCCAGTTGTGCTATACTGCTATTCTTGCGCTCATGCTAGATAATTATTTGCATACAACCAATTATTTTCCAGGAGAATTCTGCTCTAATGTTTAAGGCCATTTATTTAGTGTTATTGTCACTTATATAGATTCAAGTCTGTTTTCCGGCTCAGTGTATCTAAACCTACGTACATTTTTCACTATTTTACAGGAGCAGCTTGCCATATTTAGTTTGTGGTCATTTATTTTAATGCCACAGCCACTTCTATTTATATTATGTCTGTTCTTTATACTCCGTTATCTTGATATTTGCATAATACTTTACTATTCTATGGGTATAACCTGCTCTATTTAGTTTATCGCCTCTTATTTAATTGCCCCTGTCATTTACAGTATATCGTCTGCGTATCCTGTAGCTACAGTTTTGTTCGGCTAGTCTCGTGCTCATTATAGCTAAATATTTGTCTGCAACACTTACTTTCCGAGAGAATCCTGTTCTAACTGGTGTATGGCCAATTATTCAGTGTCACATCAGTATTAGGTCTGTTTTCCCGGCTCCTTGTATCTACGAACGTGTGCACTTTTTACCATTTTGTGGGAGAAGCTTGCCATATTTGGTCTGTGGTCGCTTGTTTTAGTTCCACAGCCATTATTATTTATATTCTGTCTTTAAGCTCAGCTATCGCAATATTTGCATACTACTTAACTATTCTGCGGGTGTAACCTGCTCCACTTAGTTTACGGCCATTTATTTTAGCTGCCCCTGTCAATTATACAGTATACTTATCCTGTGTTATGGGGTTGGGGAGGTGGAGGGATGCTTGGCATTTAGGTGTAGTGTAGTTAGGGATGGGGTTATTATAGGGTATCCAGGTGGTGACTAAGTTATCAGTGTTTGATGTGGGGTATTCCGTATGTCATTGTTTTTAATATATCCTGCTATTTTTAATTTTCTCGTATCCGATGGCTTGGCGGCTGATCTTTATTTTGTCATTTGTACACGGTTTATGCCCTCCTGTATTATTCCTCATGTTTGCCTTACAATTCATATGCCTGTTTAATGTCTGGGTATAACTCTTTAAATCTACAATAAAAATTACACAATGAAAAAAAAAAAAAAAAAATGTTCATGTGAGCAAACCCACCAATATAACAGAGTTGATGTTGTTTTGTACGGAGGTGTAGGGTAAAATTCCTCCAGGCCAACGTTAAGTACTAATTAACAATTGCCGGAAACATTCACATGCAGTTATTGCTGCAAAGGGGGTTGTACCAGAAACTGAAAACAAAAGTTTGACATACTTTTGCCACTCACAAATATGATACTGGATAATTTTCCCTCAAAATAAAAGAAAAAAGAAAAAAAGCACATGTTTTTGTGTCATTTGTTTGATTTGGTTCTCTTTATCTACTTGTAGGACTTGTGCGATGTAGTTTTAGGCCAAATTTCAGCAGAAATATAGAAAATTCTGACGGGCTCACAAACTTTCAAGCACCACTGTATGGTGCACTTGTCTCACCGTCCTCAGAGCAGCTTGGTTATATCTTCTGAGAGCAGCTCCAGCAGACTTGGCCATGTGACTGCGGTTCTGGGCATCATGCACTGCTTGAGAAGTCCCTCTCTTGGCTCGTACGGTGTACCGATGGAAAGTTTTGTGCTTTAGCACCTCCTTTCTGTGAATTGGAAGAGAAGGTAAAATGGGGCAGTGACGAGTTGTGGACATACAGAACATTAAACAGATGCATTTCCCTGGAGAAGGCATAAGGAAGTGAAAAACCAGTGATAAGAGCAAGGTGACAAACGCACCAGCCAGTCAGCTCCTAACTGTCAATTTGCATATTGGAGCCGATTGGTTGGTGCATTTATCACCTTGCACTTATCACTGCTTTATCACCTCCTTATGCTTTCTCCAGGTTAATACATCTGCCCAACATCTGAGACATCAGACAGATGACTTAAGGTTTTGACTTGATTTACCCCTTATACACCGCTCCAGCAAAATGTCCACCACCAGCCATGAGAATCACCATCACTGCATGCTCCTGCATCATGCTTACACAATTCAGCAACATCTCTGGATTCAGGACTCCATCCTGCAAAACACACACAATCTTTATATTATGCCTTGTGTCTGTTTATTAGGTTCTAGAATGAAATAACTGCATTAAATCCTACATATTTGATGCATTCATGTAAAGTACAGGAAGTGTACAAGGTTCAATTACATAGTTTGCAGTGTAGCTTTACAATTCAATACTACAATGTTTTATGTGGGCTACCACAATGCACTTACCTTTGCCGCCCCCAACACACAGCGGTAGACAACAAGCAGCTGGCCTTCACTGTTCTTAAACATGACTTTCTGTGAGCGGCTGGGTTGACCGAGCAGAGCGGCTGAATCGATTCCGGGTTCATAAGAGGTCCCCGAGTCCCCATCAGAGCTCTCAGAGTCAGATCCAGAGATGCTGGAAACATCCCCTGGTAGAGATACAAAAAATCCTTGTACAGTTAGGAAATAATTGGATTTTTGTACTCACCGTAAAATCCCTTCCTTAGAATCCATATGGGGACACTGCGTCATTTGACTGTGGGTTGAAGGGCCAGGCAGAAGTGAAGGCCCTAAAAACTGAAATAAAACACCACCCCCTCTAACCCGTCCCACCCTCCAGTTTTTCTTTTAGTGCCTTGGAGAAAAGATGCGTACACACTGGCCGATATATCGCGGGTCAGTCGGGCAGTGTGTACGAGCAATAGATCTGTGAACTAAGTTGTTCACAGACCTATCGCGTTGGCCCTGCTGCACAGCCGACGGCCAATATATCGTTAGATATACCGATAGATCCACGGTTATCTTGGCTTCTTTGCTGCGCCTAGGCACACCATGGTTTATTTAGATAAACCCTTAATTTATTGTTCTCAGATGCAATACAATACAGAGAACAATACAGCAGGGGATTAAGTCATTACAGCAGGGGATTAAGTCCGACTGCACAGTCTCAGTTAATCCTATTAAAGGCCAAGATAAACATGGACCCATCTGTATTGGCATGTCGGTATGTGTACGGACAGTCAGCCGCCCGCCCGCACACAAGAGGCAGCACTTTGACTACTTGCGCCTCAGTCCCTGCTTCCAGGACTCAGCAACTGGTAGTTATTGGAGCTGTGTGAGATCTTTCTGCCCTGCCTCAGTTTCAGAGGGGATCAACGATTCACTTGCAATTTGTCCTGTTGCATGCAGCTAGCGGGGCAGTCTTCCGAGACACGGTATGGCACCACTGCTTACCACTAAGGTAGCACTAGTTTACCTAGCTCATCAATTATTTGTTACCCCCCTCAAGAAGTGTCTAA
The DNA here is from genome assembly GCF_028390025.1 of Pseudophryne corroboree. Taxonomy (NCBI): domain Eukaryota; kingdom Metazoa; phylum Chordata; class Amphibia; order Anura; family Myobatrachidae; genus Pseudophryne; species Pseudophryne corroboree. The sequence continues at coordinate 179,015,558 of NC_086450.1, read as the reverse complement.
CCTGTTGCATACATTGGTGTCATCTGTAAAAAGGCATACTTTATGCAATGCCCTCAATAAAGATATTAAAACCCAGCGGTCCAGCTACAGATCCCTGGGGTATGCCAATGGTAACCTCTCCCTTCTTTGAATGCACTCAATTTATTACAACTGTGTTTCATATAATGCAACAAAGACTTTTCCAAATTTAACAGATTTAGAATCCGATAAGCCGAGAGCAATCATGACTACCCTTTTTTAAATGTTTCTTTAGCCTTCAAAATGTTGAGCCGTATGGTATTAATCTCAGTGTCAGCAGCCACTATCTGGGGACAACACACTTGCCGTCTTGTCTCTTATGCGGTGTACACCTTACACGATGTGTGTACCCAGGGAACATGACGGCAGATGTAAAGATACATCGGCCGTTGCGTACATACTGAACAATGTAATGAATGATCTGTCATTCCGTCCTTCATTACTATGCATGGCGTCACAAACGACAGTCAGACTGAGCAGCATGCATGACTAACTTGACAAAAGACACCGCAAGAGTGCAGTCATACACACTGGACAATTTGAACGATTTGTCGTGCAGATACGTTGGAAATCTGCAAATGGTTCAAGATATCACCTAGTGTGTACCCAGCTTTACTCCTCCTCCTCTCAGCTGCCAGTGTAGTGCCTCTCATGTCTGGTCCATTACACCCCTGTCCTCATACCTGCCCATGTCTTATCCAATTCTCTCCCTCTTCTCACCTGCCCGAGTCCGGTCCTGGAAGTCATCCTCACTTAGTATTCCTGCTCCTTTAATTTTACGTTTCAAGTTAAACTGATGCCAGTCCAGAGTGTAGTGTTCTTTCTTTAATGCAGAAAATAGAGAGATTATGGCTCTATCTACAAAGAAATATGTAATAAAGATGCCATATATTGTGTTAGCTGGGACCCCTAAGTGTCAGTGACCCAAGATTCTTAGACCCCAGAAGGAGCAATACTCCTTAGAATACATTGTGTATTTTCAAGAATAGATTATGTGCAATATTTGGGGTCCCGAACGACAGGTTGGTCATCTCTTATCATTTACACTATACGAGGTCTGAAAATTAAGTTTGCAAACTCATCACGGTGCTATACTGCTGAACATCACTGTGGTTACCTACAAAGTACTCCATTTGGAAGCTATGCACTGATGCCAAAACTTAGTCCACCCTTCAAAACAAGTTTGGAACTGGATTTTATGGAATGGCCTTCAGAGCTGCTGGCGTATTACTCCTGATGTCATCAAAATGCCTTCCTTTCAACATTTCCTTTATCTACAGGAACAGAAAAAATAAGAATTTACTTACCGATAATTCTATTTCTCGGAGTCCGTAGTGGATGCTGGGGTTCCTGAAAGGACCATGGGGAATAGCGGCTCCGCAGGAGACAGGGCACAAAAAAGTAAAGCTTTACTAGGTCAGGTGGTGTGCACTGGCTCCTCCCCCTATGACCCTCCTCCAGACTCCAGTTAGGTACTGTGCCCGGACGAGCATACACAATAAGGGAGGCATTTTGAATCCCGGGTAAGACTCATACCAGCCACACCAATCACACCGTACAACTTGTGATCTAAACCCAGTTAACAGTATGACAACAGAAAGGGCCTCTTAAAGATGGCTCCTTAACAATAACCCGAATTAGTTAACAATAACTATGTACAAGTATTGCAGACAATCCGCACTTGGGATGGGCGCCCAGCATCCACTACGGACTCCGAGAAATAGAATTATCGGTAAGTAAATTCTTATTTTCTCTATCGTCCTAAGTGGATGCTGGGGTTCCTGAAAGGACCATGGGGATTATACCAAAGCTCCCAAACGGGCGGGAGAGTGCGGATGACTCTGCAGCACCGAATGAGAGAACTCCAGGTCCTCCTTTGCCAGGGTATCAAATTTGTAAAATTTTACAAACGTGTTCTCCCCCGACCACGTAGCTGCTCGGCAGAGTTGTAATGCCGAGACCCCTCGGGCAGCCGCCCAAGATGAGCCCACCTTCCTTGTGGAGTGGGCTTTTACAGTTTTAGGCTGTGGCAGGCCTGCCACAGAATGTGCAAGTTGAATTGTGTTACAAATCCAACGAGCAATCGACTGCTTAGAAGCAGGTGCGCCCAACTTGTTGGGTGCATACAATATAAACAGCGAGTCAGATTTTCTGACTCCAGCCGTCCTTGCAATGTATATTTTTAAGGCTCTGACAACGTCCAACAACTTGGAGTCCTCCAAGTCGCTAGTGGCCGCAGGCACCACAATAGGTTGGTTCAGATGAAATGCTGATACCACTTTAGGGAGAAAATGCGGACGAGTCCGCAGTTCTGCCCTATCCGAATGGAAGATTAGATAAGGACTTTTATAAGATAAAGCCGCCAATTCAGATACTCTCCTGGCAGAGGCCAGGGCTAGTAACATAGTCACTTTCAATGTGAGATATTTCAAATCCACCTTTTTCAATGGTTCAAACCAATGGGATTTGAGGAAATCTAAAACTACATTTAGATCCCACGGTGCCACCGGAGGCACCACAGGAGGCTGTATATGCAGTACTCCCTTGACAAAAGTCTGGACCTCAGGGACAGAGGCCAATTCTTTTTGGAAGAATATTGACAGGGCCGAAATTTGAACCTTAATGGATCCCAATTTGAGACCCATAGATAATCCTGATTGCAGGAAATGTAGGAAACGACCCAGTTGGAATTCCTCCGTCGGAACCCTCCGATCCTCGCACCACGCTACATATTTTCGCCAAATGCGGTGATAATGTTTCACGGTGACTTCCTTCCGTGCCTTAATCAAGGTAGGAATGACTTCTTCTGGAATGCCTTTCCCTTTTAGGATCTGGCGTTCAACCGCCATGCCGTCAAACGCAGCCGCGGTAAGTCTTGAAAAGACAGGGACCCTGCTGTAGCAGGTCCCTTCTCAGAGGTAGAGGCCACGGTTCGTCCGTGAGCATCTCTTGAAGTTCCGGATACCAAGTCCTTCTCGGCCAATCCGGAACCACTAGTATTGTTCTTACTCTTCTTTGCCGTATGATCTTCAATACCTTTGGTATGAGCGGCAGAGGAGGAAACACATACACTGACTGGTACACCCAAGGAGTTACCAGTGCGTCCACAGCTATTGCCTGTGGATCTCTTGACCTGGCGCAATATTTGTCCAGTTTCTTGTTGAGGCGAGACGCCATCATGTCTACAATTGGTCTTTCCCAACGGTCTATTAACATGTTGAAGACTTCTGGATGTAGACCCCACTCTCCCGGATGAAGATCGTGTCTGCTGAGGAAGTCTGCTTCCCAGTTGTCCACGCCCGGGATGAACACTGCTGACAGTGCTATCACGTGATTCTCCGCCCAGCGAAGAATCTTGGCAGCTTCTGCCATTGCACTCCTGCTTCTTGTGCCGCCCTGCCTGTTTACATGGGCGACCGCCGTGATGTTGTCCGACTGAATCAACACCGGCTTTCCTTGCAGGAGAAGTTCCGCCTGGCTTAGAGCATTGTAGATTGCTCTTAGTTCCAGAATGTTTATGTGAAGAGACTTTTCCAGACTCGTCCATACTCCCTGGAAGTTTCTTCCTTGTGTGACTGCTCCCCAGCCTCTCAGGCTGGCGTCCGTGGTCACCAGGATCCAATCCTGAATGCCGAATCTGCGGCCTTCTAATAGGTGAGCCTTCTGCAACCACCACAGAAGTGACACCCTTGTCTTTGGTGACAGGGTTATTCGCAGGTGCATCTGCAGATGCGACCCTGACCATTTGTCCAACAGATCCCTTTGGAATATTCTTGCATGGAATCTGCCGAATGGAATTGCTTCGTAAGAAGCCACCATTTTTCCCAGGACTCTTGTGCATTGATGTACTGACACTTTTCCTGGTTTTAGGAGGTTCCTGACCAGATCGGATAACTCCTTGGCTTTTTCCTCTGGAAGGAAAACCTTTTTCTGAACCGTGTCCAGAATCATTCCTAGGAACAGCAGACGAGTTGTCGGGATTAAATGGGATTTTGGAATATTCAGAATCCACCCGTGTTGTCTTAGCACCTCTTGAGATAGTGCTAAAGCTGTCTCCAGCTGTTCTCTGGACCTTGCCCTTATTAGGAGATCGTCCAAGTATGGGATAACTAATACGCCTTTTCTTCGAAGAAGAATCATCATCTCGGCCATTACCTTGGTAAAGACCCGAGGCGCCGTGGACAATCCGAACGGCAGCGTCTGAAACTGATAGTGACAGTTTTGAACAATGAACCTGAGGTACCCCTGGTGTGCGGGGTAAATCGGAACGTGTAGATACGCATCCTTGATGTCCAAGGATACCATAAAGTCCCCTTCTTCCAGGTTCGCTATCACTGCTCTGAGTGACTCCATCTTGAACTTGAACTTTTTTATGTAGAGGTTCAAGGACTTCAGATTTAGAATAGGCCTTACCGAGCCATCCGGCTTCGGTACCACAAATAGAGTGGAATAATACCCCTTTCCTTGTTGTAATAGGGGTACTTTGACTATCACCTGCTGAGCGTACAGCTTGTGAATGGCTTCCAACACCCTCTCCCTTTCGGAAGAGACGGTTGGTAAGGCAGACTTCAGGAAACGATGAGGAGGATCCGTCTCTAATTCCAACCTGTACCCCTGAGATATTATCTGCAGGATCCAGGGGTCTACCTGCGAGTGAGCCCACTGCGCGCTGTAATTTTTGAGACGGCCCCCCACTGTCCCCGAGTCCGCTTGAGAGGCCCCAGCGTCATGCTGAGGTTTTTGCAGGAGCCGGGGAGGGCTTCTGTTCCTGGGAAGGAGCTGCCTGTTGGTGTCTCTTCCCTCTTCCTCTGCCTCGTGGCAGGTACGACAAGCCCTTTGCTCTCTTATTTTTGTAGGAGCGAAAAGGCTGCGGTTGAAAGGTCGGTGCCTTTCTCTGTTGGGGAGTGACTTGAGGTAAAAAAGTGGATTTCCCGGCAGTAGCCGTGGCCACCAAGTCTGATAGACCAACTCCAAATAACTCCTCCCCTTTATACGGCAAAACCTCCATGTGACGTTTTGAATCCGCATCGCCTGTCCACTGTCGTGTCCATAAGGCTCTTCTGGCTGAAATGGACATAGCACTCACCCGAGATGCCAGTGTGCAAATATCCCTCTGTGCATCACGCATATAGATAAATGCATCCTTTATTTGTTCTAACGACAGTAAAACATTGTCCCTATCTAGGGTATCAATATTTTCAATCAGGGATTCTGACCAAACTACTCCAGCACTGCACATCCAGGCAGTTGCTATAGCTGGTCGTAGTATAACACCTGCATGTGTGTATATATTCTTTTGAATAACTTCCATCTTTCTATCTGATGGATCCTTAAGTGCGGCCGTCTCAGGAGAGGGTAACGCCACTTGTTTGGATAAGCGTGTGAGCGCCTTGTCCACCTTAGGGGGTGTTTCCCAGCGCGCCCTAACCTCTGGCGGGAAAGGGTATAATGCCAATAACTTTTTTGAAATTATCAACTTTTTATCAGGAGCAACCCACGCTTCATCACACACGTCATTTAATTCTTCTGATTCAGGAAAAACTGTTTGTAGTTTTTTCACACCATACATAATACCCTGTTTTACGGTATCTGTAGTATCAGCTAAATGTAACGTCTCCTTCATTGCCAAAATCATATAACGTGTGGCCCTACTGGAAAATACGTTTGAATTTCTACCGTCGTCACTGGAATCAGTGCCCGTGTCTGGGTCTGTGTCGACCGACTGAGGCAAAGGGCGTTTTACAGCCCCTGACGGTGTTTGAGGCGCCTGGACAGGCATTAATTGATTGTCCGGCCGCCTCATGTCCTCAACTGACTGTTTAAGGGAAGATAAACCATCACGTAATTCCACAAATAAAGGCATCCATTCTGGTGTCGACCCCCTGGGGGGTGACATCTGCATATTTGGCAATTGCTCCGCCTCCACACCAATATCGTCCTCATACATGTCGACACCACGTACCGACACACACCGCAAACTCACAGGGAATGCTCTAATGAAGACAGGACCCACTAGCCCTTTTGGGGAGACAGAGGGAGAGTCTGCCAGCACACACCACAAAGCGCTATATATACAAGGGATATCCTTATATTAAGTGCTCCCTTATAGCTGCTTTAATATATATATATATAGCCATTAATGTGCCCCCCCTCTCTGTTTTACCCTGTTTCTGTAGTGCAGTGCAGGGGAGAGACCTGGGAGCCGTTCTGACCAGCGGAGCTGTGACAGAAAATGGCGCCGTGTGCTGAGGAGATAGGCCCCGCCCCTTTTTCGGCGGGTTCTTCTCCCGCTATTTTTCCAGTCAGGCAGGGGTTAAATATCTCCATATAGCCCCTATGGGCTATATGTGAGGTATTTTTAGCCTTGTATAAGGTTTATATTTGCCTCTCAGAGCGCCCCCCCCCAGCGCTCTGCACCCTCAGTGACTGCCCAGTGAAGTGTGCTGAGAGGAAAATGGCGCACAGCTGCAGTGCTGTGCGCTACCTTATGAAGACTGAGGAGTCTTCAGCCGCCGGTTTCCGGACCTCTTCACGCTTCAGCATCTGCAAGGGGGTCGGCGGCGCGGCTCCGGGACCGGACTCCACGGCTGGGCCTGTGTTCGATCCCTCTGGAGCTAATGGTGTCCAGTAGCCAAGCAGCAAATCCACTCTGCATGCAGGTGAGTTTACTACTTTCCCCCTAAGTCCCACGTTGCAGTGATCCTGTTGCCAGCAGGACTCACTGTAAAGAAAAAAAAAAAACCTAAACTAAACTTTCTCTAAGCAGCTCTTTAGGAGAGCCACCTAGATTGCACCCTTCTCGTTCGGGCACAAAATCTAACTGGGGGAGGGTCATAGGGGGAGGAGCCAGTGCACACCACCTGACCTAGTAAAGCTTTACTTTTTTGTGCCCTGTCTCCTGCGGAGCCGCTATTCCCCATGGTCCTTTCAGGAACCCCAGCATCCACTTAGGACGATAGAGAAATGTAATTGGGGGCTAGATCTGCTGAATAGGGAGGGTGTTCCAACACAGTTATTTGTTTACTAGCTAAAAACTCCCTCACAGACAGTGCAGTGTGAGCAGGTGCATAGTCGTGATGCCAGATCCATGAGTCGGCAAAAAGTACTTGTCATTTCAGTCTAACTTTTTCACGCAGCCTCTTTAGTACTTCCGAATAGTAAAATTGGTTTATGTTCACTTGCTATGCTCCGGACAGTCAGCAGACTATTTTCATGCACAGTTTTATTCACTTTTGCAATGTTTTCTTCAGTTTTGCTCATTGCTGATCATCCTGATCTCTCATTGTCAGTGACCGTTTCTCTTTCCTCAGAAAGATATTTCACCCACATGTGAACGGCTGTTTTCTTCATAGCATTATCCTTGAAAACTTCCACTAACAACCTGATTTTGCTCAACTCTTGCCAAGTTTAACAAGAAATGTAAATGTTCATTTGTTGCTCTTATTCAAAGCTCAACCATTCTTGCAACGGCAAACCAAAACACACACAGACAATAATAGACGCCACTCAGGAAGAGACTGCTGTAGATCAACAACACAGCTGCGAAACTGATATGCCAACGCCATCAAACCATACTGAGGTTTCTGTCCAGTGATGACACGGCAAGCACGCAGTGGAAAGTTTGCAAACTTAGTTGTCAGACTTCGTATGCAGTATGGCTTTATAAAACATACTGTACATTAGGGATCAAACAGACCAAAAGCAGGCACTAACTTAGTCAGATATATGCATTTTTCATAAATATAATGTTTTCTGGGCAATACTTTTAGAGGCAGGTCCATTTTCTGTTTATATTCTTCAAAAGAAAGCATGGGCAGTTTAATTAGCATGCAGATTATGAGACAAGCGACTAGCACATGGTAACAGTGTGACTAGTCCTTAGTGGCAGTCCACAGCAGAATCAAACATTCCATACGTTTTGGAGAAGAAGAAAAAAAAGAAAGAAAGACAAAACTGACTGATCAGGATGTTTAACACTATTTTGTCATTGATTATAATTGGGTCTATGATTTTGGAATTGCAGAAATGAGTAGGGAGCCACTTTCTATGGTATTATAACAGTGACCCCAATATTTGTATGCCCCATAAGGATTGTGACTAAGAAAGTTACCTGTTCCTCTCTGCTGTCAAAAACACACTGACAAGCAGAGCAGCTCATTCGATCAGAGATCTCCAGTATGATCGGCACCTTGGCATTGCCATCATCAGTTCCTAGAGAGGAAACAACAAGTCTGGTATGAAAAGTAACACTAATAATAACCCTAACGTAGCATTTTGTATGCAGATACAGCCGCAGTCACACACAGAACAGAGGCATGCCGCATATCATTTTAATCAGCAGAGTCTGCTTGTGAGTCTTATTTGCATAGCAATGAGAATAAGATGCATTTTTGGGAGGGAAAAAAACAAAAGCACGAGACACCAGCGTTACTTTCCGTGCTCACGACTATGCACCAAGAATGTAGCAGGACACATCTGTATATTTACTTGCCGATTTTGGGCCAAACTATCAGACTCTGTGGCCACCATGTGGATTTTCCTTCTGTATTAACTCTACTACATTCTGCAAAACCGTGAACTCTTAAGGTACATACACACTGGGTGTTTTTGCCCAGCGTGTATGCACAGCGATGATCGCTGACATCGCTGGGCTGAAAATTGCTCAGTGCATACACACTGAGCGCTTTTCCCCCTGACCAGTGATGTCAGCAGGGGTGAACGGCTTTCCATAGCAGGATGCTATGGAAAGTGGTCCACCCCGCCGTTCATCTGCTGGTGATACCAGCAGATGAACGGCGGAGATGAAGCGGGAGTGCGCATCAACACTCATCGCCGAGGCATACACACTGGGTGGCTTTGAGCTGAAAGCACCTCAAAACACCAAAAGTGACCTGCTTTCAGCTCAAATCGCCCAGTGTGTATGGGCCTTTAGAATTCTGTGCTTCACATCCTGTCACACAGAGACAATGAGCCCAAACTCCTGCGCTCATGGGAAAAGGCTTTTTTTATTCCCACACACAAAAACAAAACAAAACAGTATTCAGCATGAGAGACACAGATTCACATCAATAACCAATAAAAAAAAACAAAAAACCACATTTGAGATCTCATACTGCACATGAAGTGCAGAATTTGCATTAATTTTCTGTCGAATAAACATTCCTCATCTCAGTGTTTCTAATCGCATCATTGTGTTTCCTTAATAAACAGTTCAGCATGGGCTTTGTTAAGCAGTTTAAAACATAATAGAAATAATAAGCAATAAAAAATAAGCAATACATTTCACTGCGGTCCGGTGTTTGCAAAGATATAACACACTGAGTCAGGCAGTGTTCACATTTATTTTTTAATATACAAAACCTTTCCCTGAGCAACAATAATTAACCAAAATAGGACTACCGATGAGTTTGGGAAAGCTTTGATGTTTGGCCTCCACCTCATGTCCTAAACGTGGAACATATGCTGCTGACTTCTGGCATCCACTCTGGTCTTGCCCCAGGGCCTCTACGGTCTGGTCCCGGAACCAGGTTTACGTGGCTGGGGCATCTGCTCTGGTCTTGCCCCAGGGCCTCTGCGGTCTGGTCCTAGGACCAGGTTTACGTGGCTGATTTAGTATTAGAGGTCTTCGCCCTTCCTTTGTCAGAATGTGTCCGTTTGGGTTGGGACTTATGAATGTATTAGACTATTATTTACAAACCTTTGTTAAAATACATACTTTAGCCAAAGTAAAAAGTATCGCTAGGAATTGGATTGGCCCACAGGTTCCATCCAGGATTGACTTGGTCAATTCTACTGTGTCCCATAAGAGGTTCATGAACACCAAAAGTGTGTGCTCTTTAAAATTTGATAGAATATGGTCCCTTTGGCTGCCCACCAGATTCGCCCTGGATTTGGAGTGTTGCACCTGGTTAATTTTTATTTTATTTTATTTTTAGTTGCTTCTGAGTATGCTACTGGTTCATTATGTCTCAGCTATTTTGTAGCCATCCTCTTTTTGTTTTTCAGGTAATGTTGTTCTGTGACAGTTCCTTTGGAGACTGCTTTTCCTGTACTTGCATTAACCAGTCTAAGGATACAAATTGTATACTTTCATTTGTCAATGTTCCCTTTTTCTTTTTGTATTCTCTAGATTTGATAATTTTTTCAATAAGAATACTTGATTATATATAATTGTAGGGCTAAGTTTAGGTCTCTCCACACCATATCAAGAAGTCAATATAATTCACCTTATTTTGTTACATTTGTAACTTCAACATTTTTTTGCCAATAAATGGTGCCTTTAACTTCTAGATTTGTTGAAGATAAGGGTGCTTTGGTGGACATTCATCCTTAGCAAAACTCTGTATGCGGTACACAAACTGTCACCTATTTCCAACTTTTTCCTTTTTATAAAATAATTTTTCTTAAAGAGTTTACAAAATAAAAGGTGAGACTCAGAAAATGAGAATATCGTGCTAAAGTTAATGTCAGTAATTCAACTTGAAAGGTGAAACTAATATATTATATAGACTCTCATTCCATGCAAAGTGAGATATTTCAAGCCTTTATTTGTTATAATTTTGATGATTGTGGATTACAGCTTAAGAAAACTCCAAATCCAAAATCTCAGAAAATTAGAATATTACTTAAAATCAATAATAACAATAAAAAAATAAAAAAAAATTAATAAAGGATTCTAAATACAGAAATGTCGGCCCTCTGAAAAGTATAATCATGCATATGTACTCAGTACTTTGTTTGGGCCCCCTTTGCATGAATTACTGCCTTAATGCGGCGTGGCATGGATTCTATCAACCTGTGGCACTGATGAGGTGTTATGTAAGACCAGGATGCTTCAATAGCGGCCTTCAGCTCTTCTGCATTGTTTGGTCTCATGTCTCACCTTTCTCTTGGCAAGGGATCAGTACGAAATCCCGCCGGACGGGATCCCGGCGGTCGGAATACAGACACCGGAATCCCGACAGCCACAATCCCGACAGGGGGGCGAGCGCACAGAGGGAGAATAGGTCGGGATTCCGGTGTCGGTATTCCGACCGCCGGGATCCCGTCCCTTTATCCAAAATCAGCATCCCTCCGCCAAAGCCATCACCAATTCCGGACTGGAAGGTTAGCCAAATATTAAGCCTGACAGATGACTGCATTAATCAAAGGGCAATCATCTGCTTGGAGACAGGCCAAACCTGCTTGTCAATGCAGTAGAGCACAGCTAAGCTTTACATTTATTAACTTAAAATGCGGAGAGCCCACACCAGGTTCGAGAACATTTAAAGACAATTGAGAATCATCTTGATTTTCATCAATACGGGACCACTATCTGCTGGTTAATATGAAAACGGGAGACCACCTTCAAAAGAAGGCCTGAGTAAGCCAAAGGACCTCCATGTCTGGTTAAAAAATCAGGTGCAGCTATCGGAGAGACAAAGCACTTAACTCTTAATATCTGCCGGGGCAAAGACATTGTCAGAAGAAAACTAGTTTCCATGTCAGCCATTTGAGGTCTAACGGTTCAAAAGGGAGGTTGCTGAAGATCTCCTAGGACCAGAAACAAGTTCCAGGGCACAATTGGAGAGATAAGGGGGGACTGGATGTAGATCACCCACCGATGAAATGTTTGTACAGCAGGAAGGACTGCTCTTAACATCTACAAATAAACTGAGAGGGCAGAACCGGAACCTTCAGGGCAGACAGATCTAACCAAATCTCACCAAAACTTACCCCTATCAGAATATTGGGGGAGACAATCACTGAATCCTGCTTCTGGAGAGAACACGAGGAAAAGAGGCCTTTCACACCCAGTGACATGCTTTATCAGAAAAAGGTTTCTGGTACAAAGCATAGTTTATACCACAGCATAAGAGATCCCCCTAGCCTTTAGGTGAGCTGCATCAACAGCCACACCATCAAAGCCAGACGAGAAAGATCCTGGAGTAAGAACTGGCCTTGCAAAAGAAGGTCTGGCCTGAGAGGGAGGTGTCAAGGAGGAGCTACCAATGTTCGCCGGAGGTCCACAACTATTTGAAAAGCATACGGGATGTACATCTCGCCTATGTAGACTGCCAACAGAACTGGTACGAACTGTATACCATGCCCATGGCTTAGAGGCTCCTTGTGCCACCCAGATGATTGCTGGACAACAGTCATAGTATTGTCTGAGCGGACCTTGGCCACAAGGACTTGTAAATCATCCATAGTTCCAGGAGGTAGATAGGAAGCCGGAATTCTTGTTCCATCTAATGGCCATGGAAGGTTGCTGAAAGAGCAACGGCACCCAACTCCTGAGGCTAGAGTCTATTTTAAGTGACAAGTCTCTGAAGAAAACATTAACAACCAAGAACTGGACTGAGGGAGAGAGCAGTTACATTTGGCCAGAATGTGTGCCTGAAATGTGCCCAAATAGACTTCCGCAAACTCTATGAAGGTGAAGAACATTTTGCCTAGGAACCTCAATGTGAGGACTACCAACAACCATAATTACCAGAGAAGTGACCACACTAAGGTCTTAAGGGAGGTAATCTCCATGTTTAACTTGGATGCACTGAAATGAATGTTCAGTTATTTCAGATTTGGAAGGAGCCATCTGGGTTTTCCTTCCTGTATAGAAACAGAAATAATGCTGGTGTCCAGAAGAGACTTGATGCAATTTTGAGGGCTCACAAGACAGACTTCTGGTGAAATAACATTCTGAAGGAAACTACATGTAGATGAGGGTACAGTCCCTTTTCATAATGCTTTGCGAGGAGAGGTGAAAGATGACATCTGGGTGCGAGTCAACTGAAAAGGGCCTCTTACCATAAGGGCACCCAGGTTGGAGTCCAGCACGTCACTTACACTGTTTGTCAGCGAGTTTGGTAGTGAACTGCCCAGGGCTGTCTACCTTTGCCCTTACCACCTCGGGAGGAGGAACCTGGCTTGAAAAGGAGGGCTGTAACTTGCGCCACCCTTGGGAACGAAAGGCCTGAAAAGGGGGAACTTTGGGCTTGTGACGACATGTGATGACACAGCTGGCGCGTCGTGTCGCTCAGTGGTAAAAGACACGTTGTTACTTTCCCAGCCCTGGTCCTACACATGGACTTCACCAATTGCCAATATGTTATTAGTTATATGTTAGGCAATATTGTATTATATTGTATGATGTTATTGTTACAAGGGTACAGTTATGTTTTCAATGTATATATATGAATGTATTGGTTATTGTGTTATAGCTTGTAAAATAATGTTTCCCCCCCATATGACTGCGCAGATAACCTGTGTGTTTGCTGTTGTGTAGATACAGCCAGTCTCAGATGTCAGGCCATACAACCCCCCCTCATTCTTCCCCACACAATGGATTCCAGGCCACACAATCAGATTAAGTAAGGTTACTTTAGATAACATCTATTGTGGCCTAGGGGACATGCCTGGGCATGTGAAAGTAGGTTTGCTCTGAAACTGTCTGGGGGTGTCGCCTTATTGTAGGAAAGACAAAGGCTTGATAATAGCAAACAGGAGAGGTGAGAGAGATCGGGAAGAGAAGGAGAGAGAGTGGCAGGAGACTGACTAAGAAGTAATGTTCTGTCAGGAGCTCCAGGAGGGATTGTCGTGTAGAATTGGATCACAGAAGTGTGCTGAGCTGTTTATAACCCAATCTGTTCAATAAACCACTGTTGGATTCTCATCTACCACCGTGACTGAGTGATTTTGAACCCAATATCCTCACATTTGGCGGCAGCAGTGGGATCACTCAAGACACCAGCAGAAAGAAATAAACCACAGCAGGTAATGGATTCTGCCCCGCTATGCTACCGTTACAGCAAGAAGGATCAACTACAGGACCTCTGTCGAGCAAGACGGATTGAGTTTAATACAGTGGATACCAAGGAATCCCTAATTGGAAAACTGGCTCAATGGGACGTTGAGCACCCTTGTGATAAGGAGGAAGAGGAGGATATGGTCGAGGCCTCAGCGGAGACCAGTAATGGAACCAGGGCAGTGGAGTTTGTGGTTGGAAGTTTGTCAGCATATCGGCAGGCTGAGAAGCCGGATCTTTTATTTATAGTTTCCAAAATGCAGTACATTTGGGAGTACTGGAATGAAGCTCAGTGGGTAATCAGCAGGTGGAGAGTATCCAGCATACAGGACAAGTTGTGTCATCTTGGGAATGCGTTCATGCACTGCAGAAGTGAAGCAGCCACATGGAATCTGCTGGGGGAGCCAGAGTTTGAGGAATTCAGGGAGGAAGTGATCGCCACAGTGGCCCAAATGACACAAAGTATACAATATACAGAGACGGAAGGGCAAGTGCAGAGTAAATTGCCTTCCCGGACAGAGCCAGAGGAAGTGGCATTGGATCGGGGGCCCCTGGATACCCCAGCATGGCGAGGCCAGTGTTACAGGGTGGATGTGGAAAGGCACCACCTGCAACAGCTTCTCCCATACCCAAGGGAAGAAGTTGCCCAGTGGTCTATACGGAAGGAAGCACACGAAGTGAAGACAGCAGTGAGCACAATACAGGCACCCCAGGAGGAACTGCACTACAACTTCCCTTTTGCTGAGATAGAGGATGAGGACTTGGTGAGAGAGTGTCAAGAACTGTCTGCCCAGTATGTTACACTGGAAAAGGATGACCTTGACCAGGTGGATGCAAAGAAGCGCTGTCTGCAACCCGTTCTCTTCTCCCTGGGGGAATGTCACAGTGAAACACTCAGTGACCGGCCTGAGCTGTGTTACAACTAGCCATTTGCAGGCTTGGAGGATATAGAAACCATCCCAGAGTGCCAGCGAGACATTGAGGAAGAAGTTGCCACTATCACCCGACCACCACTTCAGCAACAGAGCCTCCAAGGGAATCCTTCAGGTGAGCACCAACCAGTCCTGGCTACTGAACCATTTACAGTGTTGTGTTTGGGGGAGGCTACTGAAAATGAGAAGGGAGTGGGGTCTGTCATCCAAACACCCCAGGAGAAGATGCACTATGCCTTCCCATTGGCAGAGGTGGAAGAGGAGATCTCTGCGAGGGCAGCAGTAGGTGGTAATGTCCCAACTATAAGCATGGCTAGTGCAGACAGTGTCTCACTTCAGGCTGATCAGCATATTCGGCTGAGGGAGGCCTATTGTGAAGCTATGTTCATGGCTGCCCCAGTTATTTTATCAGAAAAGGATGTTCAGGAAGGGCCCAGTGTATCTCCAGCAATTGTATCTCTCCCAGAAGATTCTGGAGGTCTGTTCTCATTCAGTGAACTTGATGGTAAGGAGCTGCAGTCTGAATGCCAGAATCTTCCCTGTGACTCAGAGAAAATCCAGGGATCAGACCTGGTGAAAATAGCATCAGCTCAGGAACTGGAAGGGAACATGTTGCTCTACTCTAGGGCACCTGAATGTGTTTTGGACTGGCATTGTGTGCAAGGTGAAATGACTGACTCTAACCAGGACAATGGTGGTCAGCCAGTACATGTAGCAGTGAATGGAGAAGGTAATGCCACTGTCCCAGTGAACCTACATCCATGTTCCAGTACAACGATGGTCAAGTTGGTGGATACACACAAGGAAGCTGAGCAGATTGTACTCCAGGCCAAAGCATACAAGACTCAGAGTAGGATCCCACAAGTTACCCAGCTAGCCAGGCTGGAGGAAGCATTTACCCAGGATAGCACAGAAGAAACTTCTGGCATGAAGGAATCCCCATTGTGCCCTGACAATTACCATACCCGTGGTTCATGTTTGGGGGAGGGAAGCCACTGTCCTGATGTACCAGAGGTGATGGAAGTGGGGTTCCCAGGGAATACATGGTTGGGGAGGGAGAGTGAGGGCCCCAGAGATCAGATTTTGTTTATGGAGGAAAATTGTGACTATCTGAAATGTGAGGTTACCCAGTTGGGTGTAGGGGAATTATTAGGTCCCCAGGTGCAGTTATTGGACTTATTGAATTACACTGTTGCACATGCTGTTACCCCAACCCGGCGGCTGTCTACAAAGGGGACTTTGATTAATGTATTTAGATGGGACACCGGGGGGAAATACAAGACCTATGGACTACTGATCACGTTTCCACCGGACCCTGGTAAGACTGTATTGAGTTATGCACTGTGGGCCACACACCCACCAGACCGGGGAAAGAAATTCCCACACAAGCCTCATGACAATTACCACAGACTTTGGACCTGGGACGCAGGTGGTCTCCGTACAAACTGTACAATGCTATTCACAAAAACCACCAGACCCACAAGAGAAACCTGCCAGTCATTATTATGACGGGGCACAGACTGTCTGATGTAGGAGAGCATCACTGCGCTCAGCAAGCTTCAGCTACTTAGGACACAGGGCGAGAAAGTAGGGGAAGGTAATGTGACGACATGTGATGACACAGCTGGCGCGTCGTGTCGCTCAGTGGTAAAAGCCACGTGGTCACTTTCCCAGCCCTGGTCCTACACATGGACTTCACCAATTGCCAATATGTTATTAGTTATATGTTAGGCAATATTGTATGATGTTATTGTTACAAGGGTACAGTTATGTTTTCAATGTATATATATGAATGTATTGGTTATTGTGTTATAGCTTGTAAAATAATGTTTCCCCCCCATATGACTGCGCAGATAACCTGTGTGTTTGCTGTTGTGTAGATACAGCCAGTCTCAGATGTCAGGCCATACAACCCCCCCTCATTCTTCCCCACACAATGGATTCCAGGCCACACAATCAGATTAAGTAAGGTTACTTTAGATAACATCTATTGTGGCCTAGGGGACATGCCTGGGCATGTGAAAGTAGGTTTGCTCTGAAACTGTCTGGGGGTGTCGCCTTATTGTAGGAAAGACAAAGGCTTGATAATAGCAAACAGGAGAGGTGAGAGATCGGGAAGAGAAGAAGGAGAGAGAGTGGCAGGAGACTGACTAAGAAGTAATGTTCCGTCAGGAGCTCCAGGAGGGATTGTCGTGTAGAATTGGATCACAGAAGTGTGCTGAGCTGTTTATAACCCAATCTGTTCAATAAACCACTGTTGGATTCTCATCTACCACCGTGACTGAGTGATTTTGAACCCAATATCCTCACATTTGGCGGCAGCAGTGGGATCACTCAAGACACCAGCAGAAAGAAATAAACCACAGCAGGTAATGGATTCTGCCCCGCTATGCTACCGTTACAGCAAGAAGGATCAACTACAGGACCTCTGTCGAGCAAGACGGATTGAGTTTAATACAGTGGATACCAAGGAATCCCTAATTGGAAAACTGGCTCAATGGGACGTTGAGCACCCTTGTGATAAGGAGGAAGAGGAGGATATGGTCGAGGCCTCAGCGGAGACCAGTAATGGAACCAGGGCAGTGGAGTTTGTGGTTGGAAGTTTGTCAGCATATCGGCAGGCTGAGAAGCCGGATCTTTTATTTATAGTTTCCAAAATGCAGTACATTTGGGAGTACTGGAATGAAGCTCAGTGGGTAATCAGCAGGTGGAGAGTATCCAGCATACAGGACAAGTTGTGTCATCTTGGGAATGCGTTCATGCACTGCAGAAGTGAAGCAGCCACATGGAATCTGCTGGGGGAGCCAGAGTTTGAGGAATTCAGGGAGGAAGTGATCGCCACAGTGGCCCAAATGACACAAAGTATACAATATACAGAGACGGAAGGGCAAGTGCAGAGTAAATTGCCTTCCCGGACAGAGCCAGAGGAAGTGGCATTGGATCGGGGGCCCCTGGATACCCCAGCATGGCGAGGCCAGTGTTACAGGGTGGATGTGGAAAGGCACCACCTGCAACAGCTTCTCCCATACCCAAGGGAAGAAGTTGCCCAGTGGTCTATACGGAAGGAAGCACACGAAGTGAAGACAGCAGTGAGCACAATACAGGCACCCCAGGAGGAACTGCACTACAACTTCCCTTTTGCTGAGATAGAGGATGAGGACTTGGTGAGAGAGTGTCAAGAACTGTCTGCCCAGTATGTTACACTGGAAAAGGATGACCTTGACCAGGTGGATGCAAAGAAGCGCTGTCTGCAACCCGTTCTCTTCTCCCTGGGGGAATGTCACAGTGAAACACTCAGTGACCGGTGACTTTTGAACCCAATATCCTCACAGGAGGCATGGACAGTAAGAAAGCAGTTTGAGAGGCTGCACACAAGGCAATCATTTTATCTAGTTCAGAACCAAAAAGGTACCTTTCAACTGAAAGGGAGAGAGAGTCCAGGGCCTTTATGGATTCTGAAAAGTCTTCCCGAAGCAGAAACTGTGGCAGAAAGAAGACTAGAGTCCACAGCTTCTTCACCAAGATAAGCTGCCGCTTCCTGGATGTTTTCCACAATGGACAATAGCTCTGAGCGAGAGATACCTGTACAGAAGCCATCGCACAAGGAGAATCTGGCCATCTTTCCGAAACCTTGGAAACCCATACCAAGTCAAGAGCCTGATGCATGAATGCACCAGCCACAGAGAAAATGGTTTTAAAATAAAAGCTTGATCCTCAGGGTGGATTTAACTGGGACTATTAAGGTCTCCACAGTCACTGTACTAGTAGAATATTCCTCCTGTAGAGAGAACATTTCTAAATCAGACTCCTGTTGAAACTCATCTTCAGCTGGTGAGAAGACTTTAGAGAGTCATATTCATACCCTGAATGAAGTGGAGTAGGCAGTGGATGTTTAGGATAGTGTTGAGGGGCGTTGGAACATTGGAATGCCCTGCAGAACCTGAAACTGATGGGGATGGTCTGGACAGAGTTAATTGTTTGGTCTACTTTAACATAGCCTGAGACAGGGCAAAAGCCCATGCTGGTTCCAGCTGAGTGCTACCTGGGGTCTCGGCTGCTGTGCTGCAGTGGAGCAGGGATCACAGAGCCAACCATGGTCCTGAGCACCAACAATTTTAATTACCTGCAGGGGCCATCTAGGAAGACAGTGAGGGAAACTGAGGGAGAAGGGAGAAAGCTGTTAATATTGCAAGAAATATTACACACAAGAAAATACTAAAAAACAGTGTAAATGAACAAGCTGCTTGATACCACTAACACATGTAATTGCAACCTAAATGGTAAACTAGATAATAGTTGAGCGATATGCAGGCAAAAATCAGTCCAATGTTAATATTTAACTGTACCAGGCACTACCACTACTGTAGAGATGAAGACCACAACTATAACCTGGACCTGAATACAGTATTGGGGCAGAGACTTGACACTCTCCCCAGGCAAAAAAGTTATATCCTTGAGGGGGAAGAGAGAGTAGAGGACCCTTGGTGAGCTGCCAGTGAGGGAATGTGCCAAGAGGAGGGAAGGAGAGAATGGGAAGAAGACCCCACCCCAGGCCAACCTCCAGGGATATTAGTCATAGTTTTAAGGCATCCAGTTATCAGTATCACAGATTGTTTAGAGAGGTAGCAGAGGAATTGGCCTCACTGGGCCTCTCCTCCCTAACGGCCTCAACATCAAGTGGGGAATTTGCTGCTGCAGCACCAGCTTCTGGTAATTTGCGAGAAGCCTATTGCCTGTATCCCCTCAGCTCCGGTTGCAGCCACAGTGTCGTGCCTGGACTTAGGCTGCATGGGCAGCGTTCTATCTGCTGAAGCCGGGATCTGCAACAGGCTCATAGCAAGCCCCAGTAGTAAAGATTTAAACAAAAAAAAAAGCAAAATAAAATAATCGTGCCCAGCATCTTTGGGCACTAAGGGCCTAATTCAGTATGGATTGCAAATTCTGCTAAGTAGCAGTATTTGCAATCCTTATGATCGCATGCTGGGGGCCGCCCATCGCAGGGCAAGGCCGCCCAGCATGCTGACCGCTGCCTCACCTCCTTGACCAAGCAGAAATTGCGGTCGCACCGCAATTTCTGCTTGACTGCAAAAAATGGGGTAGCCTCCTGCAGACGCCCGCAGGAGGCCAGCTGCCCCAATTACGCCCCCGCCACACCACCACGCAACCCCGTTTTGAAGACAAGCCCCTACAACGCTACGTCTAGGGAAAAGGAGCGTTGCCAGATTGACAGGTAGAGGCGTTCGCATTTTCTGCGGGCGACAACAGAAAATGCGGGCGCATGTGCAGGACGGGCCCTGCGCATGCACTCGCATTCTCATCATACTTTTTGTGTTTGGATCACTTATAGCAATCGTTTGTAGCGTTCCAACCTGAATCAGGCCCTAAAACAGTGGTTCCCAAACTGTGGGCCTAGGCACCCTGGGGTGCCTCAGGACACTAGCAGGGGTGCCTTGGATTGGTGGTCCAGGACCAATCCAAACTATTTTTGGTCAAAGTAAGACAAAACCAGTGCTGGTGGTTGCCAATTATAAAATATGAGGACAAATAGAAGCAAATATTGTCCCACAACACACTAAAGAAACTAAGGATGACACAAACATAATTCACTTATTGCTTTCTAAAATTCTCAAAGAAACTTTTGGCCTAGGGGTGCCGTGAAAAAATTCGGACACTCTAGGGCGCCACGATTAAAAAAAGTTTGGGAACCACTGCTCTAAAACAATACTGCATGCCCTAGGCATGGTGCAGGAGAAGCCTGAGCCGTTTCAAAGTTAATTTTCGTGCACAGACTCCTCTTCCACCAGCTAAACCCCCATTATATCTGCAGTGTGCCCCAATGGCTGAAACAGAAAACACAAACAAGATTAAGATCTCAGAAAAGTGTAATAAGTAATAACAGGACAAAAGACCAAAAAGCCCATCATGCGCACACACAAAAAAAAAAAAAAAATTATAAATATACTGCACGTGCCCTTATCCTCCTTAAATTTTTGCGTTACCTCCAGGCCACCTCTTAAACACCGCCCAGGAATGACAATCACTTTGCCACTCCAGTTCTGATACCAGCTTTCCCATACGCAATAGCGCCTTTGTGCGTAAACTCAAGGGAATGCATGCACCGTAGACTGTTTTCTGAATATTTTGCACACATGCAGTATAGTTTTTATAGCCACTTCCACAGAGGCCATGTTCAGACGAAGACTGACCCCAGACGTATGGATATGGATTACGGAGATTCTGACAAACCAACAGCCCAGTAAGGCTAAAACATTATTGTCCCGCACTGTAAATGGAGGTGGGACTCACATGTTCCCTGCGAAACCAGATAGAGAGCAACAATATAATAACAAAACCCTTCCAAACCAGGCCTCACTGTGCATCTTCAGTTGCCGATGTAAAGTATATGTGAAATATGGTGGTAAAACTAGAATGACTGCGAAGGCAGTGTACAGATGTGTCCTCATACAGCTAGGGTGGTATTTCATTAACCGTGGGGTTTACCCTGTGGCTAATTGTCAGCTAAAATCCCTAGAAAGGCCATTAAATTAAATAGCCTCTCTCCTGTGCCTAAAATCTGGAAAAACTGGAATCATTGCGTTTTTCGCCGAGCATGAACCCCTGATTATTCTCATGGAGCTGCAAGTTTCAGTTCACCATCAGGCATTCGCGCAGGTTAACCCCAGCTAATTGAATTGCTCCAGATCGGCAATTAGTCGCAGAGTTTATTGAGTATGCCCACTAGCATCTTCATGACATATGGAGTGAGACACTTGTCGAGCGACCCAGTATTCTAACTTGGGTAGCGAGCAGGGTTGAACATGTGTTCAACCCAGCTCACTGTGCGGTGTGAACAGTTTCCCGTTCACTGTGTGTGGGCGGGCAGCGCTTGGAGATCATGTGATCTCCAAGTGCTACCCCGCTACGTCACCAACCCGGCAATATGATGGGTTGCTTACAGCGGCGGCGGGTCGCACCCTGGGAGCTCCCGTGTCAGGTTCCCAGGTGCGACTTGCCTCACGCGGTGTATCATGTACAGATGTACAAGTGCCACAAGCCCCACTAGGCAGTCTTGCTAGCAATTCATTGTGTTGCTTCTTGATGTTTTGGCGGTGCAAACATTATTACATTTTATTTATAGGGTGCTACATTGTTCTGCAGCGCCATACAAAGGACAGTACAGGGAGACACAACTTAGCATTACAGTAAATAAACAAAAATAGAGTACAGGTAACAAAGAGCACCACAATTCTCAAAACATAATACAGCTTAGATGTAGGTAGCGAGGGAGTAATCACCAGACTACTAGGAGCTGGCGGCCATAGATAGAGATGAGCCTTTACCAGCAGGAGAAAAAAACGGGTAAAAATGGTCGCTGAGTAGGAGAGAGCTGCGAGTGAAATGTGTCGAGAAGAGGGCTTTGGACAACAAGAGGAAAAGCGGGCTCTGCGCTGAAGAGCTAACAATCTAGTGGGAAGGGGCGACAGACAGATGACATGAGGTGCAAGCAAGCGGGAGGTAGCCTGTTGGCAGTATGTAAGCGAAGCAGAGATGTTCAAGGCATGAGGCAGGGGGATGGAGGAGCAGCCTCAGGATTAGGTTATGCATCGGAAGGGTACGCTTTGATGAATAGGTGGGTTTTCAGTGCCCGTTTGAAGCTTTGCAAGGTCGGGGAGAGTCTAATGGACTGTCTGGAAAATAAACAGAACTATTGGTTTCTTTAAATGTGTACTCTTATTGTACAAAATTCTTATTGCACCATTACATTCCAATGGTACAATAAGATGCACATTTTGAGAGAAAACAAATGGATGCCTGCCATGCCTAAGTCGCAAGAATCCTGTCACACCAAGAGGGGCTACTGTATTTGCACACCTAGAGCAAAGGTGTGCAACCCCCCTTTAATCCCAGGGGTACATGGGCTACCTACAACACTACCAATGTTCCTCCACCCAAGTATCAGGAAGTATTTATGAGCATACTTTCGAAAACCCATGTGTAAATGGTACAATAAGAATTTTGTACAATCGACTTCCTGTGGGCGGGGCATCTAGCATGGCCGCTTTTTAACTTCTCTCTGCACAGGGGCTAGAGAAATCCACCTCAATCCGCCTTATCTTGCCTTCTAGGAGTCACATATCTTATGAGAGTGTGTCTCCCGAGTGTGGAGGAACATTTTAATACCTCACAAGTCCCTGTGGACCTATTTTCCGCCGAAGTTGAGCCGTTAATGCTGACGAACACAGCGGATTCCTCTGAGGCCTCTGTGATCCGCCCGGCTCTGTGCCGCTGGGGGTGCCCGCGGGGATTGCCTTGGCTAACCGCTCACACTGCCACAGACGCTTCACTGGCTGGAGCTGCTGCTACCCGCCCTGACCCGTGCCCTGGTGAATGACCGCGGGAGTGTATACCTGCCGTGCGGCTGTGTCCCCGTCCAGACGTGCTCCTGATTACTATGGTGCCCCTTCTATACGTGTACCGCTGAGACTGCCCGTCCATACAGCCGATATCCAAGGGACCTCAGGACTGCGATTCTCAGGGCCTTCAGTCGCTGGTGTTCCTGGAGATGACCTGCTGTTTGCTGCTATTACTGCTCGCCTGGTACTAATATTGTTTGTCCCCCCCTACTGCCTTTTACTAACAATCTCCCCTTTCTTCTTCTACATTGCCCCTCACTTGGTACCGCCCCCCCTCCTGTGTGAACCTTCCCCCCCCCCCCTCGCAATACATCCCTCTCCTCCTTGCCAAAGCTACCCTCACTTGCTCCTCTCTTTCCTTCTCCCCCCTATTAGAGTGCCCCTTATATAATAACGGATGGGACTGGTCTACTAAGTTTCCGTGGTCCTTGTCGGAGTGCCTACTGTTTCATCTGACACTGCATAGCACCGGCTGGTGCTATATCGAGACATTCCGCTCCCAGAGGAGGACTCTATATATCATTCCCCTGATTGCCAAGCTTAGGCTCTGAATGCTATACAAAGGAAATCATATCACCTGACTTTGCGTTAAGGGTTGTGCAGCTTGCATAATGCTGCAACAGAGGGAATAGTGCCACTTAGTGATTCCTTATTAGGAGACTCACAGAGAGATTGCATTCTTCCTCTGTGTTTCCTTGATTGCTTTAGCCATATATTCAGCTTTGCTGGCTCCTGAAGCAACCTTTACGTACCATTTGTTATTTTTCTTATACCATCATGTGACGTTTGTTATTTTCATTCAGATACTCTATTCCGTATTGATTGACATATTATATTGTTCCTAGATATATATGTTCTCACCCCCGCCGAGAATTACCGTAGTTTGTTGTCGGGGCTGTTCCATGGGCTTTCTCGCAGGTTGCGGTACGCTCTAGATAATAAGATTTGGTTTAACACCTCCGCCCGAGATTTATATGTAATCACCTCTGTTTTTTCCGCCACTGTCTATATCTGGGGGAACGCTATTTGTAGGAGACGTTGATTGTTCCACATTTCATTCTCTGGGGTATGGACAAATACCTCGACAAGAACATGCCTCCGAAACAATCCAACACCTCTTATAAAGCAGGGAAGGGGAAAGAGGCCCCCCCTAAATCGGGTCCACCCTCCCTGGTTGGACATGGGTCGGAATCACCTAGCTTACCTAGTGATAAAACTCCCCCTCTGACGGCAAAAGAGATTTCAGATTTCCTTATGCCCTTGCTTGATAAGCGATTTGACGACCTACAGGCCCGCTTAGAAACGGGTTTGGCTCGCATAGACTCTCATGCGACGCGTCTTACTTACATTAGGTGACACTGAGGACTTGGTCCAATCCTGTCAGGAGGGGATATCATCCTAATATAATATATACAACTGCAGGATAAAGTTGAGGACCTGGAAAATAGATCTCGTAGGAATACCCTTCGATTTATGGGCATTTCGGAGTCTTTGACGGGCCAAGCCCTCTCCTCCTATCTTTCCAAGACCTCCCAAACTCATTGGGAATCATAGACGATATGGAGATCCCACATCTCGAAAGAGTTCATAGGCTGGGGGGCGATGCAGGACGGGACGCGGAAGCGCTCCCGCCTGGTCATTGCTCACTACCTAGACTATAGAGCCAAAGAACAGGTTCTCACAGCTTATCGTAAAACTAGAGAATTGTTAGTCAAAGATCACAAGATCTTGATATTTCAAGACTTCTCGGCGGCAGTGTCTCAGAAAAGAAAGTAATTCTCTGACGTTTGTTCCCATTTACATAGTAAAAATATCAGGTTTGCCTTGTTGTACCCAGCCAAACTGCGGGTCTCTGATTACCATTCTCTAATGTTTTACACAGACCCAGAAGTGGCGAGATCTCACTATTTGACTCACAAATCCCCATCAAAGTCGCCTGTTATTTAGGGTATCTGTCGGTGAGGTGCCATGGGTTGACCGGTTTGGGTACTCCCACCTCGGGCGGATGTGTGTTTACCTATTACTTGTTTTTTTTTTCCCTTTTCTCTCATAGTTCATACTGTAATTTACTATAAGTATCCATTTTTACTAATTTAGTAATTATTTTGTTAGTATTTTGTGTGCGCACCACTAGACCTAGTTGGTGCACACCATGGTTTTGGTTGTTAGGAAAATGTTAGAAAATAGAGTTATGAGTCATTATGGTTCACTATTGTTATTTCAAATATTAAGACTGTGCTACGTATTTCATGTTGCGCTGATATTTATGCTGTTGAAAATCACTGCTATCCTGGCGGCCTTGGGTTGGGGGGGGGGGGGGCACCACTGTCCGCTTGAATTTATTGCTCACCTGTCAAGTTTCTCACCACCCTAAGGGAATTGGGTAGCCATGTCGTCTACAGTTTCTTCATCATCTGAGGTAATACTCCCGAAACCGATACAATTCATTTCTTGGAATGTAGGAGGACTTAATTCCCCAGTCAAACGACGACGTGTGGTCACGCACCTTAAACGCTTCCACCCGGATGTTATTTTCTTTCAGAAAACACACTGGCTGGCGGGTGAGGAAAATGTATTGAAAGCTCCATGGCTTGGTTCTTGTATCGCTGCTCCTTTTCGCACAAAAGCCAGAGGGATAGCCATACTTTTTCAAAAAACCTCCCTGTTACTGTTTTGACAGAAATCATTGATCCCGAA
This sequence comes from Pseudophryne corroboree, assembly GCF_028390025.1. Taxonomy (NCBI): domain Eukaryota; kingdom Metazoa; phylum Chordata; class Amphibia; order Anura; family Myobatrachidae; genus Pseudophryne; species Pseudophryne corroboree. The sequence goes on along the minus strand of NC_086450.1, from coordinate 178,989,711 downwards.
GGCAGATATATCATTATGGACATAGAGCTTTTTCATACCAAATATACCCTTGTCAACTTGTACGCCCCGAATGTTAATACACACACATTTATTCAGGACTTTGCCCACATTCTTCTAAGCAGAACTAACTACTCCCTAATAGTGGGTGGGGATTATAACATGGTGGACGATCCTACAGTTGACAGATCACAGACTGTGTCGAGAACCACCACTGACTCCCAGAGCAGACACCTGTTGGCATTTCGAGACTCCTTAGACCTCTCTGACCCATGGAGATTGCTACACCCAACTGACAGGACGCACACTCATTTATCGTTGGCACATGGAACTTTGTCTCGTATTGACAGGTTCTTCATTGCCGATCACCTAATGTCCCAGATTGCTGGGGTAGATATACTCGATAAATTGATCTCTGATCATGCCCCCGTCACGCTAGCGCTGACCCATCCCCATATGCATTCGACAGATCGTATTTGGCGATTCCCACAATACCCGGCAGCCTCGGAGGACTTTAAACTATACCTAACATATCATTGGACCAATTTCGTTGATGACAACATAGAATATTGGGACAAACCCAAAATCTTTTGGAATGCCTCAAAGGCAGTGATGAGGGGTCACATTATTAGTTATGTCACCCGGAAAAAAAGATTCCAAAAATTGGAATACACTACGTTAAAAGCAACCATGTCCAGGGCCTTCCAAACATATACTTCTAACCCAACGGAGACTACCCTTAACGAATACAAACAGGCTAGACGCCTGCTTGAAACCTACTTAGCTACCCAAGCAAAACATTCCTTAGATTTCACCAAAAATAAAATTTTTATAGATGGGGCAACAAGGCTGGTAGATTATTGGCGGTCATTTCTAGACCTCCTCAAAAACGACATGTTATAACCACCATACACCACCCCAGGTCCGGCCGGGTCATCATTAAATCTCAGGAAATAGTAGAACAATTTCAATCCTATTTTCAGTCCTTGTTTCAATCGACACAAATAGATACTGGTATACAAACACAGTTGCTCACAGATGAAGTATTGCCCCCCCCTGACCAGAGACCAGAGAGAAGCCCTTGTGGGTCATATAAAGGCGGAGGAAATTAACGCTGCCATCTCCAATTTGCCCCATGGTAAGTCTCCAGGTCCAGATGGCTTGTCGGGAGATTATTACCGCATGTTACAGGCCCAAATTGTCCCCTCCTTACTGGAATTGTTTCACGCAATACTTGAGAGGAGTTCTCCATCCCCGCTCTTTAATGAAGCCTTTATTACACTTATCCCTAAACCGGATAGGGACACCAATTTCCTTTCCTCCTACAGACCAATTAGTCTCTTAAATGTAGACTACAAACTATTAGCCAAGATAATGGCGACGCGGCTTCAATCCGTTCTCCCGGATATCCTCACCGCGACACAAATGGGTTTTGTAACTGGCAGACATGCGGTTAAAGCAATCCGCATGGCTCTGGCGGCATCCCAATCTCCATGCACAGACTAAAACATGGTTCTTAGCCTCAATGCCAACAAGGCCTTTGATATGGTACTATGGCCACATTTATTTGCCGTATTGGAGAGAAGGGGGTTTGACACGAGCTTTATTAACTATATACGATATATCTACAACGCTCCATCTGCCTATTAATGGGATCAAAGGCCAACGATTCTTTTTGGAAAGGGGAACCCGTTAGGGATGCCCTCTATCGCCTCTGCTATTTAATTTGGCCCTCGACCCGTTGCTTAGGGCACTACAGGTTTGGTCTGTTTTTGGAGGTATAAAAGTGGGTGGTCAGGAAATTAAACTTTCAGCTTTCGCGGACGACATCCTTCTTTATATATCAGACCCCGGACATTCCCTTACTCTGATCTTAGACAAGATTCAATTATTTGGACACATTTCGGGATTTAGTATTAATATGGACAAATCTAAAGCTTTGTTGTTGTGTGGCAATGTGACGTGTCCGACTTGAGCCACACGTTTCCCCTTACACTGGGTGTCCACATATATTATATACTTGGGTGTTATGGTGCCACGCTGTATTTCGGAACTATACAAACTCAACGTACATAAGGCCATACACACCCTAACTGATGATATTAAGAGGTGGGAGCGTCTTCCATTGTCATATCTCGGTAGGGCTAACCTCTTGAAAATGGTGGCTATACCATGCATACTATACCCCTTGCAAACGCTTCCCATACTGTTGACTAAGCAGGACTCACAACAGATTAATAAAACTTATTAGAACCTTCATATGGAAGGGGGGCCGAGCGCGTATTGCTTTGCGTAAACTTACTCGACCTAAATCCAACGGGGGTATCAATTTTCCAGATGTAGTGGTTTATAATCATGCTGCTCTTTTGAGACACTTAAGGGACTGGCTGCAAAACAGCTCTATCTATACGAATACATCCCTCGAACAGTGCTTCCTACCGACTGTAGCCTTGACATGTTTCCTCCACCAACACGACTGGGAAATACCTGATCACATTCGGTCTAACCCTCTTCTATGGTCTACTAGGAAAATGTGGCACATACTGCGACATGATGCGAAATTGAACCCATACCAATCCTTACACTTACCCCTAATTAAAAACCCAGACTTTTTAGACGGCATGGCTGCCCACCCATTCAAAATGTGGAGGGAGGATGGTATAACGTCAATTCGCTTATTGTTGTCTGTGAAAGACCGCCGTCTGCCCACCCTTTCAGAGGTTTCAACAAGGCATGCTGTGATTGCTTCGTCTCCCCTTCCATTTCTACAAACACAATTCTATGTCAGGCATGTTCTTGCACACTTTGCGGATGGGGACTGGACCAATCCTCTGGATAGCCTCTTAACACACCCTGTACCGAGTCACAAGGCCATTTCCATCCACTATACTTTATTGAGAAAAATATTAGATCACGCTACTGTGACAGGTGGTATGTCCACATGGTTGGCTCACTTTCCTGACCTGACCATACCAATTATGGAAAAAGCACTACTTTACTCCCGAAAAATCCTCCCAGCAAGCATGTACACCGAATGGTTTCTTAATGTGTATCATAACACTTACCTATCCCCATTACGGCGCTTCCATATGAGAGCGACTGAATCACATTCTTGTCCAAAATGCCACCAGAGTGAGGCTGATACCTTTCATTGTTTGTGGGCATGTCCGATTGTGCAATACTTTTGGCATCTAGTTAGGAGATATGCGGAGGCTAACTTAATAACCTATGTGCCCTTTAACCCCGAATGGCAGTTTTGGCCATCATTGATCCTGCTCTCCGCATGCCATCAGAATGTAAAAAAATACTGATAGCCTTAAGTGCGGTGGGGAAAAAGACGATACTACAGGGATGGATAAATAGTACGCCACCACAGATACCATTATTTTTAAATAAGCTAAATCATATTTTTAGGATGGACTGGGTGGAGGCCATTGTAGATAAAGGTAAACAAGTGGAACGATTCTTTAATCTTTGGGAATCTTATATCTCCACTTTGCCCCTTAATACACGTCTACACATTCACAACAGCCTCAAGAATACCACATGGTACCTGACTAGATTGGCTGCACAGGACCTACCTCTATCTTTGGTCTAGGAGCGGGCGATTGTGGCGGCCTCCCTCTTGGTTGCCTATACTGTGTATAATAACGTCAGCATGATAAATGTTGAATTCTTAGAAAGCTAATGTCTTTATTATTAGAAAGAAAAGAAAAATTGATGTACGTTTTCTGATTTTAATCCCTGTGTATTATTACTCCATGATCAATGTACATCTCAACTTGTGTTGTGATTTTCATGATGTCTCAATAAAAAAAATTTTGGGGAAAAAAAAAAAAGAATTTTGTACAATAAGATTACACATTTAAAGAAACCAAGTTGTGTTTATTTTCCATAGGCCACTTTAGTTGCTTTTCTCAGTAACCTCCAATACGTTTATGTGAGAATCACATTAACATGACATACAGATATTTATAATGGTTTGATGTATTCTGAGTAAATCACAAACTATTTACTACACATATTTGTTATGTAGTCAGTATATGGTAGAATGAACTTCTATAGGTATAAAGCTTACATTACAACACAATGATGTTGCAATTAATCCCAGGTGTAAGTTAGTCTCTTTAGGTACTTCAGTAACTTTAGTGCACTCATTGGGGCCCCCTTTTTTTTGTAAATCCAATATAGATGTGGTTCATGACCAATTGTCATACGACTTTTGATGAAGAAATACATAACTTTCCCTTATCTAGGGTTTCTAGAAAATGTTCCAGGGTTGTTACAATAATATACTACAGGTTGAGTATCCCTTATCCAAAATGCTTGGGACCAGACGTATTTTGGATATCGGATTTTTCCGTATTTTGGAATAATTGCATACCATAATGAGATATCATGGTGATGGGACCTAAATCTAAGCACAGAATGCATTTATGTTTCATATACACCTTAGACACACAGCCTGAAGGTAATTTTAGCCAATATTTTTTATAACTTTGTGCATTAAACAAAGTGTGTCTACATTCACACAATTCATTTATGTTTCATATACACCTTATACACACAGCCTGAAGGTCATTTAATACAATATTTTTAATAACTGTGTGTATTAAACAAAGTTTGTGTACATTGAGTCATCAAAAAACAAGGGTTTCACTATCTCACTCTCATTCAAAAAACTCCGTATTTTGAAATATTCCGTATTTCGGAATATTTGGATATGAGAGATACTCAACCTGTATTTATTGTACAATTTTTTATCCTTCCACAGTCTCTCAGCAGAAAGGAAATTAAGTCACAGTAACTATAGCTCCACTTCTCTAGATATAGTATTTAAAGGACTTTCCCTATTGGAGGAGTTTCCTATAGAGTGCCTCTATTATATTAAGATCCACATAGCTGCTGCTAAATGTAGACAGTCAGTTATAAACCACCTTGGCTACAACATGGGACTCCTAACCCATATAACGTGACTGAAGGTCCATTACTGTATAATAAATGCTTCCTCATTTCTCACCCACAACTGAGCCTCCTTGCTGTGAGATGCACTGGTATGATGATAATAAGCTGTGCAGCTGTTACAAGATAGTGAGGGATGCCATTTACCAAGATTACTCTCCCGACTCCCTTAACGGCTGACGGGAGCTGGGAAACTCTAATTCTGCTGCAGCCTCCTGAATGCCTGTCACTGGGAATACAGTCTCCTGGATCTGCTCCTCAGCTGCCAATCAATCCTGCTGCTTTGCCTCCAGCTGCTCCTACACCTTGAGCTTGCTGCTGCTGGCCACCTCCCCAGCTCCACCCCAGGCTGTGTGTGTGCGCAGGGAGTATTTCTCTCACCTCCATAGTCCTGCACCAACAGCCCTGAGCTCCGCCTCTGCCACACCACCGCTGATGCCGGGACACTGCTGCACATGTCACAGCAGCTGGCTCTATCTGCAGGATGCACACTACGGAAGCTGGCTGCCGGCTCTGAATCTGCCCACTTGCTGCACTGGCTCCGCCCACTTACAACTTTGGCTCCCCCACTTCTGCCATAGCTCTGCCCACAGGTAACCATCCACAGCAGGACCTGACTCCTTCTCTGGTGTCATAGGTGTGTGAGGACACATTTGTTGCAAAGTAACACAGGAGCAATCTTATTCCCAGGGCGTCGGTTATGGGATTCAGGCGGTCAAAATCCCGACCACCAGAATGCAGATAGGGGTCGAGCACAACGAAGGGAATAGCTGTGGCGCCACTGCCGGCACTCGGGATTCCGACTACAACTCTTCCCAGGCCATGTGCATGTGCTGAACCAGATTGGTTTGTGACATATAAGTGGGAACCTCCATGGTAACTGAATGCACAACAGGGCTTTCCGCCATCTCCTAAAGAATGTACTGGGACACTAATCTCATTTTAAGAAATCTCCCCCTCCTGAATGTGTGGGCCTAAAAGGGCCTCTGTTCAGAACTCGCTGCTTAGGTCACAATGGTGGCTAGGACAGGCAATGATGCAGGGGTCTCCACACTCAAGGCAGATTAAAGATTCACTTTACCTGTAACGGAGAACAGGGACAGAAGGAGAGATGAGGAATCCCATGTTGGGAGCAGGTGTATTACAAGCATAAGCAAACTTACTACATATGTAGCCATGCTCATCATTGCTGCGCCACACAGGCGTCCTAGTCGCGCCATACAAACAGTGCAGGTTGGCGAAGTAAGACGCTAGATGATCCACAGGTTCACCACTGGGTGGCGATTGCTCCACTAATGAAAACTACAGTACAGTGCGGAATAGCAGCAGATGGATATGGAACTACAAAATACTGTGCAATGTAGCAAGCCAGTGTACATTAAATACAGTAGTTTTTTTTTCTTTTTATATAGTAATCCTGCAGGGTGGAGTATGAAATCACTGGAACGGAAGCACCCAGTGACAACATGCCTTACAATGGAACGCTCCTCTGATGTGCCGTTTAAAATAATCTCTACATTAAGTTAAAATAAGAAGAAAGAAAATAAGATTTTACTTACCGATAAATCTATTTCTCGTAGTCCGTAGTGGATGCTGGGACTCCGTAAGGACCATGGGCATATAGCGGCTCCGCAGGAGACAGGGCACAAAATAAAAGCTTAAGGATCAGGTGGTGTGCACTGGCTCCTCCCCCTATGACCCTCCTCCAAGCCTCAGTTAGGATACTGTGCCCGGACGAGCGTACATAATAAGGAAGGATATTGAATCCCGGGTAAGACTCATACCAGCCACACCAATCACACCGTACAACTTGTGATCTGAACCCAGTTAACAGTATGATAAACGCAAAGGAGCCTCTGAAAAGATGGCTCACAACAATAATAACCCGAATTTTTGTAACAATAACTATATACAAGTATTGCAGACAATCCGCACTAGGGATGGGCGCCCAGCATCCACTACGGACTACGAGAAATAGATGTATCGGTAAGTAAAATCTTATTTTCTCTGACGTCCTAGTGGATGCTGGGACTCCGTAAGGACCATGGGGATTATACCAAAGCTCCCAAACGGGCGGGAGAGTGCGGATGACTCTGCAGCACCGAATGAGAGAACTCCAGGTCCTCCTCAGCCAGGGTATCAAATTTGTAGAATTTAGCAAACGTGTTTGCCCCTGACCAAGTAGCTGCTCGGCAAAGTTGTAAAGCCGAGACCCCTCGGGCAGCCGCCCAAGATGAGCTCACCTTCCTTGTGGAATGGGCTTTTACTGATTTTGGCTGTGGCAATCCTGCCACAGAATGTGCAAGCTGAATTGTACTACAAATCCAACGAGCAATCGTCTGCTTAGAAGCAGGAGCACCCAGCTTGTTGGGTGCATACAGGATAAACAGCGAGTCAGATTTTCTGACTCCAGCCGTCCTGGAAACATATATTTTCAAGGCCCTGACAACGTCAAGCAACTTAGAGTCCTCTAAGTCCCTGGTAGCCGCAGGTACCACAATAGGTTGGTTCATGTGAAATGCAGAAACCACCTTAGGTAGAAATTGAGGACGAGTCCTCAATTCCGCCCTGTCAGAATGAAATATCAAGTAAGGGCTTTTATATGATAAAGCCGCCAATTCTGACACACGCCTGGCTGAAGCCAAGGCTAACAGCATCGACACCTTCCATGTGAGATATTTTAAGTCCACAGTGGAAAGTGGTTCAAACCAATGTGACTTTAGAAAACTCAACACCACATTGAGATCCCAAGGTGCCACTGGAGGCACAAAAGGAGGCTGTATGTGCAGCACCCCTTTTACAAATGTCTGAACTTCAGGTACTGAAGCCAGTTCTTTCTGGAAGAAAATCGACAGGGCCGAAATTTGAACCTTAATGGACCCTAATTTTAGGCCCATAGACAGTCCTGTTTGCAGGAAATGAAGGAAACGACCCAGTTGAAATTCCTCTGTAGGGGCCTTCTTGGCCTCACACCACGCAACATATTTACGCCAAATGCGGTGATAATGTTTTGCGGTTACGTCCTTCCTGGCTTTGACCAGAGTAGGGATGACTTCTTCTGGAATGCCTTTTTTCCTCAGGATCCGGCGTTCAACCGCCATGCCGTCAAACGCAGCCGCGGTAAGTCTTGGAACAGACAAGGCCCCTGCAGTAGCAGGTCCTTTCTTAGAGGTAGAGGCCACGGTTCGTCCGTGAGCATCTCTTGAAGTTCCGGGTACCAAGTCCGTCTTGGCCAATCCGGAACCACGAGTATAGTTCTTACTCCTCTCCTTCTTATGATTCTCAGTACTTTTGGTATGAGAGGCAGAGGAGGGAACACATACACTGACTGGTACACCCACGGCGTTACCAGAGCGTCCACTGCTATTGCCTGAGGGTCCCTTGACCTGGCGCAATATCTGTCCAGTTTTTTGTTTAGACGTGACGCCATCATGTCCACCTTTGGTTTTTCCCAACGGTTTACAATCAGGTGGAAGACTTCTGGGTGAAGTCCCCACTCTCCCGGGTGAAGGTCGTGTCTGCTGAGGAAGTCTGCTTCCCAGTTGTCCACTCCCGGAATGAATACTGCTGACAGTGCTATCACATGATTTTCCGCCCAGCGAAGAATCCTTGCAGCTTCTGCCATTGCCCTCCTGCTTCTCGTGCCGCCCTGTCTGTTTACGTGGGCGACTGACGTGATGTTGTCCGATTGGATCAACACCGCCTGACCCTGAAGCAGAGGTTTTGCTTGACTTAGGGCATTGTAAATGGCCCTTAGTTCCAGAATGTTTATATGAAGAGACGTTTCCAAGCTTGACCACAGGCCCTGGAAATTCCTTCCCTGTGTGACTGCTCCCCAGCCTCTCAGGCTGGCATCCGTGGTTACCAGGATCCAATCCTGAATGCCAAATCTGCGGCCCTCTAGTAGATGAGCACTCTGCAGCCACCACAGGAGAGACACCCTTGTCCTTGGCGACAGGGTTATCCGCTGATGCATCTGCAGATGCGATCCGGACCATTTGTCCAGTAGATCCCACTGAAATGTTCTTGCATGGAATCTTCCGAATGGAATCGCTTCGTAAGAAGCCACCATTTTCCCCAGGACCCTCGTGCACTGATGCACTGAGACCTGTCCTGGTTTTAGGAGGTTCCTGACTAGCTCGGATAACTCCCTGGCCTTCTCCTCCGGGAGAAACACCTTCTTCTGGACTGTGTCCAGAATCATTCCTAGGAACAGTAGACGTGTCGTCGGAATCAGCTGCGATTTTGGAATATTTAGAATCCACCCGTGCTGACGTAACACTACCTGAGATAGTGCTACTCCGACTTCTAACTGTTCCCTGGATCTTGCCCTTATCAGGAGATCGTCCAAGTAAGGGATAATTGAAATGCCTTTTCTTCGTAGAAGAATCATCATTTCGGCCATTACCTTGGTAAAGACCCGAGGTGCCGTGGACAATCCAAACGGCAGCGTCTGAAACTGATAATGACAGTTTAGTACTACAAACCTGAGGTACCCTTGGTGAGAAGGGTATATTGGGACGTGGAGATAAGCATCTTTGATGTCCAGAGACACCATATAGTCCCCTTCTTCCAGGTTCGCTATCACTGCTCTGAGTGACTCCATCTTGAATTTGAACCTTTTTATGTAAGTGTTCAAGGATTTCAGATTTAAAATTGGTCTCACCGAGCCGTCCGGCTTCGGTACCACAAACAGCGTGGAATAATACCCCTTTCCTTGTTGCAGGAGGGGTACCTTGATTATCACCTGCTGGGAATACAGCTTGTGAATGGCTTCTAGAACTGCCTCCCTGTCGGAGGGAGACTTTGGTAAAGCAGACTTCAGGAAACGATGAGGGGGAAACGCCTCGAATTCCAGTTTGTACCCCTGCGATACTACCTGTAGAATCCAGGGATCCACTTGCGAGTGAGCCCACTGCGCGTTGAAATTTTTGAGACGGGCCCCCACCATATCTGAGTCTGCTTGTAAAGCCCCAGCGTCATGCTGAAGACTTGGCAGAAGCAGGGGAGGGCTTCTGCTCTTGGGAAACGGCTGCATGGTGCAGTCTTTTTCCTCTTCCTCTGCCCCGGGGCAGAAAGGAGTGGCCTTTTGCTCGCTTGTACTTATGGGAACGAAAGGACTGAGATTGAAAAGACGGTGTCTTTTTCTGCTGATGTGGAGTGACCTGGGGTAAAAAGGTGGATTTTCCAGCCGTTGCCGTGGCCACCAGGTCCGATAGACCAGCCCCAAATAACTCCTCCCCTTTATACGGCAATACTTCCATGTGCCGTTTGGAATCCGCATCCCCTGACCACTGTCGCGTCCACAACGCTCTTCTGGCAGAGATGGACATAGCACTTACTCTTGATGCCAGGGTGCAAATATCCCTCTGTGCATCACGCATATATAATAATGCATCCTTTAAATGTTCTATAGTTAACAAAATATTGTCCCTATCCAGGGTATCAATATTCTCAGTCAGGGAATCCGACCATGCGACTCCAGCACTGCACATCCAGGCTGAGGCGATTGCTGGTCGCAGTATAACACCAGTATGTGTGTATATACTTTTTAGGATATTTTCCAGCCTTCTATCAGCTGGTTCTTTGAGGGTAGCCGTATCAGGAGACGGTAACGCTACTTGTTTAGATAAACGTGTGAGCGCCTTATCTACCCTAGGGGGTGTTTCCCAACGCGCCCTAACCTCTGGCGGGAAAGGATATAATGCTAATAATTTTTTAGAAATTAGCTGTTTTTTTATCGGGAGAAACCCACGCTTTTTCACACACCTCATTTATTTCCTCTGACTCAGGAAAAAATATTGGTAGTTTTTTCTCACCCCACATAATACCCTTCTTTGTGGTACTTGTAGTGTCAGAAAGGTTCAATGCCTCTTTCATTGCCGTGATCATGTAACGTGTGGCCCTACTGGACATTACGTTTGTCTCGTCACCGTCGACACTAGACTCAGTATCTGTGTCAGGGTCTGTGTCGACCCACTGAGGTAACGGGCGTTTTAGCGCCCCTGACGGTGTCTGAGACGCCTGGACAGGCACTAACTGATTTGCCGGCTGTCTCATGTCGTCAACAGTTTTTTGCAAATTGCTGACATTATCACTTAATTGTTTAAATACAATCATCCAGTCAGGTGTCGACTCCCTAGGGGGTGACATCACCAACGCAGGCAACTGCTCCGCCTCCACATAATTTTCCTCCTCATACATGTCGACACACGCGTACCGACACACAGCACACACACACCGGGAATGCTCTGATAGAGGACAGGACCCCACTTAGCCCTTTGGAGAGACAGAGGGAGAGTCTGCCAGCACACACCCAGCGCTATATATATATATACAGGGATAACCTTATATAAGTGTTATTCCCTTATAGCTGCTGTTAATTATTGTTATTTGCTGCCAACAATGCCCCCCCTTCTCTTTTTTACCCTGATTCTGAAGCAGGACTGCAGGGGAGAGTCAGGGAGCCGTCCTTCCAGCGGAGCTGTGAGGGAAAATGGCGCTTGTGTGCTGAGGAGATAGGCTCCGCCCCTTCACGACGTCCTTATCTCCCGCTTTTTTGTGTAAAATGGCAGGGGATTAAAATACATCCATATAGCCCAGGAGCTATATGTGATGTATTCTGTTTTGCCACCTAAGGTATTCTGTTATATTGCGTCTCAGGGCGCTCCCCCCCCAGCGCCCTGCACCCTCAGTGACCGGAGTGTGAAGTGTGCTGAGAGCAATGGCGCACAGCTGCGGTGCTGTGCGCTACCTTAGTCTGAAGACAGGATGTCTTCTGCCGCCGATTTCACCGGACCTCTTCGTCTCTTCTGGCTCTGTAAGGGGGACGGCGGCGCGGCTCCGGTGACCCATCCAGGCTGAACCTGTGATCGTCCCTCTGGAGCTAGTGTCCAGTAGCCTAAGAAACCCGATCCACTCTGCACTCAGGTGAGTCCGTTTCTTCTCCCCTAAGTCCCACGATGCAGTGAGCCTGTTGCCAGCAGGACTCACTGAAAATAAAAAAACCTAACTAAACTTTTATTCTAAGCAGCTCAGGAGAGCCACCTAGATTGCACCCTTCTCGGCCGGGCACAAAAATCTAACTGGGGCTTGGAGGAGGGTCATAGGGGGAGGAGCCAGTGCACACCACCTGATCCTTAAGCTTTTATTTTGTGCCCTGTCTCCTGCGGAGCCGCTATATCCCCATGGTCCTTACGGAGTCCCAGCATCCACTAGGACGTCAGAGAAAAAAAAGATTTGTTCAGCGTCTCCAACTCACAGAATAGAAAAGCACAGTTCTACACAGCTCTTACAATCAGTGAGAGTTGGGCCAAACAGCACTATCACAAAAAAAATAAAAAAAAATTAGTAAGCTTTTTTCCTAAGCTGTGCTTGCTTCTTTTTGCACAGATATAGAATACAAGGGTGGCTTTTCAAATTACAATAGTGTTATCTTTATGAGACTGTGGGGCTGATTTATTAAGCTCGGTGGAGTGATAAATTGGAAGGTGATAAATGACCAGCCAGTCAGCTCCTAACTGTCATTTTTCAAACCCAGCCTGTGACATGGTAGTTAGGCTCTGATTGGCTGGTGCTTTATCACCTTCCACTTTATCACTTCACCGAGCTTAATAAATCTGCCCCTGTGTTTACTGTACTTCTTCCAGGGCCTCCACTTTGCTTTAACCGCTTACCTGTCATGGTCGCATCAGATGCAACCATACCAGCAAGTGTTATCTAACCTGGTCGCACAGGATGCGACCAGTCAGATAGAGAGATAGCAGCTGCAGGGAAGAGAAACCTCCCTCCGCTGCTGCTCCCAGAGGGACCTCTGCCTCCCTGCACACTTCCCCCTGATCGGTCAGCATGACAGGACCCCCCAGCAAGCGGCTGCAGACAATAGCAGCCGCTGGGGAAGTGTAAATGAGCCCCCCCAAGCACCTGGTGGCTGTCCCTGCTTTCAAACTGAAAGCCGCGATAGTCGGGATATTTCCAATGGTCGCGATGTTCATTACCAATGTTCGGAAAAACTTTTTTTTTTTTTTTCTTTTTAACTAAAATCATTTTCAATAAATGGTAAATACGCATTCTACAACTAATTCATTCATACAAAAAAACCTGACACTGAGCGTTTTTTCGGAAAAATTATTTGTCAGTTAAGTGGTTAATAGACAGCCTCCCACACCCCAATCCCACCCTCAGTGAGACTTGTGATTTCACAGAATGGGTGTACTGATTAATAAATTACAAACACAACACGACTGGCACACTATGTAACCGAATGCGGTTGGTTCTATATCGGAGTGGGAGAAGGGACCTTCTGATGTACCTAGGGGAGGAGACACGTCACCAGGGGGAGGCGCTACGGCCGAACAGGGTACCCGAAAAGTACCCTCGCGGGCTCGCTTCGGGCTCGGTGGCTCGCTCCACTCCACTCGCCACCTAATTACTAAAGGTAATAGTTGGTTGCGGGGATAGTAGAGCAACTGTCCCGCTGGCCTAGCTCCTCCCCCTTGTGTCGTGACTCCTCCCCCTTACGGAAAAGGTCCTTTAGGCCACTTGGATCTAGCCTCAACCAACCGAATGCTGGCTTTGGTTGGGGGAAGGGAACACAGAAGGCAAAAGGAGGCACGTTTATTTGTAAGGCATGTTAGCATTGTGCATGCACTGCGAGGCGTGAGTGAGCCGTCAGTTCTGCTAACGGGCCTAATTCAGACCTGATCGTAGCCCTGCAAAAATTTTGCAGGCTACAATCAGGCACACTGACGTGTGGGGGGACGTCCAGCACAGGGCTAGGCCGTCCCGCATGTCAGGCCCGCCCCCCTCCCTGCAGAAGTACAATAGCATGGCACAGTGGCGATGCTTTTGCCCTTCAGGAGTAGCTCCCGGCCAGCGCAGCTTTTGCGTGCTGGGCGGGAGCTACTGGTCGCTGACCGGGTCGCAGCGGCTGCATGTGATGTCACGCAGCCGCTGCGGCCCGCCCCCCAAAAAAACGGCGGCCAAACGCCACTGTGCTGCCCCCTCCCACCCAGTGACCGCCTCTGCCTATCAGGCAGAGGCGACCGCTAGTCAACGACAGCAGTCGGCTGTCAGCCATGCGTCGGCACCTGATCGCTGCGCTACGATGAACGGCAACATGCGATCAGGTCAGAATAACCCCCAATGTTTTGCAGTAACAAAAAAAAAAAAAAAAAAAAAAATGCATCTTGTACACATCACTACGCAAATATGATACACGAGCAAACTCTGCTGATTAAGATATATATGTGGCATGCCCATATTCAGTGCGAGACTGCAAATGTATCTGCATAGGAAATGCTACATTAGAGTTTTCCTGGAAATCGCTGTAACATAACATTTCGTATGCAAATACAGCCACACTCGCACACAGAATATAGGCATGCCACATATCATTTTATTCAGCAGAAACTACTTGTGCATCATATTAGCATAACGATGCATATAAGGTATTGCTAGTTGTGTGCAGTGGAGACGCACAATGATTTCAATGCAAGCTGATCTTTTTCTGTGTTATTCTTCGATACAGTGTGTGATCACTTTATACAATAATCCTGGGACTCAGCATTCATTTGTAAAGCATGTTAGCATTGTGTGAGCACAGTGCAGAAATTGATGATCGGTGCTTGCTGAACAATGTGTACTGCACAAATCACAGTGTGTAATAAAATGAGACTTGCAATGTATAACATACATTATTTCCAGCATACATCTAATCACAGAAAAGTATTCTAAATTGTTTGTCAACACATCTCGTCCTTTGCTGGAATCAAACCCTAGCTCACGGGCATGGTAACCATTGGTGAATCCACTATGCCAAGAGAGCCATGGAGACAGGTTACTAACACCTGCAGTGACATAGTGAGGACACTCTTTGTAAGGGCAACTGATTGGTATATCTGTGTGCATGTCTGAGTCAGACTCTCATAATTTGAAAAGCTACACTTGTATTGTATACCTGCGTAAAAAGTAGCAAGCACAGCTTTTTTCGCAAACTGATTTGTATATCTGTGTGCATATATGAGTCTGTAAAGGAAGCATGACAGAACTTGTTTTGGAAATTAGAAAAAAAAGCTTTGCATGCTACTTTTTACACAGATATACACTACAATACAGTTCAGTGTCATTTTCAGTGGGGCATAGACACACGGAATCAGCTCAATGCGAAAAAAAATTCCTATACTTATACAGGTACTGGTACTGTAGCTACTGAGTGGTCATGAGTGCCCCAGCCATAAACAGTACTGTATAAGCAAGGTATTATTGAGTCACTGCTAAATTTCAAGGTCCGAGAAGATGGCATAAGACTGTGTGCAAAAAAAAAAAATGAATGAGATTTGTAATGTCAAATATTCAGTATATCATAAGTGATCATGAGTGCCCCAGCACAAGCTTAGTGATATTTGCATTGTGTAATATAACTGTTAGCGTGACAAGGCTTGTTCAACATACATATCAGTATATCCACCATAATAGAACATGCTCCTTTTTAGTGTTTGGTGCATTTGATATGGAAATAAAAAATGAAAAGCGACAGCTGATGAACGAACACCAGTATTGCACCCGCCGGAAACTCTATTTACAGGTTGAGTATCCCATATCCATATATTCCGAAATACGGAATATTCCGAAATACGGACTTTTTTGAGTGAGAGTGAGATAGTGAAACCTTTGTTTTTTGATGGCTCAATGTACACAAACTTTGTTTAATACACAAAGTTATTAAA
The DNA here is from genome assembly GCF_028390025.1 of Pseudophryne corroboree. Taxonomy (NCBI): domain Eukaryota; kingdom Metazoa; phylum Chordata; class Amphibia; order Anura; family Myobatrachidae; genus Pseudophryne; species Pseudophryne corroboree. Next base: position 178,974,025 of record NC_086450.1, on the reverse strand, counting down.
AATACTGTATTAAATGACCTTCAGGCTGTGTATATAAGGTGTATATGAAACATAAATGAATTGTGTGAATGTAGACACACTTTGTTTAATGCACAAAGTTATAAAAAATATTGGCTAAAATAACCTTCAGGCTGTGTGTATAAGGTATATATGTAACATAAATGCATTCTGTGCTTCGATTTAGGTCCCATCACCATGATATCTCATTATGGTATGCAATTATTCCAAAATACGGAAAAATCCGATATCCAAAATACCTCTGGTCCCAAACATTTTGGATAAGGGATACTCAACCTGTATTAGATTGTGGCTAAATACGCCACGCTACGACAAGGCGCAGGGAGATGTAATACCCCTAGTTTTCCACTGCACTTAGCCTCCTAGGGGTGAAGAATAAATGACCTATCTAAAGCCAGATACACATCAGAACAATGTAAAGCCGACCAATCCGGTGGGCGATGATACCCTGCATCGGCTAGTGCATACACACTTGCTGATGCAGGGGGGAGACGGGTCTGGATGACCATGCAGCAGAGACGACAGAAGACAATGATAACGACCATGGAAGCGCGCACATACAAATGTTCCAGACGATATGTTGCGGCGATTTGGCCAGGAACAACATACTGATACGAGATTGTTCTAGTGTGTGACAGCTTTAGTCTACTTACAGCTGTCCTTGTCAGTCTATGCATATATACCTGGGTGTTTCACTTTCTCTTCTGTAAAGTCCTCCTTAGCGTTATGGTTATTATTCAGTGAAAGGTCTGACAGAAAGGGGCTTGTTGGATTCAGATCAAACAGAAAGATTGCCTGCATTCCAGGTGGTCTGAGAAGAGAATATAACAAAATACATCAAGCTTTTATGGCAGAAGTACAACCAGACAGACTTACTGTATTTTAACACAGTTTACCTGATCAATGTTCTTTTCACCAAAACGCAACTATTTTTTTTTAGTTCTAGTCAATAAATGATAAGATTTATTTACTTATTTATGTTACAGTATCTTATATAGCATAGCATATTCCATAACGCTTTACAATTGGAAACAATGCTAAAACAAAACTGGGTAATAAACAGTCAGAGGTAGGAAAGCCCTGCTCGCAAGTTTACAATCTATTAAATAGGAATTGATACACATAGTTTTCCACCAGATTGCAAAAGTTGCCACACAGCAATGATGAACCAGAGTCAGGAGGAATAGAAAGTAAAGGAAGAGAAGATATGTCAGGACATGTGTGGACTGTACAGTGCTGATATAATTGGATAGAAAAGCTTATGAAGGTTATGTGAGCGGTTCTGCAATTTTATAAACTTGCCTGATTAGGTGAGATTTCAAGGACCGCTTGAAGGGTTTGGGGACTACAGGAGAGTCTTATTGTGCGTGGTAGGGCATTCCACAGAATGAAAGTAGAAAGCACTGCAATCGTGCATTGGCGCAAGTAATGAGTGTGGATGAGAGACGTAGATCTTGAGAAGATTGAAGAGGTCGGGTTGGGAGATATTTTGAGATAAGCAAAGACGTTTACATAGGTTTAGATTCTGCATCTAAAACAAAACCAGCCAACTTGATCCATTTCACAGTATTAGAATATTCTGCTCCTGCTTTGCCATTTAAAAAAAAAACAAAACCCCAGTCTGAAAGATTGAATTCAAGAGACCGGTGCTCCTTTTAAGCATCACATTTGAGAGAGAAAAAAAAAAAAGAGAAAGAGGAGTTAAGCCGGCTACACACTATGCGATTTGTGTACCCAGTGACATCGCGCACGCAGGGACCCGGCGGTGGGGCAGGCATCGGCAAGTGCATACACACTTTCACATACCACCAGCGACGAACGACGGCGAGCGCAAGGGGATGGGGGGTCTTGGGGAGCAGAGGCCATGCTGCATTTGGCAGCATGGTATAGTCAACGAAATCCCCAGATTGACCTGCATGTATGAAGGACAGGGTATGTCATTAACTACCCATGGAAGTGTGCATCATTCATTGCATAGTGCATACACACTGGGTGCTATTACAAATGATATTGCTTAGAAGGGCGCAAATGATCGATATTGTTAATAATATCACTTAATGCGTATGGGGCTTTACAGAGGGTCGCCAAAGATTGTAGGAAGTTATTGTTGGCTTATAGGTCAGCAGCCCACAGAACAATTTTGAAATAATAGATTCTTCCTCATCTACCTTCACCAACTGTTTTCAAAGGTAAATTGCAGAATATATTTCAGATAGCTTGGTTGGAGACAACTTTAAATGAAGAGAAACTTACTTCAAAATGTTTTGATTCTTGGGAGAGCTATATATTACTGCTCCCTTAGTAGACTATCAAAACGCATTATTAGAGTCTCCCTTAAATATACAGAAAGATATGAGACTAGATTGCTGTTGGGGGATTCCATAGTACTTGATAATTAGACCACTTGTGATACTGCAACTCCTTCAGATTCTAGACTCCTACCATCCCTTGCAGAAAGGTTATTATGAGTTTTGCTTGAACCATGTATTAGCATCAACTGACTACTCCATAGGGGCTTTCGATTGTCTCCGATAAACTTTTCACATGAAAAAAAAAAACCCAAACAGGATATTATCACTATTTTTGCCTGATGTCTCACTTCAGGCTGTTAATTATACTGTACCCATGTGTTATTGGAGCTTTTAGGGCTACTTTTTGGGTATTATGCTTTGTGTACCCGAGTCACCTGAAGCATAATCCTCGATAAGTGCCAGGTAACAGGATAACTGAATAGCACCTGGCAAATCAATTGGCTGTGGTAAATTACCGCGGCCAACTGAATACCAGCCAATGTGTGATTCCGATATGTAAACAGTAACGGTTTAGGATTACTACTATTTCTACAAGCAATTGTGGACATGGAAAGGCCTTTTATTGTTTAAGCTCAAAACAATATAGACAACATCGCCTTGAAAATGTGTTCAGTGAACATGTCAAAATGGTCTTCATGTCGACATTGACTGTTTATGAAAAGCCCTACACCTAATGTCAACATTTTAATAAGTTCGGCATTATGAGCGTCAATTTAGCGGCTCCATACCACATAATTAACGGAAATTTTACCTTTTACCATCATTGATTAAAGAGGCTGACGTTAGCTTCTTATTCACTTCTTATTCGCGCTCCAGCTTCTTATTCAGATCATTAATTTTTGCAAGGGTTAACGAGTCTGTCAAATCTGTGGTCCAAGACGAGTTAACCCTTGCAAAACTACAGCTAATTCCAAATGGCAAAATATGGTGTGTGTGCCCACTTTGCCAGTGTATTTCATGCCCAAAACAGCGTTGGGCCAAGTAAAATATAAGTGGGTCATATGCAAGGGACCCTACGCTGTTGATTTCAGGGGGTCAAAATTGTGACCCAAGACTCATTAACCCTTGCAAAAATTAATGATCTGAATAAGAAGCTGGAGCTCGAATAAGAAGTGAATAAGAAGCTGGCCGAATAAGAAGCTAACTTCAGCCTCGTCATTGATTAGACATTTTTAGACTTACAGCCCAGCATGTGGCGCAAATGATAGACAACAACCAAAATAGTCTTTTATAAATTATCTGCACCTAGATCATGCAGCGTGTGGCTTTACTGCTGCCGTGGAACTACGAATTCCAGCATGCACCGGCAAACGGTATTTGGAAAGGCATGCTGGACGTTGAACCTATTATGTCCACAACAGCTGTGGAACCTCAGGCTGCCTAACATACACATGAGAATAATGTGACCTGTAGAACATAGATAGCAGCTCACCCCTCCATGCTGCCCACATGGCATGTACACTCATCTGTCTGTCACTTCGCTTCCGCGTATTACGCCACTTCCGCCCATCCCTCCACAATAAACATGATAATACATCGCGCAATGCTTTCACTTTAACCTAAGCTAAAACCCGGACCCCGCCCCACATCGCCGCAATTGGTTAGGGAGTTGCGTGCTCTACCCGTCATTGGTCATTGAAACGCCCTCTGCCCAGAAGCTGTATTCTTATTGGTAGGCTGTCAAGTCAATGCTATAGAGAGAAGGGCTGTCTGCTCTGTGACTGTGGTAGAGGAGCGGCCGTGGTAGACAGTGCCCGGGCAACGGAGGCGGGTGAGAGGCGGACACCCTGCGGGTAATGTGGGAAAGGGCCACGGTTGTTGTTAGGGACCCTCCCTGATTGGTCTGGACCTTTTTTTTAGTGACAGTGATAGGAACATTTGCTTACATCCATTAATGTTTACTGACGTATTGTTTATGTATTGTGAGAATGCGCCCACGTATAAGATGCCCAGGCATAGAGGTAAATACTGTCAGATATCGGTAACAATGTAGTCATAGCACAGCTGAGGCCCACAGCACTAATCGTGTCTAGTGTAATATAGTTACTAACGCTATAGAGAGAGAGAGAGAGAGAGAGAGATTTGACATTATTTTTGTACTGTCAATAAATGTATTTATTCTAATTAACTTTCAATACTGTTCACACGTATATATTTTTAATGTATATTGCTTGATTATGTTGGTGCAGAGTATGAACGTCTAATTAGAGAGGTGCAGATTACAGTCTCTGCTATTTACATACTATTCTCTGTGCTGTTTACATCAGTGACGTGCGGTGAGGTCACTGGTTGGGGAGGCACTGGCAGCTAACAAGCCCTCCATCCCCCCCCCCCCCCCCCCCCCGAAAAAAAAGAAAAAAAAAAGTGTGGTCCCCCGACACATCAGTAAAACCAGCACTAGGCAGAACCAGCCAGGGGGAGTAATGCCATAGCAGGGGAGACACTCAGGGGCAGATGTATTAACCTGGAGAAGGCATAAGGAAGTGATAAACCAGTGATATGTGCAAAGTGATAAAGGCAGCAGCCAATCAGATCCTAACTGTTACTTTACATATTGGAGCTGATTGGCTGTTGGCTTTATCACCTTGCACATATAACTGGTTTATCACTATCTTATGCCTTCTCCAGGTTAATACATCTGCCCATCAGTGTGGGGTCCCCCTGCCATAACATTAATCTGCCCCCCCAGCCAGTCAGCCCAGGGTTGGAATTCCTCGGAAAGTGGGAACCCCAAAAAATAAAAATGGGGTCCCCCCCTCCCGAGCAATAACCAGCACTGGGCTGATAGCCCAGTGCTATGCCCCGCACCCCTGGTGGCGGTGGGTGCGGGGTTCATTGTGTTAATATTGTTCTTTACAGGTGGCCTACAGGTCCCAGCAAGCCTGCCCTAGCATGCTGGCACTTGGAGAACCACAAGTGCCAGCATGCCCGGACATAAAGGGCCTGCTGGCACATGTAGTCCACCTGCAAAGAATAGTAATATTGTTCTTTACAGGTAGCCTACAGGTCCCAGCAAGCCTGCCCCAGCATGCTGGCACTTGGAGAACCACAAGTGCCAGCATGCCCGGACATAAAGGGCCCGCTGGCACCTGTAGTTCACCTGTAAAGAAAATATTAAAATAAAAACACCACACGTCTTGAAAATAAGCTTTATTAAACCGGACCTTCACCTGGGGGCGGCGGCCTTTAAGCTCTTTTGCGTGACCGCCGCCTTCCCAGGGCTTCCAGCGTCTTCACCTGGGGGGGGGGCGCCACCTCCCCAGGGCTTCCAGCGTCTTCTTCACCTGGTGGGCGGCGGCTGCTAAGCTCTTTTGCATAGCCGCCACCCAGCCAGGACTTGCGGCGTCTTCTTTCTTCAGGAGCTCTTCACAGCTCCTCCTCCGCCGTCGGACTGACTCTCCTCCGCCTCGCGCTGATTGGCTCGCGGCGGCCATCTTGAATTTAAAAAATGACGCTGAGGCGCCATTTTTGAAACTGGAACCGCTCCACTGCCAAACTCTGCTGGATAAAGGTATATTTCCGCCGCCGCACCGCCGCCGCAACCCGCACCGCCGCCGCCCGCACCACCGCCGCATCCCGCCGCCCGCACCATCGCCGCATCCAGCCGCCCGCACCTCCTCCGCCAGCGTCGCCCACACAGTGATTGACAGCGGATCCAGTGACGGATCCGCTGGCCAATCACTGTGGCCTCACTGACAGGGACGTGCTTTCATAGGTTGAAAGCACGTCCCTGTAGGAAAGCGGCACCTCTAATGGTGCCGCTTTCCCATATATTTTCAATGGGCTTTTACTGCCCAAGGCTAGTCCCCGCCCGTGCCCGCCCCCCGCTCCCCATACTTTCCCCAGTGACAACGGGAGGCACCACGATCGGTGCCTCCCAAACACATACAGAGGGGAGCAATCCTAAGAATAATATTAAGAAGGTACATATTATTTACATATTATTGTGTGGGGTATAGAATAGAATAGATTATTTTTTGAATACTATTGGTATCCAATCTATGGATCTGCATTAAAAAGGTCTCCAGTCAATAGGTCAAGCACTAAAGATTGACATGGTCAAAAGGTTGACGTGTAAAAGGTAGACTTTTCATAGTTGCCATCCACGTGGACTACAATTGGGAATAGTAACAGAGCAGCGGTAGTGGAGTGAGGCACCCTCCCCGAAGCATGGTGAGCAAGGTGGTACACTAATGGCACTTTTTTATTGCAGAAAATTGACAAAACACCCCAAAAATACGAAAAAATGGTGTGAACCTTTTTTGTGTCAACAGTTTCCATGTCAATCTTTTAACTCTGTTGACCTAATGCATGTCGCCAATTAGTGGTCAACCTGTTGACTGTAGACCTTTTTAGTGTAGATCTAATGATCCACACCCAATAGTCTTGCATATTGCATGTCTATGTTTTAAAAGCTATATTATATACGTGTGTGTGTGTGTGTGTGTGTGTGTGTACTTTTGTCTTAAAGGAGTTGGTATAAAGCCACAGATAAAGCATTACCATATGTAGCGCGAGGCATCACGTCATTCGCATCAGACCATTGTCTTTTGCTTTTTACTCAGATTAGTGACACACACAATCTAAACTCCCACTGCCAGTATTCAGGGTACACCTTTATTGTACTTTTGTTGCTTTGTGATATACGAATAAGACACATTTTGTGAGAAAGTCTCTGGTGGGAAACTTGGTGCTGCAAAGTCGATGGCACTGGAGTCGGTGACACCCAGTGCGTCAAATAGTCCCGCGCATGTGCCTAAAAAGGGGACATGGGCATATCCTCATGGAACTAGGTCGTGGTCTCTTGGAACGCCCCTGTTTTCATCACTTCGGGGGAGCGTCCGGCATTCCCTGAGATGCAAGTCATCCTCAGAGGGTTGGTTCTAAATCGGAGTGGGAGAAGGGACCTTCTGATGTCACTAGGGGAGGAGACACGTCACCAGGGGGAGGAGCTATGGCCGAACAGGGTACCAGAAAAGTACCCTCGCCACGCTTCGGGCTCGGTGGCTCGCTCCGCTCTGCTTCTCTCGCCACCTGATTACTAAAGGTAATAGTTGGTGGCGTGGATAGTAGAGGATCTATCCCACTGGCCTAGCTCCTCGCCCTTGTGTCGTGCCTCCTCCCCCTAACGTAAAAGGTCCCTTAGGCCACTTGAATCTAGCATCAACCATCCTCAGAGAATCTGCCTGCACTGCCAGCTCTTCCTCAATGACAGGAGCCAGGCGCTGAATGCTAATGTTACATTGCAGCACCCAGCTCCCGATCAATGTCCATCTATGTCTTTTATCCCGGGAAGATAATACTTGGAGAAGTGAGGCAGCTTTGTATTCAAATGTGTTACTATCAGGTCTATTTCTGGGCAACCAAACCTCTTCACTATAGCCTGGAATATCTCTGTATTTAGTTACCATTCTCCCGGGAGAACTTGTTTGAGGCTGAGAAAGTCAGCTGTAACTTTTTTTTATGCACAAAATATATTCTGGCACCAGTAGGTTTAATTCTAAAAATATGCAAGTGCCATTAGCCGTTAACCTAGAAGAGGCATGCCACTAACAAAAACACACCTGCACAAAAAAACTATGTGGCACTTGCACATACACTCAGTTACAAGTAAATGAAATAAGGGGTATTTATTGTAAAACAAACACTGTTTTACAAAATGGATCAGTGCTATGTCACAGAAATAAATAGTACATTAGCCATGGCCCCAATCGCCTGGATAGATTTCAAGATTGAGTGCTAATAGTGGAATATACGGTATATATAATCAGGGCCGAAACTAGGATTTTTGTCACCCGGGGCAAGGTAGTCATTTGACACCCCCCCCACCCCACCCCGCAAAAAAAAAAAATTATTTTACAATAAATAAATAAAAATAATTAAAAAAAAAAAAATTGAATAAAAATATTATATATATATATATATATTTATATATATATATATATATATATATATCTCTCTTTCAGAACTTTTTTACCTGAAAAATTGCCTTTTCTAACATAAATTTCATATCCAGGAAAAAGTGTCCCCATTTTACACAGTACGACAGGCAAGTGTCCCCATTCCCCATTTTACACATTGCGGCAGACAGGTGACCCCATTTTACACATTGCGGCAGACAGGTGTCCCCATTTTACACATTGCGGCAGGAAAAAGTGTCCCCATGTTACACATTGCGGCAGGCACGTGTCCCCATTTTACACAGTACGCTGGCAAGTGTCCCCATTTTACACATTGCGGCAGGAAAAAGTGTCCCCATTTTACACATTGCGGCAGGCACGTGTCCCCATTTTACACAGTACGCTGGCAAGTGTCCCCATTTTACACATTGCGGCAGGAAAAAGTGTCCCCATTTTACACATTGCGGCAGGAAAAAGTGTCACCATTTTACACATTGCGGCAGGAAAAAGTGTCCCCATTTTACACATTGCGGCAGGCACAGGTCCCCATTTTACACAGTACGCTGGCAAGTGTCCCCATTTTACACATTGCGGCAGGCACAGGTCCCCATTTTACACAGTACGCTGGCAAGTGTCCCCATTTTACACATTGCGGCAGGCACAGGTCCCCATTTTACACAGTACGCTGGCAAGTGTCCCCATTTTACACATTGCGGCAGGCACAGGTCCCCATTTTACACAGTACGCTGGCAAGTGTCCCCATTTTACACATTGCGGCAGGCACAGGTCCCCATTTTACACAGTACGCTGGCAAGTGTCCCCATTTTACACATTGCGGCAGGAAAAAGTGTCCCCATTTTACACATTGCGGCAGGCACAGGTCCCCATTTTACACATTGCGGCAGGTGGTGGAGGGAGAGAGAGAGAGAGAGGGCGGGATGTACTAAGATGTTACCCTGCGCTAATAGCCCTCTTACCGCTTCGAAGCATGTTAAAATCATCCTCAGCCTCCCGACGCTGTCATTCTTTCTGCAAGTTTCTGCATCATGTTTCGATAGTGCATACAGTGCCTGCGGAGGACCAGTACAGCCAATGGAGTCAGGAAACAATACGAAGGTATCACGTGATGCAGAAACTGCTTGGAAAGAATGACAGCGCCGGGAGGCTGAGGAGGATTTTAACATGCTTCAGAGCGGTAAGAGGGTTATTAGCGCAGCGTAACATCTTAGTACATCCCGCCCAGAGAGAGGAAGGGAGAGGGGCTGACTTACATTTGAAGCGGTTCTCGCCACTCTTCAGCCGCCTCTCCCTCCTCGTCTGCGCGGCTCCCCCTTCTCCCTCCTCCGGCGGGGTTTCGTGGAATGACGCGTTTGCGCCGTGACGTCACGACGCAATCGCGTCATTCCGCGAAACCCCGCCCCCCGAGCTGGGCACTCGGGAGAAGGGGGTTTCAAAGTCTAAAAGTGCCGCGGCGGGTGTTAGGGGGTCTCGGCGCCCCCTCCAATCCGGCGCCCAGGTCGCCTGCCCCCCTAGCCCCCCCTAGTTTCGGCCCTGATATAATTCCACTTTCAGCAAGCGGTTAGATCCTCCTCACCAATGACAGTGGATTCCCTCAGTGTAGCCAGTCAGTCTCATTGCAGCCTTGTTGGGTAGATGAATCTTGTAAACGGGAGCTTGGATCTGTTGAATTAAATATCTACATACAGCATGTGGCTGGTAGCAGAGCAGGTTTCTTCACACTGCTAGAGGAACCAGAGTGATAGCTGCTCCGTGTAGCTCTGTTCACACAGACACGATAGGTGTGTGTGCTGCTGAAAGTAGCACTGCTGTCAGCTATGCAATTAATTGCTAACCATGAAGAGCACTTGTAAGAGTCCCGTAACATGCAGTGTCCAAAAGGAATCCATGTGCAGCCAGGCAACCTGACAGACTTGTCGCACTTCTTACAATTGAGCAGGCAAGCGATGTGAATACATAAAGAGAGTGCTCAAAGGTTTCCCTTAATTTCAACGCGTTTCTCTACACCTGGGCAGCTTTATCAATTAGCGGAAGTCCTGTTGGGAGCAGCATACTGGACAGCGGGCGATTATCTAACTACTGCGCAGCATATGCAATGCTTATGCAATGCACACAACGTGTTGTGAAACAGTGACACGATGGTGTGAAAATTTTGATTGCACGGGCATTCGCAAGGTGATTGACAGGAAGGGGACGGTTGTGGGTGGTAACTGACCTTTTTCTGGGAGTGTCAGGAAAAACAAAGGCATTCCCAAGCGTTTTCAGGGCGGGTGTGTGACGTCAGCTCCAGACCCGATCAGCCTGATTCTTTTGCACTGTATTGAGCTTTGGGTCAAAATACCGACATTCATTATGCCGACATGTTCAAAATGCCGACATAGTCAGAATACCGGCATTAAAAAAATGCTGACATGTCAAAAAAACATTACTTTTTCTGTTTTCTTTTGTGTCAATGTCGACATAGGTCGAAATGGAACCATCTAAGTGTACCGTGTTCCCTCGCATGGCTTGCTGTGCTCGCCATGCTTCTGGCACGGTGCCTTGCTGTGCTTGGCACACTATTATATTCCCCCTCCAGGTCCACTGGGATGGTGAGGTATGAACTAGTCTGTTTTTGGCCAAAAATTCCTTAAAAACGCATGTCAGCATTTTGATATGTAGTCATTTCAAATGACGGTATTATGACTATGTCTGCATTTTGAACATGTCGGCATAATGAATGTCGGTATGTTGACTGTTGGTATTGTGTCCTGACGGTAAATCAACTGCTGCCCGACTGCATATACTGCACAGAATGGGAAAAACATTCAATGGTATGTGTGATGCAAACAGTTTTGCAGCTGTCCACTGTCTGTAAAGAATTTTCGCACATGGTACACATGCAATTGCACACTTGCACGAGGCAAATTTTCACTCCCCCTGGGCGGCGACTATCTGATCGCAGGACAGTGTAATTTGCAGCACAGCGATCAGGTCTGAATTAAGCCCTATAATTGTCTGTACAAGACGAAGTGGTGTATTCAATTATAGTCATAACAGCTGTCTTGTCGGAAAGACAGCAGTTTCCAACTTTTTTAGGCTGAATCGTGTTTTTCCGACAGGTTGGCAATTCCGACTGGTCGGAAAACACTTGGATCGACGGATCCACGTGTTTTGTTGGATTTGCGGCCAAATTGGACAAGTTTTAGCCCCGTTTCCGACAATGTCAATCTGACTTTAAAATTGGCATTGTCGGTAACGGACAACAGCAGTTGGATTTGGCCGCTAATTGAACAGTGAACTGTCGGATCCTCTCCATCGGAGAGAATCCAACAGCAATTGAGTACACCTATAATACCCCATTGCCGGGTCGACACGGGTCGGTGTTCGGTGTGAAAGGCCCATGGTCGAATACCTGGGTCGCCTGACCCGGTAATTCAACTCGGGAATAAAGCAGTGTTATTCCCGAATTGAATACCGGGTCAGTGGCAGCGTGAACGGGCTCCCGGGTCAATGCGACCTGGGCCCCGTTCACTGCATAGGGAGAGGCGGCGCAGAGATGAGCTCATCCCCGCCGCTATGGCAACCCACCCGGCAAATTTCCGGGTCGGGAAGCCGCCTGTTAGGGTACAATGCCGGATCCCACGCGGGAAGGGCCCGTTTACAATTCCCGTGTGGGATCCGGCATTGGCAGTGTGAAAGGGGTATAAATGTCCTTATGAGGATAGAGTATTGAGATAAGGTGACAGCTTTGGAACACTGCATTCTGGTTGAGCTGGGCTGGGTGCAGCCTGTATGACTCAGTCAGTTACTTAGTTTCATTTTCACCAGATACAGCCCTGACATGTTCTTAGCTTTGGGAAAGGAGCTCGCATACATTTACTGACACTGGATGACCACTTTGGTGCTGATTATGGTGAGTATGTTGGGGAAGGAAGAAAATCACTTTAGATGGCTGTATGAAAGTGGTGTGTTTGTCACTTCTAATGTCTGAGCTAGATAGCAGTTTGATTCTGTAGGCCTGATTCACTTATAAGTGCTGTTAATGGACTTTATGGCCACCCTTTTCTGTAGGCACCATAGCAAATCTATGTTCAGTTGTGCTTAGGGGTCGGGCCACCCCTAGGCACAGCATTATTGACCTCCCCTTAAAAAAATAAAATGATGTCCTTTACTGTCACCTTCTCATTATACCTTTCATTGCTCTTCATTGGCAGTTCTCTCCATATCTCACTATCTCACTGCCTGTCCTCCTCCACACCTCACGCGTCTCTCCTCATACCTCACAAGGGATGGGATTTCTAATCGTCGATGGTTGATGGCCAGCCCTACACATCACTGCCCCACACAGCTCACACTTCCCCCTATCACCCTACTGGTCCACCCAAGCTCACTACTCCATCACACCTCATTGCACACACCACGCTCAACTGCTCCCCCACCCCCACCCCCCTCTCTGCCCCCCCCCCCCCACTACTCACATTGCTCCCATTACAGCCCCCCCTTCTACAAGCAGCCGAGTAGTTCTTTCACTCTCTGGCTGTCTGGGGATCCGCTGTCTGGGGATCTTCCTCTCCTGACAGCAGCTCTGCTTGAACCCATGTAGTTCCACCCCCCTTCTCAGGCATCACCCCCCACTCCTCTCTGGGTCATAAGCTATACTGGGAACAGTCCTGACTCCTGCCCCATCAGGCTGTGCTCACAGCTGGACAGGTGGACAACAATGAGGTAGGTGGCAGCCCCAACCTCCTACACTGTAAATCTCTACCCATGACCCCCTCCCCCTCCATGGTGCTAAATAGAAAAAAGGTCAGTTGCTCAGATGTGGCAGGTAGGGAGGGGGGATGGGTGGCATGCTGTGTTACTCCCAGTGAGTGGTACCTCTAGTAGGAATCAGCCACTGGTGTGCTGGGACTGCCACTGGTGTGCTGGGTCTATGGACAGAAAGTATGGAGGTCTAACCCTTCCTCTACCAAAACGTGATAAGTACTGTAATCAGTCACAAGTAATAGTGGTCTGATGGTAGCTGACATGCTAGCTGATCACTAATACAAATTACTTCTATGTTGAGGTGCAAGGGTAAAAGAAAAACATTTTTCTTTATTGTTTTAAAATGAGTGCAAATAAAAAAAAATCATGTACCTCTTCCTCTTACATCCGAATGTACTCCACTACTCCATAAGATCCATGTCACATATTCTAAGGGGTATATTCAATAACAGTCGGATCCATTCCGACATGCATTTGTTGGAATGGATCTGACAAGCCAAGCCCGGATTTGGCCGCTCCCTCCCGTCTGTGCTGCTGCTGTCAGCAGCTCCCCGTGTGTGAGATCACAGGGACCTGCTGGAGACGGTCACAGAGCCGCATACAGTGCCGGCCGAGGAGCGCTGCCGGGAGAGAAGTGCCTGGCTGGGGGGACGTCAGAGAGGAGCCGTGTCTTCCAGCGTCCGTAGCTCCAGCTGCCCCCGCCGGTAAGCACTCTCCCTCCCTTCTTCACCCCGCTCCCCCATCTCCTCACCTCAATCTGACTTTTTTAAAAGTCGGATTGAGATTGTCGGAAACGGGGCCAAATACTGTTGGATTTGGCCTTGTTTCCAACAAAAGCATGTGACTCTGCGGCTATTCCGTCAATCAACACGTGTTTTCCGACAAGTCAGGAATTCCTGACTTGTCGGAAAAAAACAGCCTCTAACGCAGTGATTTTCAACCTTTTTCAACTCATGGCACACCAGCAAGACTTTAAAATTGCCAAGGCACATCATCAGTGCCCCAGGTGGGGGGGGGGGGGGAACATTGGCCCCCATAGTAATTAAACAAACACACTGGCCACCACAGTAACACAAACACGATGGCCCCAAAGTAATACAAACACATTGGGCCCTGCGGTAATTAAAAAAAAAAAAATGCTTTCACCCCCACAGATTTATAATAATGGGATGCAGTTAAAATACCGGCTGTCGGGATTCCGGAATTCAGGAGACCGACGCCGGAATCCTGACAGCCAGTGAAAGTGGAAAAAGTGGAATCCCGACCTCTGCAGGGTATTCCCACTCAGTTGGTGGGTCCACGCCACAAACTGAGTGGGAATATAACCTGTGGCAAGGTGATAAACGCACCAGCCAATCAGCTCCTAACTGTTAATTTACATATTGGAGCTGATTGGCTGGTGCGTTTATCACCTTGCACTTATCACTGGTTTATCAGTTTCTTATGCCTTCTCCAGGTTAACACATATGCCCCACGGTCACCCCAGTAATTTCACACACTGCCCCCATAGTAATTCCACTCACTGCCTCCCATAATAATTCCACTCACTGCCCCCCCATTATTTCCACATAGTAATTCCACTCCCTGCCCCTCATAATAATTCCACTCACTGCCCTCCATAATAATTCCACACACATAATAATTCCACTCACTGCCCTCCATAATAATTCCACACACATAATAATTCCACTCACTGCCCTCCATAATAATTCCACACACATAATAATTCCACTCACTGCCCCCCTCCCCCAGTATTTTCAAACATTGCTCGCACTTGGGGGGTCATTCCGAGTTGTTCGCTCGTTGCCGATTTTCGCTATACTGCGATTAGTCGCTTACTGCGCATGCGCAAGGTTCACAGAGCGCATGCACTTAGTTATTATACACAAAAGTTAGGTATTTTACTCACTGCCTAACGAGGATTTCTCATCGTTCTGGTGATCGTAGTGTGATTGACAGGAAGTGGGTGTTTCTGGGCGGAAACTGGCCGTTTTCTGGGAGTGTGCAAAAAAACGCTGGCGTTTCTGGGAAAAACGCGGGAGTGTCTGAAGAAACGGGGGAGTGTCTGGGTGAACGCTGGGTGTGTTTGTGACGTCGAACCAGGAACGAAACTGACTGAACTGATCGCAATGTAGGAGTAAGTTTCGAGCTACTCAGAAACTGCTAAGAAATTTCTATTCGCAATTCTGCTAATCTTTCGTTCGCAATTCTGCTAAGCTAAAATACACTCCCAGAGGGCGGCGGCCTAGCGTGTGCAATGCTGCTAAAAGCAGCTAGCGAGTGAACAACTTGGAATGAGGGCCTTGATTCCAAACACCTACAGTAATTCCACACATAAATAATTTTTTTTTACAATATATACCTGCAGCTGTGATGAGCGCTGAGAAGGCAGCACGGAACTGTATGGATGGAGGAACAGCACTGGCCAGTGGGAGGGCGGGCACTACAGGCAGGAATGTGACGTGACCTATGAGTCACCATAGGTCAAAGGCCGCTCGCGGAAGTGCACAGCGCTGCCCGAGCTGGCTATTGATTACGGCGGGTGGCGGTGGCTCGTCTCACTGGCTAGCAGCAGCGGATCTCCCTGACGGGCGGCGGCACACCTAGAGACCGCTCGCGGCACAGCGGTTGAAAATTGCTGCTCTAATTAATAGGATGGAACCCCTTCCAACCTAAATCTGTCAGAAGCTGCCGTCTTTCCGACAAGACGGCAACTTCCAACACTTATTGAATATACCCCTAAGTGGCACATTAAATATGGGTGTAATGTATTTTAGAACACAGTTTAGCTTAGAGCTTCTTTAGGGAAGCACTGATCACTAGACACTGCTGAATAATCTCCTCATGCTCACACCTGTTTCACAATTGGCTCGACCTAAGGTGTGTCGACCTTTTTGTTGTCGACCTGGAGTCCCAGACCCATTTACTAAGCCTTGGATGGAGATAAAGTGGATGAAGATAAAGTACCAGCCAATCAGCTCCTAACTGTAATTTTTAAACACAGCCTGTGACATGGCAGCTAGGAGCTGACTGTCTGGTACTTTATCCCAGTCCAAGGCTTGGTAAATAGACCCTCAAGTAAAGGTGATTCAAAGTCGCATGCACATCTCCACATGCAGATGAGAGGATGTAACTAGGCAGGAACAGGTCGTTTGCACATAGTCCAAGAGGCATATTCAGTTGCCAGTTTACTGAGCACTCCATTAACATGTCTATTGCCTGATAAACTTTGTACACACATTCTCATTTACCGCACAGTCCAATCCAATTCTACTTTCCGCGATAAACCGCCAATGAAGTGACGTGTTATGCAGGAACAAATGTTCTTCCCACAAATACTGCGTGATATAAACGATGTATTTCCACCCTCAGCAGCCATTTTGAGAGGATCTTCAACTTGCAGACTAGGCTTCAGAGGACCTGGATTAGAGCTTTTTCTTATCTCTTGCAATCCTTTACTCCTTTCTTCTTCTGTTTTTACCTCTAATTTTGCATAAATCCTATCTTGCCTGTCCCTCTCATTTTTTACCTACCTTTCTGTTGTTGACGAAAGTTACTAGTTAACAGTTATGTCTTAGGTCAGTGGTTCCCAAACTATTCTGAATCATGGTGCCCTAGACTATCAGAATTTTTTTTTCATGGCACCCCTAGGCCAATAATTTCTTACTGAGAAATTATGAAAGAAATATTAAATTAAGTAAATTGTGTTTATATGTCATTCTTAGGTTCAGTTGTGTGATGATGGTCAAGATTTGCTTCTGTTTGCCCACATATTTTATGATTGACAGCCACCAACACTGGTTTTGCCTATTACATTGACCATAAATAACTGAATTGGTCCTACAGCACCAACCCAAGGCACCCCTGCAAGTGCCGCGGCACACAGTTTGAGAACTACTGTCTTAGGTATTAGTTAGAAGTTACTAGTTGAACTTCCGGTGGGCGGAGCATCGCGATGGCCGCATTTTACTGAAGGCTCCGTCTCTATCTGATTTTATCTTACCCATCAGCCGGTTTCAAGTGCTCAGCCAGTGCTAGTATAACTAAATTCGAGTGCTGGAAGACTGGACCAGCAAAGAAAGCTACATATGGTGCCGGACGGAGCCATACTGTCGCCGGAGTCTTGCCTAATCGTGCAGAGGCCTAGTGGCGCGCGGAGCCGAGCCGCCATTGCCACGAGGCTGATCCCTGTGCCTGCTTTCCCCGCCTCGACAACAGCTAGAAGGGCCGGGGCTGACTGTCTACCCAATCTGGCTCACCTGTGATCCGTGCGGAGAGGGTCCACTGCGAGAGACCGGGACTGAAGGCTGCCGCGGGTCCGCTGTGGGAGCTGGTGAGTGCGGGTGCCGCTTTGTGCCCGACGGCGGAGACCGGAGAGGCGGGAGGACGCGCTTGAGCTGCTGGCGGCTGGAGAGGACATCGCGGTGAGAGCGGCGGTGAATGAGCGAGGAGAGACCCGGAGCTGTGCTCGCGTGAGGAGGTGAGCGGGGAGGCCACTGTTGGTCCGCTCTGACGGCGCATCTAACCCCCACTGCTAAGACCTCGGAGACCGCTGCTGCTGGCCGCTCGTGCCGGGGTGCGGCAGGTAAGCTGCTGTGTGGTGCCCGGGCCTGCCCTACTGTCCCTGGGGAGGCTGAGGAATATCTGCTCAACTGACTGACAGGGGAAGGAGTTCTCGCTTTCGCGGCCGAGCCCTGCCGCTCTCGGGACTGGGACCAGTAAATCCCCCTACACTGACCTACACAAAAAGCACAGTGATTTTCAATCACAATATTGGGAACTGCTTTTGAGGAGAGTTGATTAGGATCTCATGATAAACCTGTGCTGCCTTTCTATCAAGCTGTCAGCGTACTGAGACATATTGCAGGTCAGCACAGCTTCTGACACATCCCAAGGCTCACAGAACACCAGCTATTCTCTCTCTCTTGCTCCATAGCTGAACCAGTATTATTGCCTAAGGATTCAGTTATCACTGATCAGTAATTAGAGTTTTCTATGATACATCCAAATTCTATATAAAGTAATGCCTCTCTAAAATTGCTGATCTTTAGCAAACATCTTGTTATTTGATATTTCTCTACCAACTGTATTCACAGCAGAACGTATCCTTGTGATCTACAGTGCCACCTGGTGGTGTAAAACCATAATTACATGTCTAATGTTGTCTCAACTCAGTATGGAAAATATGCAATGTGGCAAATATACTTCATAAATACCCTTTAATATTGTGAACAGAAACACAAAATGCTTGATGTTTAAAGTCTACATGCTTAGAACCTAGAGGCTGACATTCATTACACTATAATGACACATACAACGCTACCTATTGGTCCACATATAGTGACTGCTGTCAGTAAGGCTATAGGCCATTGACTTCTGTATTCTCCTTTTATCGTAGTAGACTATTACTGTCGCTGGTAATATTAGTGACAGTTCACTAGATTGTATACATTATATTGTGACGTAAAACCTTGCAAGGAATTTATTGTTTGGTTTGACGTGAGGGGGGAGGGTTTTTTTTTTTTGCTTTTTTGCGTAGTGTTTGTTATAGACCAGGCAAGGCTGTGGCTGGAATTAATACCTAACTCAATAAGCTTAGCTTACCCTTTACAGCCTCAGTAGTTGAATTCAACTTTCCTTATTTGTATGTCTCTAGTTATGTAGATACCTCAAGACATCCATCCATAGGTGGTATAGAATCTCTAGTTAACCTGGTTATTGTCCCATAGTATGGACAAATTTGTAGATAAATATCCAACTGATACCATGGTCAGAAACGGGAAATCTCAATCCAAAACCCCTTCGGTTAGGGAAAAGGTAAATACACCCCAGCCCAATCGTTCACCTCCCTCGGCATCTCAGGATCTTTCCTCCTCACCTATTATACCTTCCCTTTCGGTGGAAAACTCATTGCCTCTAAATCCAACTCTGGAAAAAAAATTAGACGCGATTCAAACAACTTTAAACACGGTCTTGTCCCATTTAGAATCACACACCAAACGATTAGTGGAGGTAGAACAACGCGTTAGTACGGCAGAAGATGCTATTGTATCTCTGCAAAATTCCGATGACTCTCACTTTCAACAAATAGCATTTTTGACCTCAAAGATTGATGACCTCGAAAACAGGGATAGGCGGAGCAATCTTAGATTTATTGGCATCCCAGAGTCAATATCAGGTTCAGACCTCTTTGACCTATTAAGTGTTGACATAATTCACAGCCTCAATGTTCCTAGTACTTCGGGAACAGTGCTCATTGAAAGAGCACATCGTATTGGTCCCGATAGAGGTCCTCCTTCATCTCAAATACGTCCTCGCCCTGTGATTGCCAAATTTCTTAACTTTAGAGATAAAGAGAACATACTTATGGCATACAGGAAAAAACGCACTCTTGAAGTGCGAAACTTTAAAGTGCTGATATTTCAGGACTTTTCGGCCTCTGTGGCTCAGAGGCGGAAAGAATTCACCCCAATATGTAAACACTTGTTTACTGAAAATGTTAAATTTGCCCTTTTATACCCTGCTAAGTTGCGGGTCTTCACTGATGGGAAGATCCTTAATTTTGATACCCCTGACCAAGCTAGAGATCACTTAAAGATTTCGCTACAAGGTTCCTCTACAAATCCACCTCCAAATGGATGAGTTGATAGTTTATCATCTTAGATATTTACAATTTACTCTGGTTTCACGGAAAAAAGAATAATTTCCTATCTCTCTTGTGACAGAGGAGATAGACTCTCATAGATAAATTGTTGAAAATGTATCACAATTTGTTCATATGTTATTTTTGGTGTGCTCTACTCTTTTTCTTTCCTTTTTCTTTTCCCCTTCCTACTCCTCTCCTGGATCGCCTGTGGCCTCTCTCCATTATCTCGACGCAGTTGCCATGTCCCATTGGTGCTCGGAGCGCCTGTCTCACTAGCTGGGATGGGATGGGCGCGCTAATCAAGGAAATATTGTCTACATTCTCCTTTGGTAAGTGTGGAATTGGATGACGACTTATGTTGATTCTTCTAAACTAGTCCCTCAATTGACATCATCTGCTATCCGGTTTTTATCTTGGAACGTAGCCGGACTGAACTCCCCATGCAAACGAAGGCGGGTATTATCCCATCTCAAACGATTAGCCCCTGACATTATTTTATTGCAGGAGACGCACTGGCTGCGCGGCCCCCATGCGACCCTTAAAGCGGCATGGATTCAGGAATGTGTCTCGGCCTCCTTCGATAAGAAGAAACGTGGTGTTGCGATTTTACTCAGTAAACATCTTCAATATACTATTGATAATGTAGTGGCAGATAAGGAGGGGCGGTTCTTGTTGGTGCATCTTTCAGTTCATGGTGAGAAATTTACTATTTTAAATATTTATGCCCCTAACGTATCTAATATGGTCTTTTATAAAAAACTATCAAACCTTCTTATGAAACATGACACTCCCAACTTAATTATTGGCGGAGACTTTAATTGCTTACATAATCCCCTATTAGATCACTCCGCCTTTACATCCCCTACTTCTTCAAATCGTGTGAATGGGGTTGATTTTCTTTGTTCCAACCATGATGTGGTGGACCAATGGAGAATACATAATCCTTCCTGTAAGGATTTTACGTTTCATTCCAGGGTTCATGATGTATTTACTAGAATAGACTATATTTTGGTGGCGGACACTCTGTTCCAGCGAGTTCACAATACCATAATAGACCCTATCATTATCTCGGATCATGCCCCTATACTTTTTGATCTAACCAGATCTATTCCCTGGTACTCCTCGCGCCTTTGGCGTTTCCCTTCCTTCCTGTCTCAGAATGATGACTTCCAACTATATTTGAAGGCTAAATGGAGGGAATATATAGACGATAATTTAGAACACTGGGACGACCCTGTTTTATTTTGGGAGACCTCAAAGGCAGTGATGAGAGGGCATGTGATCTCTTACATAGCCAAACGCAATCGGAACCACAGGGAGACATTGCATTCATTAAAAAACAAACTGAAGGAAGCCTACCATCACTATTTGCGATTTTCAACGGCAGACAATAAATCTACATACTTACATCACAAACAAATTTTGGAATCCTTCCTTATGAAGGAAGCTCGAATCAAATTAGATTATTCAAAGAACACTTATTACCGCTGGGGAGGTAAATCGGGGAAAGTTTTAGCTTATATGGCCAACCGACAACGGAAGAAACAATTTATTATGAAAATTATGAACCCAAACTCTAATGTACTGGCTACTAAACCCGCTGATATTAATAATGTGTTTCATTCATACTTTACTTCTCTTTATAAGGATTCTCCAATCGATCCCCTCCTATCAGATTCCTTTTTTACAGAAGCCAATCTACCCTGTCTAACAACTCAACAAAAAGAATTCCTATCTAGTGATATAACGGAGGAAGATATTGGGATTGCCATTGATAGCTTATGTCTCAACAAATCACCGGGTCCTGACGGATTTAATGGGAACTATTATAAGATACTTAGGGATGACATTATTCCCTCTCTAACTCATGTTTTCAAACAGATTCAGGAGGGTAACCTTCAATATCCAACATTTAATGATGCTTATACTATATTGTTACTGAAACCTAATAAAAATCCTGATTTAGTAACCTCATATAGACCTATTACGCTCTTGAATCAGGATTACAAAATTCTTTCAAAAATTCTGACGACTCGCTTACAAACAATCCTTCCTTCCCTCCTAACGTCCCACCAATCTGGCTTCACCCATGGTAGGAACATGGTTCGTAATGTTCGAGTGGCGGTAGCGGCTTTATGTTCTTCAGCAACTCAGAACCAATCTTCTAATATATTACTAAGCCTAGATGCCGAAAAGGCATTCGATAAAATTTTATGGCCCCATCTATATGCTGTATTGCAGAAGAGAGGGTTTGATTCTTCCTTCATTAATTTAATTAAATACTTATATAATTCCCCCAAGACAAAATTGTTAATCAATGGTCTCTTAGGCGACTCCATTCAAATGTTTAGGGGAACTAGACAGGGATGCCCTCTGTCACCCTTACTCTTCAATCTTGCATTAGACCCCCTGCTAAGAATTCTCCAATCCTGGCCCCTTTTCCGAGGTATATCCTATGGCAGTACAGAAGTTAAGATAGCCGCCTTTGCTGATGATCTTCTTCTTTTTATTTCTAATCCCCATGAGTGCTTGTTGCCCCTTTTCTCTAAACTAGAAGACTTTGGTGAGATATCGGGTTTCACTATCAATCACTCCAAATCTACTATTATGGCCTTAAACGCCTCCTTTCGTAGGGGTACGTTACAGGTTGGTGATCTGAAGTGGGCAGATACCTATATCTCATACCTAGGGATTCGCCTTCCCAGAAATATTTATGATCTATATACTATTAACATAAAAAGTACTATTGATACAGTTCTTAAGGAGCTGGATGGTTGGCAACATTTACGACTATCTTATCTGGGAAGAGCTAACCTTATAAAGATGATTACTTTTCCGAAACTGCTATATCCCATTCAGGTTCTGCCACTTTTGTTTACTAAGACGGATCTTAAACGAATTGATGCGGCCTTTCGACAATTCATTTGGAAAAAAACAAAACCTCGCCTTAGTCTTCGGTTGTTACAAAGAACTAAATCCGAAGGAGGCATTAATTTTCCAAATTTGGAAATATATAACCATGCTGCTATATGTAGACACATCAAAGATTGGATTTCACACTCTGAATTATATTCCAACTTTTCAGTGGAACAATCCTTTCTTACCAATACAGATTTGGTTTGTTTTTTGCATTTTCAGAAATCCGATATCCCGCCAGAAATACTAGATAACCCTCTCCTAATGTCAGCATGGTCAGTTTGGCATACGATCCGCAATAAGTGGAAACTCAACGCTTCATATTCCTTGTTTCTTCCCTTTATTTGTAATGTAAACTTCCAACACGGATTGGCTTCTGCTCCCTTCACTTTGTGGGCTAAAAGAGGACTTACGACGGTTCGTCAGCTTACTAATGCAAATACACAACGTACCCTCACCTTCTCTCAGGCTCATTCTAAATTTTCCTTTTTACAAATTCATAATCTAGCCTTTTTACAAGCACAACATTATGCCTCCAAGGTGATTTCTTATCTTTCTCCCATGGACTGGGTGAACCGGTTGGACATTGCCCTTCAGTCTACATTTAATACTAGAGGAGCTATCTCTATGTTTTACAAAATATTGCGAACACCGTATTATGAAGGCCACTACGACACTGGTATTACTAGATGGCAGAGACACTTTCCTGATCTTAGCGAAGCAGTCATTCTAAAAGCGCTTCTGCATTCCAATCGCACTCTCCCAACTATTATGTACCAAGAAATGTTTTTCAAAATTTTTTATAGGGGCTATCTATCACCCTCTCGATGTCAATTGATGGGGATGTCTTCCACTTCGACATGTCTCAAATGCACGCGACCTGAAGCTACTCTTTTTCACTGTCTGTGGGATTGTATTCATATAAAAAAATTCTGGCTTCAGATAAAACAATTTGCCATTGCAGAACTAGTAAATTTTTTACCGTTGTCCCCGGAATGGGCCATTTTTGGTATACTATCAACCACCTCTAGAATTTCCCCGGGATGTCGTAAATTATTGCTGATTCTTTCAGCCGTGGCAAAAAAATGTATTTTACAACAATGGATACATCCATCCCCTCCTTCATTACAAATGTTCAAGGATAAATTATTTTATGTATTCAAAATGGATTGGATGGAGACTTCCCTTCACAAAGAACAACGCATTGAGAAATTTTTTGATGTTTGGGAATCCTTTATTGATACATTAAACATTTCAATAAAGAAACAGATTCATAATTGTTTTCGTACAACTTTATGGTATGAGACTACAACACTTCTATCTGAACCCCCCATTCGACTGAGTTGAGTGATGGGAGTTATTGGGCTGCAGGCGATCCGTCCTCTTCCCACCCACCCACCCACCCTTTTTTTTTTTTTTTCCTCCCCTTTCTTTCCCTCGCCCACTCCTTCACTCCCTCTTCCTACTTTTAAATACCTATTTCTCTTCCCCTTTTCTCTCGTTTCTCGTTCTCTATTCTCTCTCTCAGAAGAAACTGCTCTTTCATGATTGGTTAAATATCTTGCTGATATTTTGTATATTTAATATTACGAATACAATGTCCTATATTACAGTTATTCTGTAATGTAACGTTTCTCAACTACTTTTCAAGTACTGCTTTGTTGGCACTGTACTTTAAAATGTTTAAATGAAAAATCGAAATAAAAACATTTTTGAAAAAAAAGAAGTTACTAGTTATTTCTCTTACGTCCTAGTGGATACTGGGGTCTTGTACTTTAGTACCATGGGGTCCAATGGAGCCTGGCACTTTAAAACTTTTAGTGTGTGTATGTGTGTGCTGGCTCCTCCCTTCTATGCCCGTCCTACCAGACCAGTTTAGAAAAATGTGCAGAAGGAGCCGGGTGCATTTCTCTGGAGCTTCAGAGATTTTTCTTTAAATGTAACTTAGTTTATTATTTTCAGGTAGCTCTGCTTGGCAAGCAGACTACCTGCTTTGTGGGACTTAGAGGGGATACCGAACCAACCTCCTGAGGTTTAATGGTTCGTAATCCCAGCTGACAGGACACTGAGCTCCTGAGGTACTGATCACACATCGTCAGTATGTGTGCCCACGCCAGCAGCTAGCCGCCACCCTCTAACAGATGCCGAAGACCAGGTGCAGAGAGTGTTACACCGGGTCCCCGGTGCAGTTTGGTGGCATGTCACGCGGCGGTCACAGGACCAGAGCTGCGGTGTCCGCCGCAGACAAATTGGCTCAGGGCTGTGGCGCCGCAGTGCTCACTGTCTGTAAGGCTTTGTGTTGTCTGTTAAATAAATCTCTCATGTGTTTACTACTGTGGCCAGTATAATCTTGGTGAGGGACCGCGCGCCATTGCAAGGGGCGGGGCTTCCCGGAGCGGTACCAGCGGGGAGCAGGCGCCATTTCCTGCTGCTGCGGATCATCAAGGCTGTATGCGCGCTGCTCCTCCAGGACCCATGCTGTTACAAACTGTTAAAACTGGTACCAGGGGGCCATAGACAGGGGGGAGCACATCAGCGGTAGCACCGCTGCACTTATATCACATACACTTATTTCCACACATTGTGCTGCTTTGTTCTGTGTGCTGGGTCTGCTCCTCACTGTCACTGCAAGGGCTCTCTAGGGTCTGTGTGGGGTGTTGGTCAGGGGGCTGCGCTGTAGTTTTCCTGTATAATGTCTGTGGACATGGTTATGTGTGCTGCTTGTAATTCTACCCCGTCGTCAGCGTGGTCACTCATGTGTGAGCAGTGTTCCTTATCTCCTCAAGGGCCCAGCTCACAGGCACCTGACTGGTTAGATAGCTTTAAGAGCATGATTCAAAATGTAAACTCTGAATTAGCTGCAGCTAAAAGAGAGAGACAAGTGTTAAAACACTCCATTGATTGTGTGGCTAAAGCAGCAGAATCTAAGAAGGCTTCTCAGCCTCCTCTAGTGGCTTCTCATAAACGCTCACTGCCACAGGTGCTCCAGTCTGATTCTGATCAGCCAGATGTGGATGATGATGATTATATGTACGAGGACAGTTCTCTGTCCCCTGGGGTGGAGGCTCTCATTTTTGCTGTAAGAGGTCCTCCACATACCGGATCAGGAGGCGGAACCAGATCAGGAGTTATGCTTTAATGTAAGACCTAAGAGTGGGAAAAACCCCCGTTGGTCGATACATCTGTATCCAGACTGTCTAAGAAATTGGCACTGCCTGTTTCTGGGGCAGAGTCCTGCCAGGATCCTTGGGTGAGGGACCTCATTACCCAAGGTTCCTGGCTGGAATTTCAAGCAGTCCCTCCTCACAGTTTTTTCAAGTCGGGCTTACCAGCTTTACCCGCAGCAAAATTTTCCTTGCAAGAGGCTATTCAAAAACTTTTGCAGACCGAGGTGGTAGTTCCTGTACCTCCTCCGTTACACAACAGGGGTTTTTACTCCAGTCTTTTTGTCGTTCCCAAACCAGATGGTTCGGTGCGCCCCATCTTGAACCTGAAGTCTCTAAACCCGTATCTGTGGGTGTTCAAATTCAAGATGGAATCCATGCGGGCAGTGGTGTCCGCTCTGAAGGAGGGGGAGTTCCTGGTGTCTCTGGATGCCACATTCCCATGTGGCCTCCTCATCAGGCTTACCTCTGTTCGCCATATTGGATGACCATTTCCAGTTTCAGGCCTTACCCTTTTGATTAGCCACATCTTTGAGGGTCTTCACCATGGTCATGGCAGAGATGATGCTGCAGCTACGCATGATGGGAGTGAACATAGGGGGTGATTCCGAGTTGAACGTAGCCCCGCAGAAGTGCAAAAGCGCGGCGATGCTTTTGCACTTTAGGAGTAGCTCCCAGCCAGCGCAGCTTTAGCGTGCTGGCCGGGAGCTACTCGCCGCTGCGGCCCACCCCCCGCACGGTCCAGCCACGCCTGCATTGGCCGGACCGCGCCCACGGCCGTCTGGCATGCGCCGCTGCACTGTGGCACCGGCGCATGCGTAGTTCTAACCCGATCGCACCGCTGCGATAAACTGCAGCGTGCGATCGGGTCAGAATGACCCCCATAGTCCCCTATTTGGATGATCTCCTAATAAAGGCTGTGTCCAGGGAACGTCTACTGCACAGCATCGATCTGACTACTCACGGATCATGGGTGGATCCTAAATTTTCAGAAATCTCACCTGGAACCGACCCAACGTCTTCAGTTCCTGGGAATGATACTGGATACGATTTCTGAAAAGGTGTTTCTCCCGATGGACAAGGCCTCAACTATCCAGGCTATGGGCCGCTCGGTACTCAGTCCTCGCAGGGTGTCTATTCATCTTTGCATCAGATTACTGGGCAAGATGGTGGCTGCTTACGAGGCAATCCAATACGGCAGGTTTCATGCCCGGCCAATTCAACAGGATCTGCTTGACAAATGGTCGGGTTCTCATCTTCACATGCATCAGGAAATGACACTATCTCCGAAAGCCCTAATTTTTCTATTATGATGGCTTCAAATTCCTCAAAAGAAAATAAGGAGCCGCGCTGGAGGATCAATATGTATAAAAATAATTAAATGCCGGTGTTCACATAAAAAGAAAAAAGTTTCTTATTTTAATGCTAAAAAAACACGTAACAATGGACAAGCATAAAACACATTCCTAGAGATGGATGGACTTATAATAGATAGCAATAGCTGGCAGCATTTGTAAAGCAATACAATGTATCAGTTGCTGGTAGTATTTATGAAGTAATACAATGGGGTATATTTACTAAAATTCATATTTGTGCCGATTTGGAGGGAGATTCATCACGAATGACATCGAATGTGTAATTGTGCAACTTTTTGAAATTTTTACGCCTCATTTACTAAGCTGCCGTATTTTACATTTTCGTGTTTTCCGATGTCGATGTCATTCGTTTATTTTGGCAGTGTTTTACGGGAGTGAATAGTAAAACACTGCCGACATTACAACAATGAAACTCGGTCGGATCTGTGAGATCCGTGCAGGGTTTCATTGTGCATCTTTAAAAAATAAAAAAATAGTTTAAAGTCGAAAAAAAAATGCGTGGGGTCCCCCCTCCTAAGCAAAACCAGCCTCGGGCTCTTTGAGCCGGTCCTGGTTGCCAAAATATGGGGGGAAAAATGACAGGGGTTCCCCCATATTTCATCAACCAGCACCGGGCTCTGCGCCTGGTGCGCCTATGTGCTCCATTGTATCCAATGGTGGAAACTTTGCGGTCAGCGGTTGACTGAAAGTAACCTCACCGCTGACCGCAAAGTTCCCACCATTGGATACAATGGAGCGCATAGGCGCTACATTGTATCTCTGCCGTGTGCTGCCTCACAGACACTACAGGAGCACACAGCCAATCAGGAGAGTGCCACGACGAGTGCCATTGGCTGAAGGGACCCTCTTTGACAGGAGTCAGGGGGGGTCCTGGAAGTCGGAGAAAGGGGTCCCATGTGTAAACATGGGACCCCTTTCAGTGCGTGTTCGGGTTTCCATTTTTTTTGTTTTGCCAAGTACGTGGATTATACAAAGAAAACAAGATACCCTGGATTATGTGAGTATAAATTTATTCACAGGTACCCCGAGGATTCTACATGGAGAAGAGGACCGAGCCTCGTGTGAACTTAGGTAAGTATGTATGTTTGGAGGTGTGCATGTATGTAATAAACTTATACTGCCACGGTGTGTGTGTCCTGTTTTTTGGGGGGTATTTTTTTTGTAGTAGTGCTACAGGTACCAGCGGGCCCGGTTTTCCACCGCATGCTGGTACTTGTGGTTCTCCAAGTACCAGCTTACAGGGGAGGCTTGCTGGGACTTGTAGTACTGCTACTAAAAACAATATTCACATTTTTTTCAAAAGGCTATCAGCCCCCCCATCCTCCGCCCTTGGATGGGGGGTACAGCCTCGGGCTTCACCCCTGGCCCTTGGGTGGCTGGAGGGGGGGGGGGCTTGATTTAAGGGGTTCCCACTCCTCCAGGGTACCCTGGCCAGGGGTGACTAGTTGGGTATGTAATGCCAGGGCCGCCGGAACCACAATAAAAGTGTCCCCCGGCTGTGGCATTATGTACCTGGCTAGTGGAGCCCGGTGCTGGTTTAAAAAATACGGGGGACCCCTACGCTTTTTGTCCCCCGTATTTTTTGAACCAGGACCAGGCACAGAGCCCGGTGCTGGTTGATGAAATATGGGGGAACCGCTGTCATTTTTCCCCCCATATTTTGTCAACCAGGACCGGCTCAAAGAGCCCTAGGCTGGTTTTGCTTAGGAGGGGGGACCCCACGCATTTATTTTTCTAATTTTACATCATTTCCCACCCATTCCCACTGATAACCATGCACGGATATCATGGATCCGTGCATGACTATCAGAACACGGTAAAAAAAAGCAGGTCTGTTTTAAAACTGCTTTTTTTTACGATTTGTATTTTTTCACGGCAGTGTTTAGCTATTGCCGGCAGTGTTTGTGAAATACAAATTTTAGTAAATTACAGAGTTCTATCAAATAACAGGCGTATTTGACCGATGGTGTATTCATTCGTAATTTTTTTCTTTGACTTCAAAAAAAATACGAATGCCCTCATCACTGCCGAGATTTGTGTTTAGTAAATTCCCGAGATGACACTTTGAAGAAAAAACACCAAATCGGTCAAAATCGGGAGCTTAGTAAATATACCCCAATGTCTCAATTGCAGTCTGATGTAAGTCTTGTAATAACCCTGTTCAGGCTGCTAATGTGCATACAATATTCATGTGTTAGATAATGGAGAGTCACTAAATTCTGAGGTAGAGGTAAGGTTGTAATTATGACGAGATATAAATCCTCCAATTAAAACATAAAGGACATATAGTGGCCGCATACAGTCCGATCGTAAACCAGATGTTACTCACTCTAAACCCCTTTAGCACTGGGATCCGTTTTGCAATAAGAGGAGAGAACAGAACCGAGCGTCCTCGGATGGTCGTTGAATGCGGTCTCTAGTAAAGCGATTGGCTCCGTAAGAGCGGCTTGTAGTTAGGCAGCCAGACCCGTGGAAACCGGTCAGTCAAGTGTTCCCCAGCCGTGGGTAACTCCGGTCGTACTGATAATACTGGTGATGTTAGGAGGAAGCCAGTATACAGTAGGCAGATCAGTTAATGCCGCTAAGAGCGGTGATTCGTAACAGCCGTCCGTAGCCTCAGAAGGTGAATCTAACCAAGGAGTCCTAAACGCGTTTAGTCACTTCCGGTGACTTTTTAGCGGCATTAACTGATCTGCCTACTGTATACTGGCTTCCTCCTAACATCACCAGTATTATCAGTACGACTGGAGTTACCCACGGCTGGGGAACACTTGACTGACCGGTTTCCACGGGTCTGGCTGCCTAACTACAAGCCGCTCTTACGGAGCCAATCGCTTTACTAGAGACCACATTCAACGACCATCCGAGGACGCTCGATTCTGTTCTCTCCTCTTATTGCAAAACTGATCCCAGTGCTAAAGGGGTTTAGAGTGAGTAACATCTGGTTTACGATTGGACTGTATGCGGCCACTATATGTCCTTTATGTTTTAATTGGAGGATTTATATCTCGTCATAATTACAACCTTACCTCTACCTCAGAATTTAGTGACTCTCCATTATCTAACTAACACATGAATATTGTATGCACATTAGCAGCCTGAACAGGGTTGTTATAAGACTTATAGGCCCTACACACTGGCCGATTTTTTGAAAGATATGAACGATCTCGTTCATAAATGAACGAGAACTCGTTCATATCTTTCAGTGTGGAGGCTCCAGCGATGAACGATGCGCGGTCCCGCGCTCGTTCATCGCTGGTCCCCCGTCGGCTGTGCATGCAGGCCAATATGGACGATCTCGTCCATATTTGCCTGCAGTTCTATGGAGCCGCGTGACGGGGGGAGTGAAGAAACTTCACTCCCCCCGTCACTGCCCCCCCGCCGCAGGGTCGCTCGTCGGCCGTATCCGCCGTCGGGCAGCTCGGCGGCGGGTCGGCCAGTGAGTAGGGCCCTTTACATCGGACTGCAATTGAGACATTGTATTACTTCATAAATACTACCAGCAACTGATACATTGTATTGCTTTACAAATGCTGCCAGCTATTGCTATCTATTATAAGTCCATCCATCTCTAGGAATGTGTTTTATGCTTGTCCATTGTTACGTGTTTTTTTAGCATTAAAATAAAAAACTTTTTTCTTTTTATGTGAACACCGGCATTTAATTATTTTTATACATATTGATCCTCCAGCGCGGCTCCTTATTTTCTTTTGCGTTTGAATATTGTATGTGAGACTGGTGCAGACAAGTCTCTGGGAGTTTGTCGCTATAGGATTAATATTTAATTATTTAATGATATATAATCCACATTACATGCGCTATTAAGGTTTTTTTTCTGTGCTTCAAATTCCTCACCTGGTAGAGGGCGGAAGTTTCAATATCCCCTCGTGAATTCTACTGACAACGGATGCCAGCCTCCAGGGTTGGGGAGCGGTGACCCAAGGGGCCCAGTTCCAAGGGTTATGGTCAGTTCAGGAATCGGCTTTACCGATAAACATCCTGGAACCCAGGGCAATTTACAATGCTCTTCTACAAGCCTCCCATCTCCTGAACGGTCAGGCGATCCAGGTTCAATCGGACAACGCCACGGCGGTGGCGTACATAAACCGACAAGGGGGAACAATAAGCAGAGCGGCACTGTGAGAGGTGTCAAAAATTCTCCTCTGCGGAGGCCAACGCAAGGGCCATCTCTGCCATTTTCATTCCAGGAGTAGACAATTGGGAAGCAGACTTCCTCTGCAGGCACGACCTCCATCCAGGGGAATGGGGCCTACATCCCCAGGTGTTTCAATAGTTGATTCAAAGGTGGGGCTGTCCGCAGATAGATCTGATGGCTTCTCGTCTCAACAAGAAGCTATGCCATAACTGTTCCAGAACGAGGGATCCGCAGGCTGTATCAGTGGACGCACTAACAACACCATGGTCGTACCAGTTTGTGCACCTGTTCCCTCCTCTACCGCTGATCCCAAGGGTGCTAAAAGACCAAGAAGGGAAAGCGTTCAGGCAATTCTAATTGCCCTAGATTGGCCTCAACGGGCGTGGTACTCGGACCTCCTAGCCATGACTCTGGAGGATCCCTGGCCACTGCCGCTCCGAGATGATCTTCTTCAGCAAGTTCCGTTCGTCTATCCAGACTTAGAGCGGCTACGTTTGACGGCTTGGAAGTTGAGAGGGAGGTTGTAGCAAGAAAGGGTCTGCCCTCCCGAGTTATTTCCACCATGGTCCAGGCCAGGAAGATGGTTACGTCAAGACATTATCATTGTATCTGGAAAAAGTATTTTTCCTGGTTTGAAGGTAGAAAGGTTTCTCCCGTGGATTTTAGAATTGGTCGTTTTCTACTTTTCCTGCAAGCAGGAGTGGATATGGGCCTACGTTTAGGCTCCATCAAAGTCCAGATTTGGGCGCTCTCTTATTTTCTTCCAGAAACAACTTGCACCAGAAGTACAGACTTTCCTAAAGGGAGTTCTTCATATGCAGCCAACTTTTGTACCTCCCACGGCTCTGTGGGACTTCAATGTGGTTCTGTCTTTTCTCCAAACGGACTGGTTTGAACCCTTCCATAGGGTGGAGTTAAAATTTCTCACCTGGAAGACGGTGATGTTATTGGCATTGTCGTCTGCCAGGCGTGTCTCTGAATTAGGGGCCTTATCCTGTAAGAGCCCTTATTTGATTTTTCATGAAGACAGGGCGGAACTTAGGACCCATCCTCAGTTTTTGCCTAAAGTGGTGTCAGCTTTTCATGTAAATCAGCCTATTGTGGTTCCAGTGTTGTCTGACACTTTCGTTGGTCCTGAGTCTTTGGATGTGGTCAGGGCTCTGAAGATTTATGTCAAACAGAAGGCCTATCATCGGAAATCTGACTCGCTGTTTATCCTTTATGATGCCTCCAAGATTGGTCGGCCAGCTTCTAAGCAATCTATTGCTCATTGGTTCAGGGTGACCACTCAACAGGCTTATACTTCGGCGGCTCTGCCTTTGTCGACGTCTTTTCACGCCCACACAACGAGGTCGGTGGGGTCTTCCTGGGCGGCTGCCCAGGGTGTATCGGCCCTACAATTGCCGACCTGCAACTTGGTCTGGTTCAAACATGTTTGTTAAATTCTATCGGTTCGATACCTTGGCCAAGGATGACCTTCAGTTTGGTCAGGCAGTTTTACAGTGGTCTCAGCACTCTCCCACCCATTTTGGGAACTTTCGAACTTCCCCATGGTACAAGACCCCAGTATCCACTAGGACGTAAGAGAAAATAGGAATTTAATACCTACCGGTAATTCCTTTTCTCCTAGTCCGTAGTGTATACTGGGCGCCCGCCTCAGTGCTTTGTTCCTGCTTACCTGTGTAAGTATTTGGTTGGACCGACGTTCCTATTCTGTTGTTGGGATAGCCGTACTATCCGGGTTAGGTTGGTGTTGCTATCCTCTGTTCTGGTTAGCGTCCTCCTTTTGTTCTTGGTTGTGTGTTGGTTTGCCGCAGTCATCCCGTAGGCACCGCCACCTACCCGCACCCCGCTCCCAGGCTGCAGCGGACGCCGTGGGCTGTGTGGGCGTCCGCTGCAGCCGGCTCCAGTGACAGACACTAGAGGTCAGTATTGACCTCTAGTGTCTGTGCGGCACTGCTATGGGAGAGACGTCATGACGTCTCTCCCATAGAGAGGAGCCGCGGGAGACAAGAGACGCAGCGGCGGCGGCGGTCGGGAAGCAATGGTAAGTATTGTTTTTTTTGGGTTTTTGTGTGTGTGTGTGTGTGTGTGTGTGTGTGTGTGTGTGTGTTTTTCCAGCGGCAGGGGGCACAGCAGCAGAGGGCACAACTCCGGGGGGCACAGCAGCAGAGGGCACAACTCCAGGGGGCATGCAGCAGAGGGCACAAATACAGGGGGCACAGCAGCAGAGGGCACAACTACAGGGGGCACAGCAGCAGAGGGCACAACTACAGGGGGAACAGCAGCAGAGGGCACAAATACAGGGGGCACAACTCCAGGGGGCATAGCAGCAGAGGGCACAACTACTGGGGCAAATCTACTGGGGGCAAAGCAACAGGGGGCACAGCTACTGGGGGCAAAGCAACAAGTGACGGGGCACAACTAATGGGGGCACAGCTACAGGGGGCAAATCTACTCGGGGGCACAACTACTTGGGGCAAATCTGGGGGCATAACTGTGGCCACGCCCCTATTTTTTGGGCGCGCGCCCCAGGCGCGCACAAACTTTTTTACCGTGGGGGGAGCAGTGGAAAGTTGCGCACTGGGCGCCACAAGGTGTAGAACCGGCCCTGCTCCTCGGGTACAGTTTTCCTAGACTGAGTCTGGTAGGAGGGGCATAGAGGGGAGAAGCCAGCACACACATACACACACTAAAAGTTTTAAAGTGCCAGGCTCCAGTGGACCTGATCTATACCCCATGGAACTAAAGTACAAGACCCCAGTATCCACTACGGACTAGGAGAAAAGGAATTACCGGTAGGTATTAAATTCCTATTTTCTTAGGTATTAGTTAATAGTTGAACTGTAGGAATGGACCTGAATATAACACAGTTCGGGATTATATCTCACAGCCCTGACAAATGCAAGCTAAAATAAGTGTTAAGTTCACGGCTAACGCGTGCTAAATTAAGACACGTTAGCAATTGAATAGTTTTTCGGATCTTCTGACTATCTAATCCAACGGGCTTGTGCACTTGAAGCGAATGACCTCTGCGCATCAGGTTAATGGGCGTTAAAATGTGTAAACCATGTGCAAGTGGATACTGTGTTACTTATCACATACTAATTTCCATGAAGGTTTAACATGCAATAGGAACTAAGTAATTAATGCAACCAATTGAAATTGCCCTCAAGCGTTCTGAGGATGTGTCATGGGCATGTAGGCGGAATTGTCGGCTATAGGAAGTTGCGCATATGTAGAGATCAGTCTGACTTCATATGGATCTCCTGCACCAGGTATATAGGTTGGTGCAGATACGATATATAAAAAAAAAACACAAAAAAACAAAACAAAAAAACAACTAGATTTAGAGAACACCGAAGGAATATAATTAATGGTTCTTTAAAGCATAGTGTGTCTAGACATTTTGTGAAAGCACATAATAGTGATCCAAAGGGATTATCTATTACAGTAGTTGAACAATTCCTGAGTGCCAAGAAATAGATTTCGTCTTGTTTGTTTGGGGGAGTCATCCTGGATCTTCACACTAGACACACTAAGTCCAAATGGATTAAATGAGGCTTTAGATTATACAACATTAGATTTATACCCCTTTTCAGCCCCCTGAAGACAGCGCTCACCAACCCGGCAATTGCCGGGTTGTTGACGCGCTAATGACGCGGCAGGGGCGGCGCTGGGAGATCACATGATCTCCCAGCGCCGCCCTCCCTATGCACTGTGAATGGGAGTTGTGTCGCCTCGACACGGCTTCCGTTCACACTAGACAGCTAGCCGGGTTGAACACGTGTTCAACCCGGCTAGCTACCAGGATAGGATTCCCGGATCACTTGATCCGGGAATTTGCCGGGGGACCCGTTTCCACTAGGGAAAAACACAGGTAAATGCGCGCCCCCGCGCATTTACCCGTGTTTAAAAGAGCTAGTGGAAAAGGGGTATAAGTGGGGGGGGGGGACGACTAAGAAGTGTCAGTTTTCACTATATGACAGAGTAGCTCTCGAATCAATATCTGGGGGTGAAGGGAACTAATGTAGTTATGTAAGAATAGTTGTATATTTAGTATATGGGCTAGGGGAGGCATTTGAGCTAAGGGTATGTGGTTAACAACATAAAATAAAATATTAATAAATTAAATGGATTAGAAGAAGAAGTATTGATATATTTATTGGGGACATTAGAGATACGGTTATATTCATGTGGATATAAAAATCATATATGTATATGATCATGTGTGGAATTTATTTGTATTATAAATAATCAGGGATATTTCTAAATTGATTTGATTCATTCGGCTATAGAATTATGACCAGGAGACTTGTTTTATTTATTATATTTTCTCTGACGTCCTAAGTGGATGCTGGGGACTCCGTCAGGACCATGGGGATTAGCGGCTCCGCAGGAGACAGGGCACAAAAGTAAAAGCTTTAGGATCAGGTGGTGTGCACTGGCTCCTCCCCCTATGACCCTCCTCCAAGCCTCAGTTAGATTTTTGTGCCCGGCCGAGAAGGGTGCAATCTAGGTGGCTCTCCTAAAGAGCTGCTTAGAGTAAAAGTTTGTTAGGTTTTTTATTTTCAGTGAGTCCTGCTGGCAACAGGCTCACTGCTACGAGGGACTTAGGGGAGAGAAGTGAACTCACCTGCGTGCAGGATGGATGGCTTCTTAGGCTACTGGACACCATTAGCTCCAGAGGGAGTCGGAACACAGGTCTCACCCTGGGGTTCGTCCCGGAGCCGCGCCGCCAACCCCCCTTGCAGATGCCGAAAAGTGAAGGTCCAGAAACGGCGGCAGAAGACTCTTCAGTCTTCATAAGGTAGCGCACAGCACTGCAGCTGTGCGCCATTGTTGTCAGCACACTTCATAGCAGCGGTCACTGAGGGTGCAGGGCGCTGGGGGGGGGCGCCCTGGGCAGCAATGATAGTACCTTATTCTGGCTAAAAATACATCACATATAGCCCCTGGGGGCTATATGGATGTATTTAACCCCTGCCAGGTCTCAGAAAAACGGGAGAAGAAGCCCACCGAAAAGGGGGCGGGGCCTATTCTCAGCACACAGCGCCATTTTCCCTCACAGAAATGCTGGTGGGAAGGCTCCCAGGCTCTCCCCTGCACTGCACTACAGAAACAGGGTTAAAACAGAGAGGGGGGGCACTTATTTGGCGATATGTATATATATATTAAAATGCTATAAGGGAAAAACACTTATATAAAGGTTGTCCCTGTATAATTATAGCGTTTTTGGTGTGTGCTGGCAAACTCTCCCTCTGTCTCCCCAAAGGGCTAGTGGGGTCCTGTCCTCTATCAGAGCATTCCCTGTGTGTGTGCTGTGTGTCGGTACGTGTGTGTCGACATGTATGAGGATGATGTTGGTGAGGAGGCGGAGCAATTGCCTGAAATGGTGATGTCACTCTCTAGGGAGTCGACACCGGAATGGATGGCTTATTTAAGGAATTACGTGATAATGTCAACACGCTGCAAGGTCGGTTGACGACATGAGACGGCCGGCAAACAAATTAGTACCTGTCCAGGCGTCTCAAACACCGTCAGGGGCTGTAAAACGCTCATTTACCTCAGTCGGTCGACACAGACACAGACACGGACACTGACTCCAGTGTCGACGGTGAAGAAACAAACGTATTTTCCTTTAGGGCCACACGTTACATGTTAAGGGCAATGAAGGAGGTGTTATATATTTCTGATACTACAAGTACCACAAGAAGGGTATTATGTGGGGTGTGAAAAAACTACCTATAGTTTTTCCTGAATCAGATAAATTAAATGAAGTGTGTGATGATGCGTGGGTTTCCCCCGATAGAAAGTTATTGGCGGTATACCCTTTCCCGCCAGAAGTTAGGGCGCGTTGGAAAACACCCTTTAGGGTGGATAAGGCGCTCACACGCTTATCAAAACAAGTGGCGGTACCGTCTCCAGATAGGGCCGCCCTCAAGGAGCCAGCTGAGAGGCTGGAAAATATCCTAAAAAGGTATATACACACATACTGGTGTTATACTGCGACCAGCGATCGCCTCAGCCTGGATGTGCAGCGCTGGGGTGGCTTGGTCGGATTCCCTGACTGAAAATATTGATACCTTTGACAGGGACAGTATTTTATTGACTATAGAGCATTTAAAGGATGCATTTCTATATATGCGAGATGCACAGAGGGATATTTGCACTCTGGCATCAAGAGTAAGTGCGATGTCCATATCTGCCAGAAGTTGTTTATGGACACGACAGTGGTCAGGTGATGCAGATTCCAAACGGCACATGGAAGTATTGCCGTATAAAGGGGAGGAGTTATTTGGGGTCGGTCCATCGGACCTGGTGGCCTCGGCAACAGCTGGAAAATCCACCTTTTTTACCCCAAATCACATCTCAGCAGAAAAAGACACCGTCTTTTCAGCCTCAGTCCTTTCGTCCCCATAAGGGCAAGCGGGCAAAAGGCCAGTCATATCTGCCCAGGGATAGAGGAAAGGGAAGAAGACTGCAGCAGGCAGCCCATTCCCAGGAACAGAAGCCCTCCACAGCTTCTGCCAAGTCCTCAGCATGACGCTGGGGCCGTACAAGCGGACTCAAGTGCGGTGGGGGGTCGTCTCAAGAGTTTCAGCGCGTAGTGGGCTCACTCGCAAGTGGACCCCTGGATCCTACAAGTAGTATCCCAGGGGTACAGACTGGAAATTCGAGACGTCTCCCCCTCGCAGGCTCCTGATGTCTGCTTTACCAACGTCTTCCTCCGACAGAGAGGCAGTATTGGAAACAATTCACAAGCTGTATTCCCAGCAGGTGATAATCAAAGTACCCCTCCTACAACAAGGAAAGGGGTATTATTCCACACTATATTGTGGTACTGAAGCCAGACGGCTCGGTGAGACCTATTCCAAATGGGAAATCTTTGAACACTTACATACAAAGGTTCAAATCAAGATGGAGTCACTCAGAGCAGTGATAGCGAACCAGGAAGAAGGGGACTATATGGTGTCCCTGGACATCAAGGATGCTTACCTCCATGTCCCAAATTGCCCTTCTCACCAAGGGTACCTCAGGTTCGTGGTACGGAACTGTCACTATCAGTTTCAGACGCTGCCGTTTGGATTGTCCACGGCACCTCGGGTCTTTACCAAAGTAATGGCCGAAATGATGATTCTTCTTCAAAGAAAAGGCGTCTTAATTATCCCTTACTTGGACGATCTCCTGATAAGGGCAAGGTCCAGAGAACAGTTGGAAGTCGGAGTAGCACTATCTCAAGTAGTTCTACGACAGCACGGGTGGATTCTAAATATCCAAAATCGCAGCCGTTTCCGACGACACGTCTGCTGTTCCTAGGGATGGTTCTGGACACAGTCCAGAAAAAGGTGTTTCTCCCGGAGGAGAAAGCCAGGGAGTTATCCGAGCTAGTCAGGAACCTCCTAAAACCAGGAAAAGTGTCAGTGCATCATTGCACAAGAGTCCTGGGAAAAATGGTGGCTTATTACGAAGCGATTCCATTCGGCAGATTCCACGCAAGAACTTTTCAGTGGGATCTGCTGGACAAATGGTCCGGATCGCATTTTCAGATGCATCAGCGGATAACCCTATCTCCAAGGACAAGGGTGTCTCTCCTGTGGTGGTTACAGAGTGCTCATCTTCTAGAGGGCCGCAGATTCGGCATTCAGGATTGGATGCTGGTGACCACGGAGGCCAGCCTGAGAGGCTGGGGAGCAGTCACACAGGGAAAACATTTCCAGGGAGTGTGATCAAGTCTGGAGATTTTTCTCCACATAAATATACTGGAGCTAAGGGCAATTTACAATGCTCTAAGCTTAGCAAGACCTCTGTTTCAAGGTCAGCCGGTATTGATCCAGTTGGACAACATCACGGCAGTCGCCCACGTAAACAGACAGGGCGGCACAAGAAGCAGGAGGGCAATGGCAGAAACTGCAAGGATTTTTCGCTGGGCGGAAAATCATGTGATAGCACTGTCAGCAGTGTTCATTCCGGGAGTGGACAACTGGGAAGCAGACTTCCTCAGCAGGCACAACCTCCACCCGGGAGAGTGTGGACTTCATCGGGAAGTCTTCCACATGATTGTGAACCGTTGGAAAAGACCAAAGGTGGACATGATGGCGTCCCGCCTGAACAAAAAACTGGACAAGTATTGCGCCAGGTCAAAAGACCCTCAGGCAATAGCTGTGGACGTTCTGGTAACACCGTGGGTGTACCAGTCGGTGTATGTCTTCCCTCCTCTGCTTCTCATACCCAAGGTATTGAGAATTATAAGACGTAGAGGAGTAAGAACTATACTCGTGGCTCCGGATTGGCCAAGAAGGACTTGGTACCCGGAACTTCAAGAGATGCTCACAGAGGACTCATGGCCTCTGCCGCTAAGAAGGGACTTGCTTCAGCAAGTACCATGTCTGTTCCAAGACTTACCGCGGCTGCGTTTGACGGCATGGCGGTTGAACGCCGGATCCTAAGGGAAAAAAGGCATTCCGGAAGAGGTCATTCCTACCCTGGTCAAAGCCAGGAAGCAGGTGACCGCACAACATTATCACCACATGTGGCGAAAATATGTTGCGTGGTGTGAGGCCAGGAAGGCCCCATGAAGAAATTTCAACTCGGTCGTTTCCTGCATTTCCTGCAAACAGGAGTGTCTATGGGCCTCAAATTGGGGTCCATTAAGGTTCAAATTTCGGCCCTGTCGATTTTCTTCCAGAAAGAATTGGCTTCAGTTCCTGAAGTCCAGAAGTTTGTCAAGGGAGTACTGCATATACAACCCCCTTTTGTGCCTCCAGTGGCACTGTGGGATCTCAACGTAGTTCTGGGATTCCTAAAATCACATTGGTTTAAACCGCTCAAATCTGTGGATTTGAAATATCTCACAGGGAAAGTGACCATGCTGTTGGCCCTGGCCTCGGCCAGGCGAGTGTCAGAATTGGCGGCGTTTGTCTCAAAAAGCCCATATCTGATTGTCCATTCGGACAGGGCAGAGCTGCGGACTCATCCCCAGTTTCTCCCTAAGGTGGTGTCAGTGTTTCACCCGAACCAGCTTATTGTGGTACCTGCGGCTACTAGGGACTTGGAGGACTCCAAGTTGCTAGATGTTGTCAGGGCCCTGAAAATATAGTTTCCAGGACGGCTGGAGTCAGGAAGACTGACTTGCTGTTATCCTGTATGCACCCAACAAACTGGGTGCTCTTGCTTCTAAGCAGTCGATTGCTAGTTGGATGTGTAGTACAATTCAGCTTGCACATTCTGTGGCAGGCCTGCCACAGCCAAAATATGTAAATGCCCATTCCACAAGGAAGGTGGGCTCATCTTGGGCGGCTGCCCGAGGGGTCTCGGCTTTACAACTTTGCCGAGCTGATACTTGGTCAGGGGCACACCCTGACTGAGGAGGACCTGGAGTTCTCTCATTCGGTGCTGCAGAGTCATCCGCACTCTCCCGCCCGTTTGGGAGCTTTGGTATAATCCCCATGGTCCTGACGGAGTCCCCAGCATCCACTTAGGACGTCAGAGAAAATAAGAATTTACTTACCGATAATTCTATTTCTCGGAGTCCGTAGTGGATGCTGGGCGCCCATCCCAAGTGCGGATTGTCTGCAATACTTGTACATAGTTATTGTTACAAAAATCGGGTTATTATTGTTGTGAGCCATCTTGTCAGAGGCTCCGCTGTTATCATGCTGTTAACTGGGTTCAGATCACAGGTTGTACAGTGTGATTGGTGTGGCTGGTATGAGTCTTACCCGGGATTCAAAATCCTTCCTTATTGTGTACGCTCGTCCGGGCACAGTATCCTA
Organism: Pseudophryne corroboree; assembly: GCF_028390025.1. NCBI lineage: Eukaryota > Metazoa > Chordata > Amphibia > Anura > Myobatrachidae > Pseudophryne > Pseudophryne corroboree. The sequence continues at coordinate 178,932,994 of NC_086450.1, read as the reverse complement.
ACTGAGGCTTGGAGGAGGGTCATAGGGGGAGGAGCCAGTGCACACCACCTGATCCTAAAGCTTTTACTTTTGTGCCCTGTCTCCTGCGGAGCCGCTAATCCCCATGGTCCTGACGGAGTCCCCAGCATCCACTACGGACTACGAGAAATAGAATTATCGGTAAGTAAATTCTTATTTTTTATTGTATTTATCTTTATTTAATAAGCTAAGGAATTGTAAAAACATTAACAAGTGTAAAAATAGCAGCATATGTAAAAATGCCAAATTAGTTCTCAAAGTGTGCACTTCGCCTAATGATTTAATTGCATAACACCGGTGATTCTAGTTACTCATCATGGGGTAGATAAAAAGGTTACTCCTTACTGATGAGTCAGTCTTGAGGAAGTCCCGAGAATTAACGGGACGAAACGTGTTGACGTCATCATTTGCAGGTCCACTGTTCGTTTGAACTATTCAGCCGCTGTCTGTTCTAAGGTCTGTGCCGCTTCTGCCGCCTCTATTTATGTTGGACCGTTACCGCCCGTGATGTGTGTTGAACATTAAGGACACCTGTTACATCCACGACACGTCCGTGCACGGTGGTCTCTGGACTGCGCCCGCTGTAGCGCCGGCCACCTGTTACGATCTCCGCTGCCTCCCACTGTGTGCCTATAAACGCTGCCCACCAGCTGGATCCTTTGAAGGAGTACATCTCTGCACCTGTGCTCAGAGCCGGCCTTAACCAATATGATGCCCTAGGCAAGATTTTAGCTGGTGCCCCCTAGCACCGCCGCTAGTTCTGCAGGAGATGCCCGGCATGAGTCAGCTGGTAGCTCTGCTAACGTCGGGTGCCTTTTGTTTATGAAAATGCATCATATTATTTGCATTACTATGTGGCTAGGATGCAAAAGCAGCTTCTGCTGATTAAAATTATATGTTGCATGCCTATATTCTGTGTGCGACTGTGGCTGTATCTGCATACGAAATGCTACATTACAGTGATTTCCAGCAATACACTGCAACGTAGCATTTTGTATGCAGATACAGCCGCAGTCACACAAAGAATATAGGCATGCCGCATATCATTTTAATCAGCAGAAGCATACCAAATGCCCTAGGCATTTGCCTAGTTTGCCTATGCCTAAGGCCGGCTCTGCCTGTGCTATAGTGCTATAACAGAGGACACTTCCAGAAGGGGGTAAATATAATCCCGCTTGATCGGGTAAAATCACTGAAGGAGGACTGACTCTGCACTGGGACGCCAGTGTTAGAGTTAATCGGAGACATTGTTCTTCTTACTTGTGCTTTAACAATTTGAATCTACTATGTGGCAGTAGTGGCAAATAGAAGACATTCTTTGACCTTTTTATGCTAATAGGCTATTTCTGCATACACTTTAGGCTGAATTTAATTTCAACCAAACTGGTTTTATATTGCAATATATATTGATTGTTATGTAACAGTATAGCACTGTTACATTTTATGCCATTATATTTTAGATAATTGTAATAATATTAAATGTGATGATAATGTATCAGTAAACGTTTATATTATCAGCAAGTCTCCTGGTTTTATGAGTGAAAACAGACATCCATTTATTATTCACTGTGTTCTCAGTCACTAAAGCGCATTGACATTTTCCTGTACGATATTGGTTATGTCTCCTTTCACAAGTGGATTTATACTGGCAGTGTGGCTTTATGAATACAGGCGATTCTGGTGTCCTATGCATCATTTAACACTTGTAATACACCTACATTTAATTTCTGCTCAGTGCACTTATAATTAGTGCACAGTTTTGAGAATTCATTCCTGCGTGATGTGACACCAACCTAATCTTGGGTCAGCTATGTGGTTTTTTTTTTCTGTTTGGCAATGGATATGGCAGTATTCAAATGTGACTATGATTAGATAGCATTTCTTTTATGTCCTAGAGGATGCTGGGGTCCAATTTAGTACCATGGGGTATAGACGGGTCCTTTGGGAGCCACTGGCACTTTAAGAGTTTAATAGTGTGGGCTGGCTCCTCCCTCTATGCCCCTCCTACCAGACTCAGTTTAGAAAATATGCCCAGAGGAGCCGGTCACAGCTAGGGGAGCTCTTAGGAGTTTTTCTAGTTTTTTTTTTTTTTCTAGAGTTTTTTTTTTTTCAGGAAGGCTGCTGGCAACAGCATCCTTGCTTCGACGGATTTAGGGGGGGAGTAGGAACCAACTTCCTGAAGCTACTCCGCTGACAGGACACTGAGCTCCTGAGGGTGTTGATCGCAAGGCCACGAGGCGACCGCTCACTCCCGCAGCACGGCCGCCACCCCCTAACAGAGCCAGAAATAAGAAGAGTGGTGAGTACAGCGCCGGCATCCCGGTTAGTGGGTCGCCAGAGGGTATGGTGGCACAAGGGTGGGAGCACAGCTCTGACAGGCTGCGCTCCAGGACGGCACAGCAACAGTAACACTGTAGGCGCTTTGAGGTGCGTCCTGAGCCAGCGCAGAATACCCTACACTGGTCATACAGCTAACGGCTAATCCCGCTGTTAGCAATGAAAAACCTCAGGCCAGTTTAAACAATTAGTGCGGGAAGCCGTGCGCCATTACAAGGGGCGGTGCTTCCTCTCAGAGCAGATCCAGCACTCGACAGCGCCATTTTCTCCCTGCAGATCATAGGAAATAGACGCTGACAGGTGGCGCTGCCCTCCACATCACTCCACCTATACCTCTGCGTCTGCGGTACCAGGGTGATATAGAAAGGGGGTTGGGGTGTAATACTAGTACTAATTACCCTATTAAGGGTAGTTAGTCAGCGCCGGGCTTTTATCATAATATCAGCCTACAGAGGCGCGGTGTGGCTGACTCCTTTTACTCTGTGACTCTCTGATGGCTCTGGGGGAAACTGTGTCTGACATATTCATGTGTGTGTGTGTGTTTGTGTGTAAGTGTGCATATTCTACATTACCATGTCTAAGGACTGTGTCCTGTGCTGCAGAGTGTTTATCTTCTCCTGAGGAGTCTATTCAATGTACTCGGGACTGCAATGTGCTGTCTCAGCTTTCTGAATCCGAACCCCCATGGGTGGATTCTTTACGGGGAATGATATCCCAGATTTCGACTAGGATGTTGCATACTGAGAAAGAGATGCAGTTTTTGAGAAAATCTGTAGAGGGTTTGAGGTATTCAGCTCCCTCTGCTTCGTCTAAAAGTCCACCTACATACCCACAAAAATGTACACTTGCCCAGATAATGCAAGCTGACTCTGATACAGGGGACGGTGATGGGGATATGCAGGGGGGAGATGCATCACTTGCTAAGGAGGTGCAACTCATTATTGAAGCCATTAGGGATGTTTTGCATATTACTGAGAAGGTACCTGATCAGGAAGAGGAATCTTATTTTACAGTAAATAAAAAATCCTCGCTTACCTTCCCTGCTTCTAAGGAGTTAAACTAATTGTTTGAAAAATCCTGGGAAAACCCAGAGAAAAAATTCCAGATCCCTAAAAGACTTCTCATTCCTTTCCCTGAAGAGGATAGAAAGAAGAGGGAAAACCCACCTATTGTAGACACTTCTGTATCTAGGTTGTTTAAAAAGGTGGTTTTACCTGTCCCTGGTTCAACCGCCTTAAAGGAGCCAGCTGACCGCAAGATTGAGACTATGCTCAAATCCCTATACACTGCTACAGGTGTGGCCTTACGGCCCACTATTGCTTGTGCGTGGATTTCTAAAGCCATAGTAAAGTGGTCAGGCACATTACTAGAGGACTTAGATACTATGGATAGGAGTGACATTGACTTGTTTTTACGTCACATACAGGATTCTGCAGGTTTCATGGTGGAGGCCATGAAGGACATTGGCCTACTTAATGCAAGGGCTACTTCCATGGCAGTTTCGGCACGCAGAGGACTCTGGCTATGCTAATGGACTGCGGATGCAGAATCCAAGAAAAGTGTGGAGAACCTACCCTTCACAAGTCAGGCACTATTTGGGGAAGCATTGGATATGTGGATTTCCACGGCGACTGCTGGTAAGTCGACATTTTTCCCCTCCGCAGCAGCACCGGCTAGGAAATCCTATCCTACGCCCACACTGCAGTCCTTTCAGACCGCAAAATGTAAAAAATCCAAACCCCTCCCCCCATACACCTTCTTTAGAGGAGGGCGGGGAAAATTCAAAAAACCTGCTCCAACAGATTCCCAGGGACAGAAACCAGGTTCCGCTTCCTCCAAATCTTCAGCATGACGGTGGACTTCCCAGCCTAGAGATCGGGCAGGTGGGAGCGAAATTAAAATCTTTCAGTCAAGTCTGGGCGTCATCATCCCTAGACTCCTCGGTGACAGATTTTGTGGCCCAGGGGTACAGACTGGAGTTTCGGGCACTTCCACCTCACAGATTCTTCAAATCAGGCTTACCAGTTTCGCTGACAGAAAGTACTATCCTACAGGTGTTACGTTCCTGATGCTCAGAACTGGAGAGATGTTTGTGTAGAGAGTCCAGAGCACCAGGACGTGACGCTGAAATAAGGGATGGTACGGGAATAGCCCCTAGCACCCTACCTCCGTTGTTTTACCCTTGTGGTCAGTTCACGCCTGAGTGACTATGGTTTCTTGGGCCCACGGCATCCGCGTTTGAAGGGCGGATTAGGTCTGCCCAACTCCGATGCCCCCAGGTCTTAGAGTGAGACAAGGCGTGAACCGAGACAGGATAATAACAAGGGGACCTCTAACTAAAGCAAACAGAAGCTAGGGGCTACTAACTACCTTAAAACTAAATAAATGTGCGGCATGCCGCCAAAGGAAAAGAACAACAAAAGATACCACTGTCCACTCCCCCACACGGCACCGCCGAGTTCCGGGGAGGACAGTGAAAAGCGGAAACCTCCGCAAAAACCACCAATACAAAAGGAAAACAAGGGCTAAGCGGCCTAGGCCGCAACATGCGGCAGAAGCCGCTACTCACGAAACCGGGAGAGAACCCCAACAAGCGAGAACACCCAGATGACCGCAACAGGTTCACTTGGACAGGAAGGATTCCCAGGACCGGCTTCAGAACTCAGGAGCACAGGGAGCAGGATCGACCAGATACAGCTGACCAGCAACAGACGTTGCAAGGCAGGAACAGCATACAGGAAGCTATCACCGGCGAGGCTGCAGTGTGCTGGCTCCCATAAAAAGACCCTGCTGGCCAATGACAAGAGGGCCAGCAAGACCAGCCCCCAGACCCTAATTACTAGTTGCCGTGCAGCTGCCCTGCTGCACGAGCAACTAATCAATCCTATCTGGCAACGGGGAACGCGGTCCGCCAATGGCGTCCCCGTTGCTATGGACCCAGCGGCTGAGGACGCTCGGCGTCCTCTTGTCATTGGCCTGCTGGCCAATGACAAGAGGGCCAGCAAGACCAGCCCCCAGACCCTAATTACTAGTTGCCGTGCAGCTGCCCTGCTGCACGAGCAACTAATCAATCCTATCTGGCAACGGGGAACGCGGTCCGCCAATGGCGTCCCCGTTGCTATGGACCCAGCGGCTGAGGACGCCCGGCGTCCTAGCGTTGCCAGGGACCCGGCGGCTACAGTACGCACGGCGTCCTGGCGTTGCTAGGCACCGGGCGGGCAGGGAGGGAGGTGCGGCGGCCGTGAGCGTCGCTCGGAAGCAGACCGAGCGGCGCCGCGCACCGCGGCACCTAACAGTACCCCCCCCCCCCCCCCCCCCTTGAGGAGGTGTTAAAGAACCCCTAAAGCCGGGTTTCTGAGGAAATTCCTGAAAGAATAATCTCTTAAGTTTAGAGGCATGTAAATCGTTATACAGGACCCAAGACCTTTCTTCCGGGCCATAGCCTTTCCAGTGAACCAAAAAATAAAGCCGACCCCGAGAAACTTTGGAATCTAAAACCTTCTCCACCAAGAACTCTTGTTGCCCCTGAACATCCACCGGAGGTCTACCCTGGGAAGTCTTCCGAGGGAATCTCCTGGAAGAAAAATACTGCTTCAGAAGGGAACAGTGAAAAGTATTGCCAATTTTGAGTGATTTAGGCAAGCGTAGCCGAAAAGCAACTAGGTTGACCTTCTTAACGATAAGGAACAGTCCAATAAATTTGGGTCCCAATCTAGCCGAGGGTTGTCTGAGCTTGATGTTGCGGGTTGACAACCACACCTTATATCCCACCTTAAAAGTGCATGGGCTTCGGAACCTATCAGAATTTTTTTTTTCTCGGAAGGCAGCCTTCTTAAGGGCAAAGTGCACCTTTTTCCAAATCATTCTGAGACGGGAAGTTAAGGTCAACGAGGAGACTGGAAAATGAGGGTAAAAAGAATTGGCTCTAGGATGAAAGCCCAAGACCGAAAAGAATGGAGACTCCTTGGTGGAAGAATGACAAGAGTTATTATAGGCAAACTCGGCCAAAGGAAGAAATTCAGACCAATCATTCTGAAGTTTGGCCGAATATAGCCGTAAATACTGTTTTAACGACTGATTAACACGTTCAGTTTGTCCGTTAGACTGTGGATGGTACCCAGATGTTAAAGAGAGTTTCATATTTAATGAGGCACAAAAACGTTTCCAGAAACGGGCGATGAATTGCGGTCCCCGATCAGAGATAATATCCCTGGGTAAACCAAGGAGCCTGAACACATGGCGGAGAAATAAAAATGCCAACCCTTGAGCAGAGGGTAATCGGGGGAGAGCAATGAAGTGGGCCATCTTACTAAAACGGTCTATTACCACCCAAATGACTCGAAATCCAGCTGAAAGAGGAAGGTCCACCACGAAATCCATGGATATATGTGACCATGGCCTGAGAGGAACGGCTAAACGCATGAGTTGCCCGACCGGCAAAGATCGAGATGCTTTGTACTGAGCACAAACCTGACAGGAACGGACAAATTCCCTTACATCTTTAGAAAGATTAGGCCACCACACTGAGCGAGAGATTAACTCCAAGGTCTTAGTGATACCCGGATGACCAGAAACCTTATTATCATGAAACTCAGCTAGAACAGTGCCTCTCAGAAATTCAGGGACGAAGAGACGATCTGCAGGAGTGACTTTGGGAGCCAGCTGCTGAAGCTGTACTAGCTGTGTAAATAAATCCTGTGTGAGGCCAGCCCGGATGACAGACGATGGGACTATGGGGGCAGTAGCCGGGTGGTTATTGTGAACCGGAAGAAAACAACGTGACAGGGCATCGGCTTTTGTATTCTTGGAACCGGGCCTGAAGGTGATAATAAACCTGAAACGAGTAAAAAACAGCGCCCAACGTGCCTGTCGAGCATTAAGCCGTTTAGCTGACTCAATATACTGCAGGTTCTTGTGGTCAGTAAACACCGTAATGGTATGCCTTGCTCCTTCCAGCCAGTGCCTCCACTCCTCGAAAGCCCATTTAACTGCCAACAATTCTCGATTACCAACATCATAGTTGGATTCTGCGGAGGAGAATTTTCTGGACATGAAGGCACATGGGTGTAATTCCTGAGACTCCGGGTCTTCCTGAGAAAGGATAGCCCCCACTCCAACCTCTGAGGCATCTACAGATAGCAAGGCAACATCATCGGCTTTTAGCCCAAAAGCCCAGGTTTGCGGATCGCCTTGTAGTAAAGACATCACAATCCCGACCCGTTGAGACTCCGTACCAGAGGATCGGGGCCTTAAACGAAAATAAAGCTTACAAGCTTCCTTGAAATTAAAAAAATTATTTCGGTTACCTGAAAAACGGTCAGGAAGGTGCATCTTTGGTTCTGGAATCATACTCGGGGAGGCTCGCAAAAGATCTTCCTGCGATCTCACCCGAAGAGTAAGATCGTGAACCATCTGAGTTAGTTCCTGAATCTGGTTGGCCAAAAGCTGGCTCGGATTCGGTACTAATACTGCCGGATTCATGAGGCCGAATTTCAAGGCCCACCAAAAACAAATAACTCTTAATATTATTCTTTTTTTTTTTGGGGGGGGGGGGGGGGCGGTGATAATGTTACGTTCCTGATGCTCAGAACTGGAGAGATGTTTGTGTAGAGAGTCCAGAGCACCAGGACGTGACGCTGAAATAAGGGATGGTACGGGAATAGCCCCTAGCACCCTACCTCCGTTGTTTTACCCGTGTGGTCAGTTCACGCCTGAGTGACTATGGTTTCTTGGGCCCACGGCAGCCGCGTTTGAAGGGCGGATTAGGTCTGCCCAACTCCGATGCCCCCAGGTCTTAGAGTGAGACAAGGCGTGAACCGAGACAGGATAATAACAAGGGGACCTCTAACTAAAGCAAACAGAAGCTAGGGGCTACTAACTACCCTAAAACTAAATAAATGTGCGGCACGCCGCCAAAGGAAAAGAACAACAAAAGATACCACTGTCCACTCCCCCACACGGCACCGCCGAGTTCCGGGAAGGACAGTGAAAAGCGGAAACCTCCGCAAAAACCACCAATACAAAAGGAAAACAAGGACTAAGCGGCCTAGGCCGCAACATGCGGCAGAAGCCGCTACTCACGAAACCGGGAGAGAACCCCAACAAGCGAGAACCCCCAGATGACCGCAACAGGTTCACTTGGACAGGAAGGATTCCCAGGACCGGCTTCAGAACTCCAGAACTCGGGAGCACAGGGAGCAGGATCGACCAGATACAGCTGACCAGGAACAGACGTTGCAAGGCAGGTACAGCATACAGGAAGCTATCACCGGCGAGGCTGCAGTGTGCTGGCTCCCATAAAAAGACCCTGCTGGCCAATGACAGGAGGGCCAGCAAGACCAGCCCCCAGACCCTAATTACTAGTTGCCGGGCAGCTGCCCTGCTGCACGAGCAACTAATCAATCCTATCTGGCAACGGGGAACGCGGTCCGCCAATGGCGTCCCCGTTGCTATGGACCCAGCGGCTGAGGATGCCCGGCGTCCTAGCGTTGCCAGGGACCCGGCGGCTACAGTACGCCCGGCGTCCTGGCATTGCTAGGCGCCGGGCAGGGAGGGAGGTGCGGCGGTCGTGAGCGTCGCTCGGAAGCAGACCGAGCGGCGCCGCGGACCGCGGCACCTAACAACAGGAAGCCATACAAAAATTGGTACGAACACATGTCATTGTTCCAGTTCCACCTCACCAAAAAACCATGGGTTTTTACTCAAACCTGTTTGTGGTACCGAAACCGGACGGTTCGGTAAGACCTATATTGAACGTAAAGTCATTGAACCCCTACTTGAGGGTTTTTCAATTCAAGATGGAGTCTCTGAGAGCAGCTATCTCAGGTCTGGAGGGGGTAGGGGGGATTCCTGGTATCCCTGGATATCAAGGATGCGTAACTTCACATTCCGATCTGGCCGCCTCACCAGGCCTATCTACTCTTTACACTACAAGATTGTCACTATCAGTTCCAGACGTTACCATTTGGCCTCTCCACAGCACCGAGGGTGTTCACCAAGGTCATGGCGGAGATGATGCTCCTCCTCCACAAGCAGGGAGTGAACATAATTCCATATCTGGATGATCTGCTGATAAAGACATCTTCCAGGGAGAAGCTGTTGTGGGATATTGCTCTCTCAACTCAAGTACTCCAGGATCATGGGTGGATCCTGAACCTTCCAAAGTCACATTTGGAACCGACAAGGAGACTGCCCTTCCTGGGGATGATAGTCGACACGGAAGTGCAGAGGGTGTTTCTACCGCTGGAGAAAGCGTTGGTGATCCAAACAATGGTCCGGGATGTCTTGAAGCCAGCAGTGCATTTGCCTTCTGGGAAAGATGGTTGCCTCCTACGAGGCTCTACAGTACGGGAGATTCCATGCACGGTTCTTCCAACTGGATCTCCTGGACAAGTGGTCGGGTTCACATCTTCACATGCACCAGCGGATAAGCCTGTCGCCGAAAGCCAGAATTTCACTCCTCTGGTGGCTGCACACTTCTCACCTACTCGAGGGCTGCAGGTTCGGGATTCAGAATTGGATTCTTCTAACCACGGATGCAAGTCTAAGAGGTTGGGGAGCAGTTACCCAAGGGGAAAACTTCCAAGGAAAGTGGTCAAGTCAGGAATCTGTCCTTCCAATAAACATTCTGGAACTAAGGGCCATATACAACTGCCTCCTACAAGCGGCACATCTTCTACAAGATCGAGCCATTCAGATTCAGTTGGACAACGTCACAGCGGTGTCCTACATATACAGGCAGGGCGGAACAAAAGGCAGGGCTGCGATGTCAAAGGTAACAAGAATCCTCCTCTGGGCAGAAAGGCACGCGTTGGCGCTGTCGGCAATCTTCATTTCGGGAGTGGACAACTGGGAAGCAGACTTCCTCAGCAGACACGATCTCCATCCAGGAAAATGGGGCCTCCACCAGGAGGTGTTCACAGAGGTAACAAGCCGGTGGGGTGTACCTCAGGTAGACTTGATGACCTCTCGCCTCAACAGGAAGCTTCGGAGGTACTGTTCCAGGTCGCGAGACCCACAAGCAGTGGCGGTGGACGCCCTGGTAACTCCATGGGTATTCCAGTCAGTATATGTGTTCCCTCCTCTTCCGCTCATCCCAAGGATTCTCAAACTACTAAAAAGAACGAGTACCGGCGATCCTCATTGCTCCGGGCTGGCCAAAGAGAGCTTTGTACGCGGATCTTCTGGCATTGCTGCTGGAGTATCCGAGGCCTCTTCCTCTTCGCGAGGACCTTCTGCAACAGAGGCCGTTCGCCTATCAAGACTTACCGCGGCTACGTTTGACAACATGGAGGTTGAACGCCAGATCTTAGCTCGTAAGGGCATTCCTAACAAGGTCATTCCTACTCTGATCCAGGCTAGAAGGGAGTAAGGTCTAAGCATTACTATTGGATTTGGAGAAAGTATGTGTCTTGGTGTGAATCCAAGAAGTTTCCTACTGTGGAGTTTCAACTGGGACGTTTTATCCTCTTTCTGCAAGCTGGTGTGGATGTGGACCTACGCTTGGGCTCCATCAAGGTTCAGATTTCGGCCTTGTCCATTTTCTTCCAGAAACAATTAGCTGCTCTCCCTGAGATTCAGACATTCTTGAAAGGAGTTCTGCACATCCTTTTGTGCCTCCTACGGCACCTTGGGATCTTAATGTGGTGCTGCAGTTTCTGCAATCGGATTGGTTCGAACCTTTACAGGAGGTGGACGTAAAGTTTCTTACTTGGAAGGCGGTCACATTGTTGGCTTTGGCATCTGCAAGATGTGTGTCTGAATTGGGGGCATTGTCGCACAAGAGCCCCTACTTGATTTTCCATGATGATAGAGCTGAACTTAGAACGCTTCAGAAATTTCTTCCGAAGATTGTGTCCGCTTTTCATATCAACCAACCTATTGTGGTCCCAGTAGCTACTGACACATCGATTGTCTCAAAGTCCCTGGATGTTGTGCGTGCTTTGAAAATATATGTGAAGAGGACTGCTCGTCACAGGTAGTCGGGCGCACTATTTGTCCTTTATGATTCCAACAAGATTGGGTGTCCTGCTTCTAAGCAGACAATTTCTCGCTGGATTAGGCTTACTATCCAGCATGCTTATTCAGCGGCAGGTTTGGCTTGTCCAAAATCTGTTCAGGCCCACTCTACACGTAAAGTGGGTTCTTCCTGGGTGGCTCTTCAGCTTTGCCGAGCGGCTACTTGGTTAGGGTCGAACACGTTTGCTAAGTTTTACAAGTTCGATACTTTGGCCTCTGAGGACCTAATGTTTGGTCAATCTGTTCTGCAGGACCCTCAGCACTCTCCCTCCCGTACTGTGAGCTTTGGTACATCCCCATGGTACTAAATTGGACCCCAGCATCCTCTAGGACAGGGGTGGGGAACCTTTTTTCTACCGAGGGCCATTTGGATATTTATAAAATCCTTCGGGGGCCATACAAAAATTCTCAACTTAAAAAATTACCCTGCCCCCCAGTAGGTCTGCCCCTCAGAGGTACTGTGTGTGCGCGCCGGAGGCGCGCACGTGCCAAAAAAATGGGTGTGGCCAGTTAAAATGGGACGTGATACACATATGCCCCCAATAGTGCGGTGCCAGATCTACAATTGCCCCCACAGTGCCAGGTATACAAATGCCCCCACAGTGCCAGGTATACAAATGCCCCCCACAGTTCCAGGTATACAAATGCCCCTCACAGTGCCAGGTATACAGATGCCCCCACAGTGCCAGGTATACAAATGCCCCCCCATAGTGCCAGGTATACAGATGCCCCCACAGTGCCAGGTATACAGATGCCCCCACAGTGCCAGGTATTCAGATGACCCCACAGTGCCAGGTATACAAATGCCCCCCACAGTGCCAGGTATACAGATGCCCCCACAGTGCCAGGTATGCAGATGCCCCCACAATGCCAGGTATACAGATGACCCCACAGTGCCAGGTATGCAGATGCCCCCACAGTGCCAGGTATACAGATGACCCCACAGTGCCAGGTATACAAATGCCCCCCACAGTGCCAGGTATGCAGATGCCCCCACAGTGCCAGGTATGCAGATGCCCCCACAGTGCCAGGTATACAGATGACCCCACAGTGCCAGGTATACAAATGCCCACCACAGTGCCAGGTATACAGATGCCCCCACAGTGCCAGGTATTCAGATGCCCCCACAGTGCCAGGTATACAGATGACCCCACAGTGCCAGGTATACAAATGCCCCCCACAGTGCCAGGTATACAGATGCCCCCACAGTGCCAGGTATGCAGATGCCCCCACAGTGCCAGGTATACAGATGACCCCACAGTGCCAGGTATACAAATGCCCCCCACAGTGCCAGGTATACAGATGCCCCCACAGTGCCAGGTATGCAGATGCCCCCACAGTGCCAGGTATACAGATGACCCCACAGTGCCAGGTATACAGATGCCCCCACAGTGCCAGGTATGCAGATGCCCCCACAGTGCCAGGTATACAGATGACCCCACAGTGCCAGGTATACAAATGCCCCCCACAGTGCCAGGTATACAGATGCCCCCACAGTGCCAGGTATGCAGATGCCCCCACAGTGCCAGGTATGCAGATGCCCCCACAGTGCCAGGTATACAGATGACCCCACAGTGCCAGGTATACAAATGCCCCCCACAGTGCCAGGTATGCAGATGCCCCCACAGTGCCAGGTATACAGATGACCCCACAGTGCCAGGTATACAAATGCCCCCCACAGTGCCAGGTATGCAGATGCCCTCCCCCCTCCCCTCCGTGCTGCTTACCGTGAGACACGGAGGAGAGCGCGGCTGTCGGGTGGGAGCGGCGGCGCCGTGTAGTACTTCAAACCAGCCGCCGGTTCGAGAGCCAATCAGAGCTCGCGGACCGGCAGCCACGGCTCCTGATTGGCTGCCGGTCCGCGAGCTCTGATTGGCTCACGGACCGGCGGCTGGTTTGAAGTACTACACGCCGCCGCTCCCACTCGACAGCCGCGCTCTCCTCCGTCTCCCTGTTCTGACAGCTGAGACACGCTGCCGCCGGACTGAGCGGCAGCGTGTCTCACTGACACCAGCTGGTGGGCCGGACCAAACGGCTTCGCGGGCCGTATACGGCCCGCGGGCCGGAGGTTCCCCACCCCTGCTCTAGGACGTAAGAGAAAACAGGATTTTAATTACCTACCGGTAAATCCTTTTCTCGTAGTCCATAGAGGATGCTGGGCGCACACCCAGTGCTTCGTTTTCCTGCATGGTTACTTGGTTACGTTTGTTGGCTCAGCTGTTGCTGATTCGTTCCGAGTTGGTTAGCTTGGCTTTCCTTTTTTTGTTCTGTGTGAGCTGGTGTGAATCTCACCACTATCTGTGTATTTCCTACTTTCGAAGTATGTTCGTCTCCTCGGGCACAGTTTCTAGACTGAGTCTGGTAGAAGGGGCATAGAGGGAGGAGCCAGCCCACACTATTAAACTCTTAAAGTGCCAGTGGCTCCCAAAGGACCTGTCTATACCCAATGGTACTAAATTTGACCCCAGCATCCTCTACGGACTATGAGAAAAGGATTTACCAGAAGATAATTAAAATCCTATTTTTATTTTTATAGTGCTTATTTTACTAGAAATAAAATGTATGTTTATACTTCTTATTTTCACTTTGGTTCTGCTCCACTGTGTGTTTGGGTTGATGTTTTTTTCTCTTTTTTTTTTCTTTTTTTAGTTAATGGAGTGGAGTTACTCCTATTCAAGAGCTGAATGAAATTAACCTTGAGAATCTGAACAATTTGTTAAGGTTCCTTAAACCACTGAGACCTAGCTCATTATGCAATTTATTCCTAAATCAGGAGTCTGGATTCAGAGTTTGTAAGTATACAGTACATGTGATTCACTCTTATCTTTTTATTTTGTTTTGCAGATCTGTTTTCTTCTCTAGATCATGTAATATTTTTTTTTTTTTAGTAGTGTAACATATTTTTACTTTCCTGATCATGGTATTACTGCTTTCTCATACGTCCTAGAGGATGCTGGGGACGACATCAAGACCATGGGGTATAGACGGGATCCGCAGGAGACATGGGCACTCTAAAGACTTTTCATTGGGTGTGAACTGGCTACTCCCTCTATGCCCCTCCTCCAGACCCCAGTTTTAGAAATGTGCCCAGGTCGACTGGATGCACTCTGAGGAGCTCTACTGAGTTTCTCTGAAAAGACTTATGTTAGGTTTTTTATTTTCAGGGAGATCTGCTGGCATCAGACTCCCTGCTTCGTGGGACTGAGGGGGCAGAAGCAGAACCAACTTCCTCAGAGTTTCATGGCTCTGCTTCTGGCTGACAGGACACCATTAGCTCCTGAAGGGAACTGAATGCTAGCCATGTCTAGATGCTCACTCCCACAGCACGCCGTCACCCCCCTCACAGAGCCAGAAGTCAGAAGACAGGTGAGTATGAGAAGAACGATCTTCAATCAAGTAAGTGACGGCTGAGGTGCGGCGCGGCTGGCGGGAGCGCAGCACGCCATTGCTGCCCACACACACAGGCACTGCAGGGTGCAGGGCGCGGGGGGCTCCCTGGGCAGCAAGAAAAATACCTCAAACTGGCTAGAAGGGGGCATAAGATGCCACTGGCACAGCCCTACCCCCGCCAGTATAAGTAAAAAGTCAATATACTGAGTGTAAGGACGCGCCATTGTGGGGGCGGAGCTTCTTCCTCAGGCAGCTAGCACACTACTCGGCGCCATTTTCTCTCCTCAGGCTGCAGAGAACACGCTGGTCCTCTCCTCCACTTCTGACAAGTACAGTGTGCTGTAAAGGGGGGGGCACAAAGCGATTGTGGTGCATTTGATAGTGTATATTACTATTTAAAAGTGTTTTTGGGCTGTGGACATACTGTGTTCACAGACAATACTGGCGGTGGGTTTGTGAACCGGCTGCTCCTATCCTGTGTCCCTCTGACAGATTTTACTGTGGGTCTGTCCCCAAAATAAGTCCCAGTGTGTCTGTAAGTGTGGTGTAAATGTCTGAGGCAGGGAGTTCCTCCCCGGAGGAAGCCATTTTAGGGACACAGAGTTGTAATGTTGTGGCGCTACCGGCACACCAAGAGCCTGCATGGGTGAAAGAGATACGTGACAGTATGCATCTGATTAACCGAAGATTAGATAAGTCTGAATCTAAGACTGCATGCTGGAGAAAATCTGTGGAAGATGTGATTTTTCAGGATGCTGTTATTCCTTATGCGGGCGGCCCCTCTGGGTCACATAAGAGACCATTTGCAAATGTTGTAAACACTGATACCGACACGGATTCTGATTCTTGTGTCGACAATAGTGAATTCAGAGAGAGAGATCATAAATTGGCAAAAAGTATACAATGTATGATTGTGGCTATAAGGGATGTGTTGGAGGTTACAGAAAGCACTCCTGTACCTCAGGAGAAAGCTTATTTATGTAAGGAAAAGAAATCCAAAGTCACGTTCCCTCCTTCACACGAACTAAATGCTCTGTTTGAAGGGATGTGGGTGAATCCTGATAAAAAAAATTGTATTCCCAAAAGGACTCACATTTTTTCCTGTCTTCAACCGGGAAAGGATAAGCTATTCCTTTCCCGGTTGAAGACAGGAAAAAATGGGAGTCACCCCCTGTGTTAGACAGTGCACTTTCCAGGTTGACAAAGAAGGTAATTCTCCCTGCTCCTGGCACGGCTTCTCTTAAAGAGCCGGCAGACAGCAAAATGGAAACGACATTGAAATCCATTATGTTACCAATGGTACCAGGCCCATTATTGCCTGCGCATGGGTGAGTCGCTGTATTGAAAAATGGTCAGAAACCGTGTCATCAGAAATTGACACGATTGATAAAGATGAGATACTCCTTAAGTTAGGGAATATCAAGGACGCTGCCGCCTACATGCTGGAAGCAATGAAGGATATTGGACTCTTGAGTTCACAAGCCGCTACCATGGCAGTATCGGCTAGGCGGGCGTTATGGATTCGCCAGTGGAACGCGGATGTATATTCCAAAAGAAACATGGAGGCTCTCCCATATAAAGGTGAGGCCCTATTTGGCGATGGCTTGGATGCGTTAGTCTCGGCGGCTACCGCAGGTAAGTCAACATTTTTGCCCTCTGCTCCTGCACCGGCAAAAAAGACCTATCACCCACAAATGCAGTCCTTTCGGCCCAATAAACACAAAAAGGCGAGAGGTTCCCCCTTCTTTGCAGGTAAGGGAAGGGGAAAGAAGCCCACACCGTCTCCAGGTTCCCAAGAGCAGAAGTCTACCCCTAATTCTGCCAAATCCCCAGCATGACGCTGGAACTCCCTTGCGGGAGACCGCTCAGGTGGGGGCACGTCTCAGACTCTTCAGCCAGGATTGGATTCTGTCTGGCCTGGATCCCTGGGTGTTGCAAATAGTATCCCAGGGATACAAGCTAGAGTTTCAAGACGTTCCCCCATGCCGATTTTTCAAATCGACCTTGCCAGCTTCTCCGCCAGAGAGAGAAGCAGTAACAGCAGCAATCCAAAAATTATGTCAAGACCAGGTTATAGTCCTGGTACCGTTGTCACAAGAAGGGCAGGGTTTTTATTCAAGCTTCTTTGTTGTTCCGAAGCCGGACGGCTCGGTCAGACCGATCCTAAGTCTAAAAGATCTGAATTTCTTCCTGAAAAGGTTCAAGTTCAAGATGGAATCGCTTCGGGCGGTGATTGCCAGTCTGGAGGAGGGGGACTACTTAGTGTCGGTGGACATAAAGGATGCTTACCTGCATGTTCCCATTTATCCTCCTCACCAGGCTTATCTGAGATTTGCGATTCAGGATTACCATTACCAATTCCAGACGTTACCTTTCGGTCTCTCCACGGCGCCAAGGGGATTCACCAAGGTGATGGCAGAGATGATGGTCCTCCTTCGTCAGAAAGGAGTCAATATAAACCCTTCTCTGGACGACCTCCTGATAAAGGCGAGATCCAGGGAGCAGTTATTACAAAACATATCCCTCTCCCTGTCAGTACTCCAACAACACGGGTGGATCATAAATTACCCAAAGTCACAGTTGGAACCAACGACAAGGTTGTCTTTCCTCGGGATAATTCTGGACACAGAAATTCAGAGAGTATTTCTTCCGCTGGAAAAGGCTCTGGAAATCCAGAAAATGGTAAAACAGATATTGAAACCATCAAGTGTGTCGATCCATCAGTGCATTCGGTTGTTGGAGAAGATGGTGGCGGCCTACGAGGCCATACAGTTTGGCTGGTTCCATGCCAGAGTATTCCAGTGGGACCTGTTGGACAAGTGGTCGGGGTCACACCTACACATGCACAGAAAGATAATCCTGTCGTAAAAAAACAGGATTTCGCTCCTGTGGTGGTTGCACAGCTCTCATCTGCTAGAGGGACGCAGGTTCGGGATTCAGGACTGGGTCCTAGTAACCACGGATGCAAGTCTCCGAGGCTGGGGAGCAGTCTCTCAGGGAGAAAACTTCCAGGGACGTTGGTCACAACGCTAAGCCTGCCTTCACATAAACGTTCTGGAGCTAAGAGCCATTTACAACGGCCTTCAACAAGCGGTACATCTTCTTCAAGACCGTCCCGTGCAGATCCAGGCGGACAATGTAACAGCAGTCGCATACATAAACAGGCATGGCGGAACGAAAAGCAGAGCGGCAATGGCAGAGGCGACAAAAATCCTCTGCTGGGCAGAAAAACATCTACAAGCTCTGTTGGCAATATTCATTCCGGGAGTAGACAACTGGGAAGCAGACTTCCTCAGCAGACACGATCTCCATCCAGGAGAGTGGGGCCTCCACCAAGAAGTCTTTGCAGAGGTGACAAGTCTTTGGGGAGTTCCTCAAATAGACATGATGGCGTCTCGTCCCAACAAGAAGCTTCAGAGATACAGTTCCAGGCCGAGAGACCCTCAAGCAGTAGCAGTGGATGCACTGGTGACCCAGTGGGTGTTTCCATCAGTGTATGTTTTCCCTCCACTTCCGCTGATCCCAAAAGTACTCAGGATCATAAGAAAGACAATGGTTCGAGCAATCTTCATTGCCCCAGACTGGCCAAGAAGGGCTTGGTACCCAGATCTTCAGCAGTTACTCATAGGAGATCCTCTGCCTCTTCCTCCTCGGGAGGACCTGCTGCAGCAGGGGCCGTGTGTGTACCATGACTTACCGCGGCTACGTTTGACGGCATGGCTGTTGAGCGCCGTATCCTAGCCAGGAAGGGTATTCCTAAGGAGGTCATCCCCACCCTTATTCAGGCCAGAAAGGGAGTAACGTCAAAACATTACCACCGTATTTGGAGAAAATATGTGTCTTGGTGTGAATCCAAGAAAGCTCCTACGGAAGAGTTTCACTTAGGATGTTTTCTCCATTTTTTGCAGGATGGTGTGGAGACGGGCCTTCGATTGGGATCAATCAAGGTCCAGATTTCGGCCTTGTCAATGTTCTTCCAAAAACAATTGGCCTCTTTTCCAGAGGTTCAGACCTTCGTGAAAGGGGTTCTGCACATCCAGCCTCCATTTGTGCCTCCTGTGGCACCATGGGACCTTAAGGTGGTATTGCAGTTCCTTCAATCGGATTGGTTTAAGCCTCTACAAAAGATAGAGTTGAAGTTTCTCACTTGGAAAGTGGTGATGCTTTTGGCATTGGCATCCGCAAGGCGGGTGTCGGAATTGGGGGCCTTGTCTCACAAGAGCCCTTACCTGATTTTCCATGAAGATAGGGCAGAGTTGCGAACTCGCCAACATTTTCTTCCAAAGGTGGTTTCTGCTTTTCACATAAACCAACCTATTGTGGTGCCAGTAGTTACTGACACATTCACTGATTCAAAGTCTCTAGATGTGGTTAGAGCTTTGAAAATCTATGTTGCTAGAACAGCTCGTATACGGAAAACAGAGGCTCTGTTTGTCCTGTATGATCACAACCAGATTGGCTGTCCTGATTCCAAGCAGATTATTACACGTTGAATTAGAAATACGATTCAGCAAGCTCATACTACGGCTGGATTGCCGTTACCGACGTCGGTAAAGGCCCACTCCACTAGGAAGGTGGGCTCATCCTGGGCGGCTGCCCGGGGGGTCTCGGCATTACAACTTTGCCGAGCAGCTACTTGGTCAGGGTCAAACACATTTGCTAAGTTCTACAAGTTTGACACCTTGGCCGATGAGGACCTAAAGTTTGGTCAGTCGGTGCTGCAGGGTCATCCGCACTCTCCCGCCCGTACTGGAGCTTTGGTATAGACCCCATGGTCTTGATGTCATCCCCAGCATCCTCTAGGACGTATGAGAAAATAGGATTTTTATAACCTACCGGTAAATCCTTTTCTCCTAGTCCGTAGAGGATGCTGGGTGCCCGTCCCAGTGCGTACTTTACTTGCAGTTCAGTTATTACAGTTACACAAGTTGTATTATATTGGTTTCAGCATGTTGCTGCAATTAGTTCAAGCCTGTTGGCGTGTGTTATGTTGAATGCCATGTGTGCGGCATGGTTGAGGGTGTGAGTTGGTAGATATCTCACCACTAGTTAAGTAATTCCTTTCCTCGAAATGTCAGTCTCCCTGGGCACAGTTCCTACAACTGGGGACTGGAGGAGGGGCATAGAGGGAGGAGCCAGTTCACACCCAATGAAAAGTCTTTAGAGTGCCCATGTCTCCTGCGGATCCCGTCTATACCCCATGGTCTTGATGTCGTCCCCAGCATCCTCTACGGACTAGGAGAAAAGGATTTACCGGTAGGTTATCAAAATCCTATTTTCTAGTATTATTATTGCTATTATTATTTTTACACATTTTCTTGTAATAATTGAACAGAAGAACAAGTCCTAAAATTATTGTTCCATGGGAGTTTACATTGTCAATGTACTGGCTGCCCCGCTGCAAAATCCTTCATTTTGAAATGGAAGAAAAATAGATAAATGTTCAGTATGGTCAGTATTACTGTAAACTATCACAGACCTTGTCATCTTAATATTCTTATAATGAACAATAGGCAATACTGCTCATGACGCTATCATGTATTGCTTTTCGTCATTTTGTTCACACAAAACCATTTTTCTGCATGGTTCTATATATTCAGACATGGGGGACACTGGCGATACCATGAGGTATAGCTGGTGCTGGAGGAGTCTGGCCACTAAGTTAACTTTCAGGACAGCTCAGACTCCTCCTCCCCTATACCCCACTCCCTGCCCAGGCTAGTTTATTTTATTTATTTTTTAGTGCCATAAGAGTCAAGCACATTTTTAGTTGCTCCAGCAGCTTTACTAAATGTTTTATTTATTTTTTCTTGCTTACATACTGGACGGCCAACTGTGATGCTGCCTGTGCAGCGCTCATGCCAGCCGCTCCAACTGATTCCTGCTCCAAAGGCCGCAGCTCTGTCGCCGCAGGCAGTAGCTCCTGCCGGTTTCCCGGAACACACAGGATTTGCACTGCACCCGAAGGGGAAAGAGCAGGAAAGGACTTCCCAAAGTAGGAGGCCACTGGGGGGGAAGGGGGCACGGTGACGGTCCTGTTCTCTGGTTCCTCACTGGATTAACAGGCACTTAAAGAAATCTCTGGCATCTCCACCAATGAAACAAGGATCAAATTGTAATCAAGCATAATTTACTTTCGGAATTAGTAATGTGTCAATTTTTGTGCTAGTAGTAGAGCCACTGGTGGCACGGATCCGGGCCAATCCAAACATCAGGGGAATTACAGTGGGTGGCGAGTAGGGAGGCCAATCCCGGGATGTTTTTTCAATCCCGGGATTCGGGATTGATAAATGGTCAATCCCGGGATTGCAGTAGGGATCAGTGAAAGTTGTAGGGAGCAGCGCTGGAGGGAGGGTGTAGGTAGTGGTGCGGGAGGTAGGGAGGGTGTAGGTAGCGGTGTGGGAGGTAGGGAGGGTGCAGGTAGCGGTGCGGGAGGTAGGGAAGGTCTAGGTAGCGGTGCGGGAGGTAGGGAGGGTCTAGGTAGCGGTGCGGGTGGAGGTAGGGAGGGTCTTTATATGGAACAACATAGGGAACTAGAAACCAATTTCTCCAAACATAAAATTCCCATTACAGCGTAAGAAGAGGAAACGGAAGGCAATCTGTCCATTTATTGTGCAACTGAACTGGTAAGAGACAGCGACCCTCGGCGTTGTGTGTACAGTAGCTTATGCCATCTGGATCTAAGAACAACAGTCTACAGTATGTCCGCACAGGTCATGCAGGAAAATCGCACTCACCTATTACATACATCACGTATGTGTTCACATGCTAACAGTAGCTAAGTTTGCAATTAGCCTTGAAGGGTGCGGGAGGTAGGGAGGGTCTAGGTAGCGGTGCGGGAGGTAGGGAGGGCGTAGGTAGCGGTGCGGGACTCAGGAGGGAGGGTGTAGGTCGCGGCAGGGAGGGTTGGTACTGGTAGTGGCGCGGGAAGGAGGAAGGCTGTAGGGAGCACTGCACGGAGGGAGAGAGGGTGGGTGTGAGTAATACTACTTACACTGAACGCGGCAGCATTTCAAATGAAGCGCCGGCCGCCAGCCAACCAGAGCTGGCGGACCGGCAGCCAATCAGGGAAGCTCCCGCAGCAATCGGTCCTGGTTGGCTGCCGCTGCTGCGGCAGCTTCCCTGATTGGCTGTCGGTCCACCAACTCTGATTGGCTGGCGACCAGCGCTACATTTGAAGTGCCGCCACGTTCAACTTGTTCATGGCTGCCGCCCGCCTAATATTAGTAAGTAGTATTACTTACACCTACCCTCCCGCACATGCGCAGTGTAATCACGTGAATCCCGGGATTGGATGCTCCAATCCCGGGATTCAAATCCCGGCATTTTTGGGCCCAAATCCCGGGATACCGCCGATCCCAATCCCGGGATTGGCATCCCTAGTGGCGAGGAACACAAAGTTGCACTATATGCAGATGACGACATACTCACTATTTCTGAACCAATTCATTTGCTCCGTCCCTCACCTATTTACAAAGATTGAGGAGTATGACAGCCTCTCTGGTTACAAAATCAACACTCAGAAAACAGAAGTCTTTTCAAGCTAACTATCCTAAGTTACTTGCACAATTGTAAAGGGATGTTGATAAGGGGAGTGGCTGTTATATTTCCTAGATTGGCCTGATGAAAGATGTAAGATGTTTAACTGAATTTGTTGTCACGGCTCTTATATTTATCTGAAACCCTGCCGATAAGAGGTCCCCCATACGTTTTCAAATATTTTGAACTCTTCACTTCACAATTTATATGGTCTAAAAAACGCCCTAGGGTGACACGTGACATCTTGCAAAGGCTAACATCCAGGGGTGGTTTAGGTTGCCCAAACTTTAAGTCATAGGGGTGTGTATGCACTGAGCGCTTTTCAGCCCAGCGATGTCAGCGATCATCTTTGTGCATACACGCTGGGCAAAAACGCCCAGTGTGTATTCACCTTTAGTCCCGTTTTCGACAATGTTAATCCGACTTTAAAAAAGTCGGATTGACATTGTCGGAAACGGCCCAAACCTGTTGGCTTTGGCCTTAAATTGAATACTGAACTGTTGAAAAGAAAGGATCCGACATCAGTTGAATAGACCCCTTTACTATTTAGTGACCAGAATCTCTCAGTGCGTGTTGTGGAGGCAGCCAAAAATCCAAGAGGGTATAGGTGTAATCGAAACAGAAGCATTAAAGCTATACTCAATCTCCTCTCTGCTGTGGCTCTCCCAATTGTTCCGACCTACTGTAAATCATCTTTGCACCATCCTGTTATTTCTCACCCTTTAGACATTTGGGATTTTGCTCACTGACTATACTATATTGCTCCACACTGATCCCATTAATCCCCCTATTTAACAATGTATTCTGGTTATCTTTGTAAACTGGCAAACTAGGGGAATTAAATTACTGAGTGACATTACCAGGTACTCTATGTTCCCCACTTTTATGAACAGTCAAACCCAATTCATATTCCACAAAAGGAATTTTTTTCAATGTGTACAAATTCAACATTTCCACTCGATAGTTAAAACGCAGTTTACAGGTGGGCCACTCACTTTTACTGAGTCATTAATTTTAATGGGAACGTGCACCAGGGGACTTGTGTTCACCGTGTGTGCAGAGCTCATACTTCCTTCATTTGAAGTCAAAGATCCCCACGAAGCAGCATGAGAAGTCGACCTGGGAGAAATATCAAACACAGAGGATTGGGTGGACATATATTCCAAAGTGGCTTCTGCTGTTTACGCATAAAAGACAATGCTAACAAATTATTTTATAGGTGGTATTATGTTCCCTCCAGATTGAATAAAATGCACCCAGAAATCACAGATATATGTTGGCGATGCGGATCGGACATAGGAACATTTCTGCATGTTTGGTGGAATTGTCCGAAATTGGTTACCTTTTAGAGCCAGATTGGTGCCCTCGCTAGTTCTAGATTAGGTCTATCTATACCAATCACTCAGAAATATTTCCTTTTACCACTGTGTGTCCCCAATGCCATCGGTCACCATTATAAATTATTTCGACATCTGCTCCTAGCAGCCACGTGTTAAATAGCAGCTGCTTGAAAAATAAACAGAGATTCCAACTATAGGAGAGATCATCACTAAAATGTGACGTATATTAGCATTCTGAGGGATTCTTCTAAAAGCTTTTTCAAAACCTGGGATCCATGGATCTCTCGTTTTCATATTTCTCCAGCATTTATCTAATATTCCCTATGAAATATCATGCATATATTTTCTCACTGTCTAGTAGAATTCTGAAACTGCCCAGCTGAGCCATCCTCTTCCCTCCTTACATGTTTTCCTGTCCCTTCTTTACTGTGGGTGGCCACCTCATATTCCCCCTTTTCTCTGACGTCCTAGTGGATGCTGGGGACTCCGTAAGGACCATGGGGAATAGCGGCTCCACAGGAGACTGGGCACAGCTAAGAAAGATTTAGGACTACCTGGTGTGCACTGGCTCCTCCCACTATGACCCTCCTCCAGACTTCAGTTAGAATCCTGTGCCCGGCTGAGCTGGATGCACACTAGGGGCTCTCCTGAGCTCCTAGAGAGAAAGTATATTTTAGGTTTTTTATTTTACAGTGAGATCTGCTGGCAACAGACTCACTGCAGCGAGGGACTAAGGGGAGAAGAAGCGAACCTACCTAACTGGTGGTAGCTTGGGCTTCTTAGGCTACTGGACACCATTAGCTCCAGAGGGATCGACCGCATGGAACCGGCCATTGGTGTTCGGTCCCGGAGCCGCGCCGCCGGCCCCCTTACAGAGCCAGAAGCAAGAAGAATCCGGAAAATCGGCGGCAGAAGACATCAGTCTTCACCAAGGTAGCGCACAGCACTGCAGCTGTGCGCCATTGCTCCTCATACACACTTCACACTCCGGTCACTGAGGGTGCAGGGCGCTGGGGGGGCGCGCGCCCTGAGAAGCAATAAATACACCTTGGCTGGCAAATATATCACAATATATAGCCCCAGAGGCTATATATGTGATAAATACCCCTGCCAGAATCCATAAAAAAGCGGGAGAAAAGTCAGCCGAAAAAGGGGCGGAGCTATCTCCCTCAGCACACTGGCGCCATTTCTCCCTCACAGCTCCGCTGGAAGGAAGCTCCCTGGCTCTCCCCTGCAGTCTACACTACAGAAAAGGGTAAAAAAGAGAGGGGGGGCACTAAATTTAGGCGCAATATACATATAGCAGCTATAAGGGGATATAATTTAGTTAATCCCTGATTTATATAGCGCTCTGGTGTGTGCTGGCATACTCTCTCTCTGTCTCCCCAAAGGGCTTGGTGGGGTCCTGTCTTCTGTCAGAGCATTCCCTGTGTGTGTGCGGTGTGTCGGTACGGCTGTGTCGACATGTTTGATGAGGAGACTTATGTGGAGGAGGAGCAGGTGCCTATAAATGTGTTGTCACCCCCTGCGGGGCAGACACCGGAGTGGATGGACTTGTGGAAGGAATTACGCGAAAGTGTCGACTCCTTACATAAAAAATTTGACGACATGCCAAATGCGGGGCAGCCGGCTTCTCAGCCTGTGCCTGCCCAGACGTCTCAAAAGTCATCAGGGGCTCTAAAACGCCCGCTACCTCAGATGGCAGACACAGATGTCGACACGGATACTGATACCAGTGTCGACGACGAAGAGACTAATGTAATGTCCAATAGGGCCACTCGTTATATGATTGAGGCAATGAAAAATGTTTTACACATTTCTGAGGTGACCCCAGGTACCACAAAAAAGGGTATTATGTTTGGGGAGAAAAAACTACCAGTAGTTTTTCCCCCTTCTGAAGAATTGAATGAAGTGTGTGAACTAGCGTGGGCTTCCCCCGATAAAAAATTGGTAATTTCAAAAAAATTACTAATGGCGTACCCTTTCCCGCCGGAGGATAGGTCACGTTGGGAAACACCCCCTAGGGTGGATAAAGCACTTACGCGCTTATCAAAAAAGGTGGCACTGCCGTCCCAGGATACGGCCGCCCTAAAGGAACCTGCTGACAGAAAGCAGGAGGCTCTCCAGAAAGCTATATATACACACACTGGTATTATACTGAGACCAGCTATTGCCTCAGCATGGATGTGCAGTGCTGCAGCTGCATGGTCAGACTCCCTGTCAGAAAACATTGACACCTGATAAAGCTAAATATTTATCGTATATAAAACACTTTAAGAGGTCTAAGAACACTGTACGCTATCTACGTAAGAAGTACCGTAAGGGTACGCAAGTTGCGTAACGATCGCTCAACCGTAGTCGAGACGCTCAAGCGTCACGTTCGCTTACGGCCCAGAGATCACAGGCAGGCACGCTATTGGCTGCCGACTAACGTAATGATTCGCTATAGCGTAGCGGACGCTCGGGACCACGAGGAGATCACCAGCGGTGCAGACGCTTATATCTATACCTTTAACAACGAAATATACAGTAAACCTTAGTGTGGTGACAGAGTGTAAGTGCAACCTGGTGTAACCTGATTAACTACAAAGCTGCTTGAGCGTCACCGACGCTCAGGGAATACTTAACACTATAAGAAATACACAGATACCTGGGCTTAGGGTCCAAAACCTATTATATGTATTATGACTATTATACTTGCAAAAGAATCACAGTACAAAGCATACACTACAATATAACATAGACTAACTAACCAGATAACTACACAGGAAATACAATACAATACAATTAAGGGAAAAATACGGGAGAAATAGAAGAGAGAGAGAGAGAGAGAGAGAGAGAGAGAGAGAGAGAGAGGAATGGCTCACAATAACATCAAGACAATATGATTGCGGAGAAACACTTACGCACAAGGGGAAACGATCGCAAGCGCCTCTGGACATCCAGCTCCCGATTATCAGCAATGAGAACCGTTTGAAGAGAAGTGAGTGCTGGATGCCACAGGCTTGTCTTATTTATGCTCCACACACAATACAATTCAATGGTCCCTACAATCTCATTGTTCATTGGACACAGGAATTCGGCTTCGCATTATAACAAAAGGTCATAGGTTGATTCATACAGGTGGGCTGTGACTGTTTCCAACTGTTCAGGTGGGTGGGATACTGGGTTTCCCGCCGCATGACTAAGTAAGAACAAATAATAGTAAATGGACATAAACTTCTTATGTCCATAACTATTCGCACGAGCGATTGATCTGCTTCAAACCAACACCGGAATATTTCTAATTAAATATTCTTCCGATGGATACTAAACACCACTGTATTACTCCTGTCTGACCCTTCGTATCAAACAAAGAGGGATTTCTCTGTTCATGAACATTCTATATTAACCAAACTTGCAGAATCTATCAAAGGGACCATGATCTACAAAATACATTATATAGTGAAAATATGTAATGATTGAGTCGCACGCTACGATCGCATAAACTCTACCGTAAATACGCATACCATGCGCCTGCGGGTGCCCGCGACTGTGAGTATGCGCACGTACGGGAGAGCGTACGCATGCGCAGCACGGACCAGTATGAGGTGCAAATATGGCAGTGTGCATAGAGATATTTTTCTGACTTTGACAGTCCACCCTTTGGCAGTCAATAATAACTGCCACCTTCTAAAACATTTCAAAAGGAGAAAAATATATGTCAGGGGTTAATTCATTTCCATGGTTGGGTAAGGGAAGAGAGAGAGGAGTAGGTGTGAAGAGGGTATGACCTAGTGAGATAGTAGAAGCATGTGTGTATGAGTCCATGTTTGGGGGGTCATGTATCATCGTGCCGTACGTGTTGTAAATCAAGCTTCGAGGTATTGCGAAGTATACATTTGAATTCCTTCTTATCCCGTGGTGCGGGTCTGTGGATGGGCTGTCAAACTTTACCGAGCTCTTTTCGGCTTTGGTTGTAACAAAATGGGGGAGCAAATTTTAGTTGATGATACATGAATAGGGGAGGTATGTGGTTGCTGATATCTGTGCCTGTATTCCCTATCGACTATGTGTGTTATTACCTGAGGGTTGTAGAGATGAAGATAAAGAACAC
Source organism: Pseudophryne corroboree (assembly GCF_028390025.1). Classification (NCBI taxonomy): domain Eukaryota; kingdom Metazoa; phylum Chordata; class Amphibia; order Anura; family Myobatrachidae; genus Pseudophryne; species Pseudophryne corroboree. The sequence goes on along the minus strand of NC_086450.1, from coordinate 178,905,256 downwards.
TTATGGAAAATGCAGTGGTATTCTATGTCAGGTTAATGTACATCTGTCGGTTGAAGTTTTGTTCGGTATCAGTTGAAAGTCGTCTTCTTTGCGCTGTTTTGCCCATTAGGTGCGAGCAAAAAGCTTTGTCAATGCCATTAGATTTACAAAAAAAAAAATGTTGGGCTAGCGTAAGTTTAAGAATTCTAGGGAAACTGGGGATCCATGGCAAAGTTCATCAAATGTCCGTATCTAAGGTGGTCAAAACTTCTTCTTTGGTCAATCCGTTGTCTGTATAGTGTCTTGTCAACTTCCTCGTCCAAGGGGGTCTTTTTATCTTGGAGAAAAACAGAAAAACAGGTGAAAGAAACGGACCGTATAATCGCATTTTCATTGCATCATTGTTTCTATTGTTGGGTCATAAATCAAATCCAGGTTAATTACAGTTTCCTCACTCCTCAAACTCATCACTCTTGTACTTTGTTTGCACTTCATTAAAGCCTGACCGCATCTAAATATCAAGCCAATTGATATGACAACACCTAAGATACATAGGAGAAACTTCCCAACATCCATTATGACTCCTTGAGCCCAGTCTCCTAAACCGGAGAACCAATTTTGCGGGTTCAACCATGACACCCAACCAGTCAGCTCATTACCTACAGCAGCAAGAGTGAGATTGTGTTTTCGGCGAAATTCCCACTTCAATTGGAGAATATCGTCCATCTTTTGGTCTATGACCTCGACCGGATCCTCGGTGCTATTCGTGATATACGTGCAACACTTCACGCCATACTGTGTTGCCAATGTAACACAATATCCGCCTGTCACTGCTGTGAGGTAATTAAGAACCATTCTATGCTGCACCAGTTCTGTTTTATAAGCCTGAAGTTCTCTTCCAGTATACCTAAACGTGTCATCATACATTTCAGTGATATTATCTAACAAATTGGCGAGCGCAGAAATGTATTTATAATTCAGCACTCCTCTAGCGGTGCGGGTGAAATCTAACGCGATTAAGAATTGAATCCCGGTGGATTCACTTATCAGATCAGAGGCCGGATGCTCTGTCTTCTCTATCAGGTGCCTTTTAACAACGTGCTCGTAATGGGTGTGAGTATAAGGAGCTTGGGCACCACGGTGTATGTCTTTCATTTTGTCATGTGATACAGTCATTACTTCAGGCAGTACTTTTCCAATATAACACAATCCTTCAGAGTTTGGGGCAAGCCACTTGTACGCCTTTCTCCCGCATATGAAATATGCATCATCGGGGAGAACATATGGGACGGAGTAGGACATAACCATATTACACACCTTCCATGTGAAATCTCCTAACCCTAATTCTTCCATCTGCTTAGTACACGTATCAGGTTGTATGATATGTGCACAGTATCCTGGTGATACCTCTCCAACTTTAGTAATCCTATTTCCTAAGGTATACCTATACCGGAAAGATTTTCCTCTACTGGCTATGTGGCGTACAAGCTCTGTATCTGTAGGCATTCTATCTGCTCTATGCGAAAAGGTCATGGTGTGATTACTCCATGACACTTCCCAATTTCCCGGTTTTCGGGGATTGGAGATGTTGAAACATAATAGGGACCTATCCACATGGTATTGGTGGAGCTTCAAACTAGGAGGGCTGGAGATATTAAACCTCCGGTCCACCGGTCTCCCACCATTTAACTCAAGTACCTCCTCTATCGTTAAAGGAAATGGTACTAGCCCTGATTTGCTATGACCCTGAGGTACTTGAGAGCATACCCAACAATCTGTTTTGTTTAACACATTACCCACTAAGGAGTGATAGTCACTCAATGGATGCCGGTCCATATGGATATTAAAACTGGATTGGCATTTCTTAATGCACCCATCCTCAATGACATTGTTACAGAGCCTACAGATACAGTTTTCTTCAGCTAACAATCCTTCACAATTCCTTCTATGGTCAATGCTATCGGATCGTTTTCTGATACTCGCCTTTGCTTGTTGATTATGTTGTTCTCGGAAAACTACGCCTCCATCTTTATCATCAGAACCCATTCCAGAACCTCTCTCGACCTCCATGGTACTCTCGCCGGAACAGACTGCTCTGGTCAACATCATGGTTAACAGGAAAATCCGGATCACAGTCTCTTGGGGCAAGTCCATCTTATAGGAGGAAACGGAGAAGAATGAGAAGGGGGAAAAAGAAATTTTAGGGAGAGGGGATGGGAAGTGGAGAAAAACAATAAAAGGGAGTGGGGAGTCGACAACAGCTCTTGGTCTTGAGATTTTCACGGCTCAGGTGCCGCCTCAGTCCTCCTGGAACAGACACTCCAGTGATACAACCTCTACCGTCTGTTCCTTATCACGGGACTTCTCTGGATCAGCAACCTTCTTGCAGTGGGATGAATGAACCCAAGTCTCTCTCTCAGCAACCTTCAATGCTGTAGTGCTAGTCAATAAGACCTGGTATGGTCCTTCCCATCTGTCAATAAGGCAACCTGAGCGTAGAAAATTCCGTATCATCACATAATCCCCAGGTTCAATGTCATGACAATTACTATCTGGTAAATCAGGAATCACCAACTTCAGATTATCATTTTGATTCCTTAACTGTTTACTCATGTTAATCAAGTACTTTACAGTCACTTCATTGTTACATTTCAAATCATCCTGAGGGTTAATCATGACATGCGGTTGTCGACCAAACAAGATTTCAAAGGGAGACAGATTAAGAGGGGACCTGGGAGTGGTTCTGATGCTGTACAGTACAATGGGTAAAGCTTCTGGCCATGTCAATCCTGTCTCTGCCATCACTTTACTCAGTTTATTTTTAATAGTGCTGTTCACTCTTTCCACTTTCGCACTCGCCTGTGTCAGATTGTGTTTGGGCTGTGTCCCCGGAGGGGGCGCTAGTGGGTCAGTGGAGGTAGATGGGAGAAAACGAGGAGGCTGGATAACGTTCCTGCGCATAAGCGCAATGGTATTTATTTGGCAGATGATATTATACAGGATGGTAGCAGAAACAATAATAACAGATGAATAAAGTCAATCACTCAGCATGATAACTGAAAGTCTATGGCAATGGATGACAGATGACTTGAGAAAATAATAACCGGTAATATATAAACAGAAGAACAAGTGCTTGTGAAATGGTTCTGGTTTGGAAACCAGTGCAGGTTTTAAAACAGGAAACTTTAGGCAGCAAGGTGTAGAATGGCAAACCTGAGCAGAGGCAGGAGTCTGACTTCACAGTGCAGGTGATGAGGCACTGGCAGCAGCAAGCTGTATCACAGGTGGAGGAATGAAACACACCTGGAGTCAGTCTCAACTGCAGGCTGAAGCACACAAGGTGGTGATGAGTGTGAAGCCTTGTTGCAGGTTGCAGGTATTGCTGGGCCTTGAAGTTCCACGGAGCTGTGCAGAGTAACCAGGAGTACAAGTTCTTAACCAGAGAACCAGGAACACAGGAGGAACAGGAACAGATCCTTTCACATGGGTCGCAGGAATGACACAAAGTCCAGGATGCCTGCAGACTGATCCTGCAGTCTCTTATGTACCCCATGGTGCACAGGGATTGGGTGAGTGAAGGAAAGTGGGTGCGGCCAAGCACCGGATTGGCCGCAGCATACTGGCTGTTTGCAGACTGTCATGGCGGCGCCCACGCTGCGGCCTAGCGGGGACGCGGCGCGCTACACGCCCGCTGTCTCAGGAGTGTTCCCAGGCCCTTGATGATGTCCCATGACAGGGGCATAGGTGACAGGTGACCGCAGGGAGCCAGGACGGAGTCCGCAGCGGCGGACGGATGTCAGCCTGGTAAGTCGATTCCTGACAGTACCCCCTCCTTTAGGGGTGGACACCGAACACCCACGTGGCTTGGAGGGATGAGTGCTGTGGAAGACACGGACCAACCTAGGAGCATGGACATCGGACGAATTCACCCAACTTCTCTCCTCTGGGCCATAACCGGACCAATCGACCAGGTACTGGAGACGTCCATACCGGCAACGAGAGTCCAGAATTTTGTTGATCTCGAATTCCACGCCCCGCTGAGTTCGAACCTTGGGACCTACTGGAAGAGTATTCTGAAAGCGGTTTAGGACTAGAGGTCTGAGGAGAGAAACATGAAAAGCGTTAGGTATACGAAGGGAAGATGGTAACTTCAATTTGTAGGCCACTGGGTTGATGACTCTTTCGACAGGGTAAGGACCAATGAAGCGTGGTGCAAACTTCATGGATGGGACCCTCAGACGGAGGTTACGGGTTGATAGCCAAACCTTGTCCCCAGGTTTCAAATGAGGAACCGCACGTCTCTTGCGATCGGCAAAGAACTTGTACCGACTGGAGGCCTTTTTGAGAGAAACGTGAATTTTTCTCCAAATAGATGAAAACTGAGTCAGAGCAGTAGTGGCAGCAGGAACATCCATATGAGGGAGTTCTTGGAAATCAGGAACACGGGGATGTTGCCCATATACTGCAAAGAATGGTGTCGTTTCAGTAGCAGTATGGTATCGGAAGTTGTGGGCAAACTCGGCCCATGGGAGCAGATCGAACCAGTCATCCTGGGAAGATGAAACATATAATCTTAAAAAAGTCTCAAGTTCTTGATTAACCCTCTCTGTCTGCCCATTCGTCTGAGGATGGTATGATGACGAAAACTTCAGTTTGACCTGCATGGCAGAACAGAGGGCCCTCCAAAACCTCGCTACAAACTGTACCCCCCGGTCAGATATTATTTCTGAGGGTAAACCATGTAAGCGGAAAATCTCCCGTAGGAAGATTTGGGCAAGTTTCGGGGCAGAAGGGAGACCCTGGAGAGGAACAAAATGAGCCATCTTGGTGAATCTGTCCACTACAACCCAAATAGTATTATGTCCTTGAGAAGGAGGAAGGTCGGTGATAAAATCCATGGACAGGTGTGACCAGGGACGACTAGGGACAGACAATGGTTGTAACTGACCTGCTGGAGACTGACGAGGAGTCTTGTGCTGCACACATTTAGGACAGGATGCCACGAAATCCTGGATGTCCATTTTCATCTTTGGCCACCAATATATCGCAGAAAGGAACTTGAAGGTCTTCAGGACACCAGGATGACCAGTGAACTTGGATTGATGGGCCCAAGATAGCAACTTGGGACGGAGTTCTGGGGAAACAAAAGTCTTACCAGGAGGAGGAGCTGGGGAGACTTGAGATGCAGCGAAAACCACGGGACTCAGGATGGAATGTGGCACTGAGTCAGATGTTCCTTCTTCAGATTCCATGGATCGGGACAACGCGTCGGCTTTCACATTCTGCGAACCTGGGCGGAAATGAAGCTTGAAATTAAAACGTGAGAAAAACATAGCCCACCTGGACTGGCGAGGGTTAAGGCACTGAGCTGCCTTTAAATATAGCAGGTTTTTATGATCCGTGTAGATGTTAAACGGATGTTTGGCCCCTTCTAGGAGATATCTCCATTCCTCGAGAGCCAGCTTGATCGCCAGTAGTTCTTGATCTCCCACGGAGTAGTTAGCTTCTGCAGGAAGAAACTTGCGAGAATAAAATCCACAAGGGTGGACTTTCCCATCGGATCCCTTCTGGGAGAGAACAGCTCCAACCCCAACTGTAGAGGCATCTACCTCCAACTCGAACGGTCTGTTGACATCTGGCTGAGACAGCACTGGAGCAGACATAAAGGCTAGCTTGATCTTCTGGAAGGCTGCCAAGGCTTCTTCTGACCAGTTGGAATGGTCTGCCCCTTTCCGAGTCAGGTTGGTAATAGGAGCGATGAGAGTGGAGAATCCTCGAATAAATTTTCTATAGTAGTTGGCGAAACCCAGGAACCGCTGGATAGACTTGAGAGAGTTTGGAATGGACCAATTGGCAATAGCTTCCAATTTTGTCGGGTCCATCTGAAGATCCGATCCGGAAATTATATAACCCAGGAAGGGTATAGAGGGAACTTCAAAAGTGCATTTAGATAGTTTCCCGTAGAGCCGGTTCTCACGAAGACGTCGGAGAACTTCACAGACTTGTAGACGATGAGATGGAAGATCTTGGGAGAAGATAAGGATATCATCTAAGTAAACAACGAGGTACTTATACAGGACATCACGAAAGATTTCGTTCACAAAGTGTTGGAACACTGCTGGAGCATTACTCAACCCAAATGGCATTACCAGGTATTCATAATGGCCATCTCGAGTGTTGAAAGCTGTCTTCCACTCGTCACCACTCCGGATTCTGATGAGATTATAGGCACCGCGGAGATCTAACTTGGTGAAGATGCGGGCTCCTTTAACTCTGTCAAATAATTCGGTAATGAGTGGTAATGGATAACTATTCTTGATGGTAATGTCATTGAGACCCCGATAGTCAATGCATGGACGCAGTCCTCCATCCTTCTTTTTAACAAAGAAGAAACCTGCACCAGCGGGTGATGATGACGGACGGATGAATCCCTTCTGAAGATTCTCTCTGATGTAATCACTCATCGCCTCAGTTTCAGGAACAGACAACGGGTAGGTGCGCCCCCTAGGTGGCTTCTTGCCAGGAAGGAGATCGATGGGACAATCCCATTCCCTATGGGGCGGCAGGATATCAGCAGCCTTTTCACAGAAGACGTCTGAGAAGTCTTGATAAGCTGCTGGGAGACTTGACTGTGTCTTTACTTCGGTAGACTTTATGGGACACACTTGGGCTAAACAGGATTGATGACAATGTGAACCCCATGAGGTAAGCTGCAACGTTGACCAGTCAAACTGTGGATTATGTAGCTGGAGCCAGGGCATGCCCAAGACAATCTCCTGGGTGGCTTGAGGGATGACCAGGAACTTAATCAGTTCAGAATGGAGAAATCCAACTCCCAGAACCACTGGGGCAGTTTGATGAGAAATGTTCCCCTTGGAGATTCGACTACCATCCACAGCAGTAATGTAAACTGGACAAGAAAGTTCACAGGTAGATAGGCAAAATTTATTTACCGCAGCTTGGGTGATAAAGTTTCCTGCAGCACCGCAGTCCACTAATGCTGACGCAGACTGGAGCCCAACTGAAGTCTCTAGCGTCACTGGAAGGATGAGGTCTTGTTGAGAAGGAGCTTGACTAAAAGATCCTAACTTGACTCCTCCCTTACAAGTCAGGATCTGGCGTTTCCCGAACGCACCGTGCAGGAGTTAATCTGATGGCCCGCAGCAGCACAGTATAGGCAGAGTCTCTCACGTATTCTTCTTGCCCGCTCTTCAGGAGTTAGGCGGGACCTATTTATCTGCATAGGCTCGTCAGAAGAGGGAGACTGGAACTGTACAGAAGGTATGAACCTTGATCTGCGTGGCTCACTCCGAGCGCGTTCATTATTGCGTTCGCGGATGCGAGAGTCCAACTTAATGCACAGGGAGATCAAATCAGACAGTTGAACAGGAATGTCACGGGTCGCCAGTTCATCCTTGATCCGATCCGAGAGTCCGTGCCAGAAAGCTGCTACCAGAGCTTGGTTGTTCCACTGAATCTCTGCAGCCAACGTCTGGAACTGGATGACATATTGTCCCATGCTTCGGGTACCTTGACGAAGTTGGATCAGGTCTGCCGAAGCTGATGTTGCACGACCAGGCTCGTCAAAGATCCGTCTGAAGGTTGACACGAAGTCTGTGTAGTTGTTAATCAGAGGGTCAGCACGTTCCCACAGAGGAGACACCCAACTCAGAGCAGATCCAGAGAGTAAGGAGATGATGTAGGCAACCTTGGATCTTGGCGTGGGGAAATTATGTGGCAATAACTCAAACTGTATTTCACATTGGTTGAGAAACCCGCGACATAACTTTGGACTGCCATCATACTTGCTCGGCACGGGCAGGTGCAGACGTGACACTGGAGCTGATGCAGCCGGCATAGAAGAACTCACAGCACTGGCAGGTGCTGGAGTAACAGGAACAGTAGGAGAGAGTACACTAGGCAGGGATTGCTGTAGTGTATCTAATCGGGAGGACATCCCTTGCAGGAATTGAAGCATCTGCTGCTGCGCAACCTCTTGACCATCCAGACGGGAGACCAGATTTTGCAAGGCCTCTGACCCCACACTCCGTCCACCATCCGAGTCCATCGTTCCTGGACTTACTGTCAGATTGTGTTTGGGCTGTGTCCCCGGAGGGGGCGCTAGTGGGTCAGTGGAGGTAGATGGGAGAAAACGAGGAGGCTGGATAACGTTCCTGCGCATAAGCGCAATGGTATTTATTTGGCAGATGATATTATACAGGATGGTAGCAGAAACAATAATAACAGATGAATAAAGTCAATCACTCAGCATGATAACTGAAAGTCTATGGCAATGGATGACAGATGACTTGAGAAAATAATAACCGGTAATATATAAACAGAAGAACAAGTGCTTGTGAAATGGTTCTGGTTTGGAAACCAGTGCAGGTTTTAAAACAGGAAACTTTAGGCAGCAAGGTGTAGAATGGCAAACCTGAGCAGAGGCAGGAGTCTGACTTCACAGTGCAGGTGATGAGGCACTGGCAGCAGCAAGCTGTATCACAGGTGGAGGAATGAAACACACCTGGAGTCGGTCTCAACTGCAGGCTGAAGCACACAAGGTGGTGATGAGTGTGAAGCCTTGTTGCAGGTTGCAGGTATTGCTGGGCCTTGAAGTTCCACGGAGCTGTGCAGAGTAACCAGGAGTACAAGTTCTTAACCAGAGAACCAGGAACACAGGAGGAACAGGAACAGATCCTTTCACATGGGTCGCAGGAATGACACAAAGTCCAGGATGCCTGCAGACTGATCCTGCAGTCTCTTATGTACCCCATGGTGCACAGGGATTGGGTGAGTGAAGGAAAGTGGGTGCGGCCAAGCACCGGATTGGCCGCAGCATACTGGCTGTTTGCAGACTGTCATGGCGGCGCCCACGCTGCGGCCTAGCGGGGACGCGGCGCGCTACACGCCCGCTGTCTCAGGAGTGTTCCCAGGCCCTTGATGATGTCCCATGACAGGGGCATAGGTGACAGGTGACCGCAGGGAGCCAGGACGGAGTCCGCAGCGGCGGACGGATGTCAGCCTGGTAAGTCGATTCCTGACAGCCTGTGGACGGTATGGAGTATGCAGCTTGCTATCAATTCCCATCAATTTACACATTCCTTGAAAGACATCACCTGTAAAATGGGTACCCCTATCACTTTCGATAATTCTAGGGATACCATATCTACATACAAATTCCTGCACAATTTTCTTAGCAGTAAACATAGCGGTATTTGTAGCCGCAGGAAATGCTTCGACCCAATTTGAGAAAACATCTATACAGACAAGTACATATTTCAAATTCCGACAAGGGGGTAATTGTATAAAGTCAATTTGTATTACCTGGAAAGGGCCGCCGGCAGGTGGGATATGGGATGGTTCTGTAGGTATTGCCTTTCCAATATTCTTTCTCAAACAGGTAAGGCATGACATTGTTCTTTTACTCGCATGAGAGGAGAATCCTGGGGCGCACCAATATGCTCTTACCAATTTGCACATCCCTTCCTTGCCTAGATGAGTCAGCCCGTGAGCTGCTTCAGCCAGACATGGAAGATATGCTCTGGGGGCCACTGGTTTACCATGTCCATCCGTCCAGAGTCCTGAGGACTCCTGGCCATATCCCTTTGCCTTCCAGACTGCCTTTTCCTGTGTGGAACACAAATTCTGCATTTCACACAACTTTTGTGTGTTGATGGTATTAAATACCATCAGTTGTGTTGTGTCTGTCTGTCTGGGGGTAGCAGCTGCTAACTTAGCAGCTTCGTCTGCTCGGCTGTTACATATAGCCAGGACCCAGTATCACTTGGTATGTGCTTTACATTTGATAACAGCCACTCTGTCGGGTTCCTGTATCGCTGTTAGAAGCCTTTTTATGTGAGCTGCATGCGCTACCGGTGTACCAGCTGCCGTCATGAAATTTCTGAGGCGCCATAGGGCTCCGAAATCATGAACTACCCCGAAGGCGTATCTAGAATCGGTGTAGATATTGGCTGACTTACCCTTAGCCAATTCACATGCTCTGGTTAGGGCGACCAGTTCAGCAACCTGGGCTGAGTGAGGTGGGCCTAGCGGTTCCGCTTCTATGGTGTCTTGGTCATCTACGACTGCGTATCCAGTACACAAGTCTCCCGAGTCTGACTGTCTATGACAACTACCGTCCGTGTAGAACGTGAGTTCTGCATCTTCCAGTGGGTTGTCACTGATGTCAGGCCTTGCGGTAAAATTTTGGGTCAAATATTCCATACAATCATGTGTATCTTCCTTTGTATTAAATCCTCCTTCCCCATCACTCTCACCTTCCACCCTTTGTGCCTGACCAGGCACACCTGGGAGATATGTTGCAGGATTTAATGCACTGCATCTCCTTATGGTGATGTTTACGGGGGCCATTAGGGCCAATTCCCATCTTGTAAACCTCGCTGATGATACGTGTCTGGTTTGGGCAGAATTCAATAAGGCTGACACTGCATGTGGCGTATGGATTGTGAGGTTGTGGCCTAGCACGACATCTTCGCTTTTTGTCACTAGCAATGCTATCGCAGCAACGCTTCGCAAGCATGTGGGGAGGGATCGCGCTACCGTGTCTAGCTGAGCGCTGTAGTATGCAACTGGCCTGCTGGCATCACCGTGCTTTTGGGTTAGTACGCCTGCCGCGCAACCAGCACTTTCTGTTCCGTATAGTTCAAAGGGTTTCCCATAGTCTGGCATACCTAGTGCTGGTGCCTGCGTTAGGCACTGTTTAAGTCTCTCAAATGCTGTTTCGGACTCGTCTGTATGCGAAATCCTATCAGGTTTGTTTGAGGAGACCATTTCCTGCAAAGGTAACGCTAAAATGGAAAACCCTGGGATCCAATTACGGCAATACCCACACATTCCTAAAAACGTTCTGATCTGTTGCTGGGTTTGTGGCAGAGTCATGTCTCTAATTGCTTGGATTCTATCAGCGGTCAGGTGTCTCAGTCCTTGTGTTAAACAGTGTCCCAAATATTTTACCTTAGTTTGGCATAATTGCAACTTGTCTTTGGAAACCTTGTGTCCTGTGTCTGAAAGATGAAACAGGAGCTGTTTCGTATCCTTCAGGGATGCTTCCAATGAATCTGAACACAGTAGTAGATCGTCCACGTACTGTATTAATACTGATCCACTCACTGGTTGGAAAGACTGTAAACAATCATGCAAAGCCTGAGAAAATATACTTGGGCTATCTATGAAACCTTGGGGTAATCGAGTCCACGTGTATTGGACTCCTCTGTATGTGAATGCGAATAAATATTGGCTGTCAGGGTGCAGAGGTACCGAAAAGAAAGCGGAGCAGAGGTCAATGACAGTGAAAAATTTGGCAGTGGGAGGGATTTGCATTAGGATGACAGCTGGATTTGGCACTACGGGGAACTGACTCTCAACTATTTTGTTAATCCCCCTTAGATCCTGCACTAGTCTGTAACCCCTCCCCCCACTCTTTTTAACAGGGAAGATGGGACTATTGGCAGTGCTGGACGTTCTTACCAGAATGCCCTGTTGTAGCAAGCGCTCTATTACTGGGTAAACTCCTAACTCCACCTCTGGCTTCAGAGGGTACTGTGGGATTTTTGGAGCTATCCTACCATCTTTTACTTGTACAACTACTGGAGCTACGTTTGCCATTAATCCAGTGTCCTGTCCGTCTTTTGTCCAAAGTGACTCTGGTATCTGAGATGTCATCTCTTCTACTTGGGATGGATTCCTATTTGTCATAATGGTATGCGACATTAATTTTGATGGGGAGTCTAACATGTCTCGCCCTTCCTGAGCGTGATTCTCAGGTATGTCCAAGAATACACCTTCAGGAGTACAATAAATGACGCACCCCATTTTACACAGTAAGTCTCTTCCCAGGAGATTAGTTGGTGCCGATGCAGCCAGCAAAAAGGAATGCTTGGTATGCAAAGGCCCTATTGTAATCTCGGCTGGTTTGCTAACAGGGTAGTGCTGGACTACTCCTGTTACTCCCATGGCTGGAATTGTCCTACCAGTGGTTCTCATGCCCACTGTCGAATTTATCACTGACTTGGCCGCCCCTGTGTCTACAAGAAAGTTTAATGATTTACCAGCTACATTAATTGCAATTTCGGGTTCACTTCCAAGGCTTGCAATCAATTTTACTGGCTGCAGATTACAGGTATGGCCACACCCCTATTGGGTATGGTGACCTCCCTGAATCCCGCTGGCAGCAACTACTTGTGAGGGAGATAGCTGGGAACTACCAGAGGCATGCCAGTCTCTGTTCGGGGGATATCTTTTTGTTTCCCCTGTATGTGGCTCATAACTCCGTCTCTGTGGACCCTGATCCCAATGTCGTGTGTCGTGTCGTTGTCTAGGGGGTTGGTAAGACTTTTGTCGATTTCTTGATCTACAGTCTCGTGCAAAGTGTCCCTGTTTGTGACAAAAATAACATGTTACCACAGTTGACTTACCCACAGGGTTTGGTGATATTACCACAGGCTGCTTTGTGGTCAGGGCCTGTATACTTACTGACATTAACTTATCACCTTGTGACTCCCTGTGTCTGGTGATGTTCCGGTCGTGATCAATAGCAGCCTCTCTCAAAGTGGCCACTGACAGACCTCGCCAACATGGTTGCGTGGTCTGTACCCTAGTCTTCAATGACTCTTTTAAACCATCCATTAGTACAGATACTGCTACTTCTTGATGGTTTGCATTGGTCTTAATGTCCTCTATACCAGTGTACTTTGCCATTTCTAATAGTGCCCGGTGAAAATATTCTGCTGCCGTTTCTGACTCCTTTTGTTTAATGGAGAATATTTTGTTCCATTTAACAACGGCTGGGAAATACTCCTTTAACTGTAAATTTATCCTTTTTACGTTATCTTTGTTGTACACATCTGTAAGAGGTACATCCTGATCTAATCCACAGTCAACTAAGAATTGAGCTGCGTCGACATTGGAGGGTAAACAAGCTCTTAGCAATATCTGCCAATCTTTATTATTGGGCTCTAAAGTGTTTCCTAGGTCCCTGATGTATTTTTGGCTAGCAACTAAATCTTTTCTAGGGTCAGGGAATTCAGACACTATGGTCCTCAATTCCATTCGGGTAAACGGGCAATACATGGCAATGTTCCTAACGGGTGTGGCTCCTGACGTGTCTGTTTTCCCATTGGGAACTACTATTACCTTAACAGGATTTACTCTAACAACCTCATTCTGTGTAGATTCTACAGCCTGTGGTGAAATTGTTTCAGCATAATGTATGGTGCCGTACTTACCCGTTGACACGACCTCACCTATTGTTAGGGTCTCCTGCCCTGTGCTGCCACGTTGTCATGGCAACCGGGAGACAAGTGCTAGTGGAGTAACCTGAGCGCAGCTGATACTCCGGTTCGGGTCTTTTGCTGTGCAGTGGTTATAGGCTCTGTGCACGGCAGGGGATCCGGTGCTGGTTTTTGTGCTCACATTCTGTGAGGTCTGAGTGGGGCGTGGACAGCACCTGCTTTATAAGGCCTCTTTTCAGGGTAAGCAGATGCTGCTGAATCTTTGTTGGTTAGTCAGTTCATGAAAGTTAGCCAGTACTGTGTAGCTTTGTATTTGTTTGTTGCTTACTGCAAATAGGCCTGGGAATTTGGTATTACACTCTGCCAATCCAGACCTAGCAGTAAGACTGGAGTCAGTCGTTTAGCTTGCTGGGGTTCTGTTACTACTCTGTGAACTTAGCAAGTTTGCGGCTGTATTCTAAGACTTGCCTGTCTAATCCTGTCTCACTGTGCTAGGTGTCAGGGGTCAGTTTAGTGGCAGTAAGCTAAAACCTGTGCACTGCAAGTGAGAATTAGGATTGTGGAGATTCTCCTTGTGTCTATCATTCCATCTCTGACCAAGGAGTTTACTGCCACACCCGTTGGTAACCCTTTAGGGTTTTGCTGTTGCCCTTAGCAACAGCATTTCGGGTTCTCTACGTATTAAAACACATCTTGCTTTTTCCATCTTAGCAGTTCTAATACAAGGGAGATACCCAGTTCCTTAGCCTCTGGGCTTCTCTGTTCACTTTGTGTGTATTTTGTTACCCTATCACCTTCTGTGTACGTTATGTCATATCCCCCAGTTTGTCTGTGAGTCCATCTGTTTTGCATAACAGTTCAAACACCAGTACATTCCTGCAGACACTGGAGTGCATAACAGTTCTGACACCAGTACTTTCCTGCTGGCACTGGTGTGCATAACATATTCAGCAGCCTAATACTCCTGTTGAAATTTTGTGGGAATATGGAGCATACCCCTCAAAATACGTTGCAACAGGTGGTCGATAAGGTGCAGGTCCTGACTCGACAATTTAATGATTTGTCCATTAAAATGCACACCTCCCAGGCTGCTGGCGGAGCTACCGCAGCAGCAGCACCTGCAGGGGTTAAGGAGCCGAAAGTAAATCTCCCGGATCGTTTTTCTGGAGATCGCTCGCAGTTCTTTTGTTTCAAGGAGAGCTGCAAGCTATACTTCCGGCTTAGGCCTCAGTCTTCTGGGTCGGAGATTCAGCGGGTGGGCATAGTGATTTCCTTGCTACAAGGAGACCCACAGGTCTGGGCATATGGGTTGCAGCCTGACTGTCCGTCGCTTAAAAGTGTTGATGCTTTTTTTACGGCACTGGGCATGTTGTATGATGACCCTGACAAGACGGCCTCAGCCGAGGCTCAGATTTCGATCCTTAAGCAAGGGCGAAGGCCAGTTGAGGTTTACTGTACGGAGTTTCGGAGGTTGGCCCATGATACCCAGTGGAATGACCCAGCCCTGAGACACCAGTACCGAAGAGGTCTTTCTAACCAGATAAAGGACCAACTGGTACAATATCCCTTGCCTGATAGCTTGGATCAGCTCATGCAGTTATCCATCCGGGTGGATAGACGGCTGAGAGAACGTAGGCTTGAAAGGGAGACTGAGATTTCCTTCCTTCCCAAGGGAACCTCAGACTCTGAGGAATTTTCTGAGGAGCCTATGCAGATTGGGGCTACCCGCCTCTCCTCGCGTGAGAAGACGCGGAGGAGACAGCAGGGGTTGTGTTTGTACTGTGGGAATAAAGGTCATGTGGTAGTATCATGCCCAGAAAAGCCGGAAAACTTCAGGGCCTGAGGGTGATGGGAAATATCCTGTCAGGCCAGAAGTCAGAATTTCCCAAGAAGACTTTTATCATTCCGGTGACCTTGAAGATCCTCGGTCAAACTGTCAAGACTGAGGCCTTTGTGGACAGTGGGGCCGACGGGGTTTTTATGGACCGCCAATTCGCCCTGAAACACTCTGTTCCCTTAGTACCCTTGGCATCGGAAATTGAGATTTGTGGGTTAAACGGGGAACCATTATCCCAAGGTAAAATTACCTCTTGCACTAGCCAGATTTCTTTGTTTATTGGAGCCACACACTCTGAAAAATTGTCCTTTTATGTGACTGTCTGTACTTTTGCCCCATTGGTGTTGGGGTTACCCTGGTTAAGGGCCCACAATCCTCAATTTGACTGGGTCTCTGGGGAGATTCTTAGTTGGGGTACTGATTGTTTCAGGAGTTGCTTGAGCCTTCCAGTCAGGCTCTCGCAGCTAAGTTTGCCAGGATTGCCAGGGTGTTATGCAGATTTTGCGGACGTGTTCTCCAAAAAAGTTGCAGAGGTACTACCTCCCCATCGCCCCTATGACTGTGCCATTGATTTGTTGCCAAATGCTAAGCTTCCCAAGAGCAGGTTGTACTCCCTGTCACGTCCTGAGACTCAGGCTATGGCAGAGTACATTCAGGAGAACTTGGCTAAGGGATTTATCAGACCTTCACAGTCTCCAGTTGGGTCGGGGTTCTTCTTCGTGGGTAAAAAGGACGGTTCGTTGCGACCCTGCATCGACTTCAGGGAATTGAACCGTATCACGATTAAAAACTCATACCCACTGCCTCTCATTTCGGTCTTGTTTGACCAGCTTCGTACTGCCACCATTTTTTCTAAGATTGACCTACGCGGTGCGTACAATCTAATCCGAATAAGAGAGGGGGATGAATGGAAGACTGCCTTTAATACCCACTCAGGGCATTATGAATATTTGGTGATGCCTTTTGGGCTCTGTAATGCCCCGGCAGTCTTCCAGGATTTCATGAATGATGTGCTCAGGGAATATTTGGATAGATTCTTAGTTGTATACTTAGATGACATCCTAATCTTCTCCCATTCCCTGGAGGAACATCGGAAGCATGTACGCTTAGTCCTCCAGAAACTCAGAGACCACCGGCTTGGGGCGAAGCTGGAGAAGTGCGAATTTGAAGTTCAGCAAATCGCATTTCTAGGATATATTATCTCCCCAGAAGGTTTCCAAATGGAGGGTTCCAAGGTACAGGCAGTCCTGGATTGGGTGCAGCCCACTAGTTTGAAGGCGCTTCAGCGTTTCCTGGGCTTTGCGAATTTTTATAGACGATTTATCGCTGGATTTTCGTCTATAGTGGCGCCCTTGGTGGCACTCACTAAGAAAGGGGCGGATGTTGCTTACTGGTCTTGTGAGGCTAAAGCGGCTTTTGCCCGTCTCAAAAGGGCATTTGTTTCGGCCAAGGTGCTGCGACACCCAGATCCAGAGCGTCCTTTTGTGGTGGAGGTGGATGCCTCTGAGATGGGTATTGGGGCAGTGCTTTCCCAGATGGGAGTGTCTGATAATCGCCTTCATCCCTGTGCTTACTTTTCCCGTAAATTTTCGCCTGCCGAGATGAATTATGACGTGGGTAACCGGGAATTGTTGGCTATTAAGGATGCACTCGAGGAGTGGAGACACTGGCTTGAGGGG
This sequence comes from Pseudophryne corroboree, assembly GCF_028390025.1. Taxonomy (NCBI): domain Eukaryota; kingdom Metazoa; phylum Chordata; class Amphibia; order Anura; family Myobatrachidae; genus Pseudophryne; species Pseudophryne corroboree. The sequence continues at coordinate 178,888,511 of NC_086450.1, read as the reverse complement.
GCTAAGTTTGTGGTCTCAATTCTCACTGACCATAAGAATCTGGCATATTTAGAGTCAGCGAAGCGTCTCAATGCCAGGCAGGCACGATGGGCTTTGTTTTTTGCTCGCTTTAATTTTTTGATAACATATCGCCCTGGGTCAAAAAACATCAAGGCTGATGCGCTCTCGCGGAGTTTTGCTCCAATCCAGGAGACCACCGAGGAGCCGTTGCCCATTGTTTCCCCATCATGTATTAAAGTGGGCATTACCCAGGACCTCTTATCATTAGTCCTTAGAGCACAGGAGCAGGCTCCTCCAGACCTTCCGGTAGGTCTTTTGTTTGTGCCTCCTAGGTTAAGACAGCGAGTGTTCCTGGAATTCCATGCCAAGAAGTCGGCAGGTCACCCGGGTATTGCCAGAACTCGGGAGTTGCTATCTAGGGCGGTGTGGTGGCCCTCGGTGGCTAAGGATGTGGATCAGTGGGTTCGGGCATGTGACATCTGTGCCCGAAATAAGACTCCTAGAGGGGTTCCTGTTGGCCCATTACATCCACTCTCTATCCCATCTAAGCCATGGACCCACATTTCAATGGATTTTGTGGTGGACTTGCCCAAATCCTCGGGGATGACAGCCATCTGGGTTGTCGTTGACAGGTTTTCGAAGATGGCGCACTTCGTTCCACTGGTTGGGCTGCCATCAGCCAGACGCCTGTCTGAATTATTTATGCTGCATGTTGTGCGTCTCCACGGGTTGCCACTTGATGTGGTCTCTGACCGCGGATCCCAGTTTGTGGCCAAATTCTGGAGGGCATTTTGTTCCGATCTCCAGATTTCTGTCAGCTTGTCGTCAGGCTACCATCCGCAGTCTAATGGGCAGACTGAAAGGGTGAACCAGTCCTTGGAGCAGTTCCTCAGGTGTTATGTCTCCAAGTGTCAGACTGACTGGGTTGCTCATCTGTCCATGGCGGAGTTTGCCTATAACAACGCGGCTCACTCGGCTACAGGGATCTCTCCCTTCCTTTGTGTGTATGGGCATCATCCTAAGGCCAATTCTTTTGACCCCCTGGACTCCACGCCTGGTGGTTCCTCTGTGGTTTCGGTCCTTAGAGGTATTTGGCGGAAAGTGAAGAAAGCCCTTGTGTCTGTGTCATTAGTGACCAAAAGGGTTTTTGATAAGCGGAAAAGACCCTGCAGCTTCAAATTAGGAGACTTCGTCTGGTTGTCTACCAAGAATTTGAAGTTGAGACAGCCATCTCATAAGTTAGGGCCCCGGTTCATCGGCCCTTATAAGATCACCAGGGTTATCAATCCGGTGGCATTTCAGTTAGATCTGCCCCGTTCTTTGGGTATCAATAAAACATTTCATTGTTCCCTTTTAAAACGGGCGATTAGTAATCCTTCTTCCAGTGGAAGACCTTCCCCTCTTCTGATACGTGGCCAGAGGGAGTTTGTTGTTGAAAGGATTCTTGACTCCAAGGTGGTTCGGGGTCGGCTGTCATTTTTGGTGCACTGGAAGGGGTATGGCCCGGAGGAGCGGTCATGGGTGCGCAGTTGTGATCTTCATGCCCCCAGACTGATACGCTCTTTCTTCTCGCAGTTCTCCGATAAACCCGGTGGTAGGGGTTCTTTGACCCCTCGTCAGAGGGGGGGTACTGTTAGGGTCTCCTGCCCTGTGCTGCCACGTTGTCATGGCAACCGGGAGACAAGTGCTAGTGGAGTAACCTGAGCGCAGCTGATACTCCGGTTCGGGTCTTTTGCTGTGCAGTGGTTATAGGCTCTGTGCACGGCAGGGGATCCGGTGCTGGTTTTTGTGCTCACATTCTGTGAGGTCTGAGTGGGGCGTGGACAGCACCTGCTTTATAAGGCCTCTTTTCAGGGTAAGCAGATGCTGCTGAATCTTTGTTGGTTAGTCAGTTCATGAAAGTTAGCCAGTACTGTGTAGCTTTGTATTTGTTTGTTGCTTACTGCAAATAGGCCTGGGAATTTGGTATTACACTCTGCCAATCCAGACCTAGCAGTAAGACTGGAGTCAGTCGTTTAGCTTGCTGGGGTTCTGTTACTACTCTGTGAACTTAGCAAGTTTGCGGCTGTATTCTAAGACTTGCCTGTCTAATCCTGTCTCACTGTGCTAGGTGTCAGGGGTCAGTTTAGTGGCAGTAAGCTAAAACCTGTGCACTGCAAGTGAGAATTAGGATTGTGGAGATTCTCCTTGTGTCTATCATTCCATCTCTGACCAAGGAGTTTACTGCCACACCCGTTGGTAACCCTTTAGGGTTTTGCTGTTGCCCTTAGCAACAGCATTTCGGGTTCTCTACGTATTAAAACACAACATCTTGCTTTTTCCATCTTAGCAGTTCTAATACAAGGGAGATACCCAGTTCCTTAGCCTCTGGGCTTCTCTGTTCACTTTGTGTGTATTTTGTTACCCTATCACCTTCTGTGTACGTTATGTCATATCCCCCAGTTTGTCTGTGAGTCCATCTGTTTTGCATAACAGTTCAAACACCAGTACATTCCTGCAGACACTGGAGTGCATAACAGTTCTGACACCAGTACTTTCCTGCTGGCACTGGTGTGCATAACACCTATCCCTCCGCTAGGGGCCTTTGTTACTAATCTCGGGGGTGGAGCAGTTCCTACTGTGGTTTCCGATATGGTGGCCGCTAGAGAGAGCGCTGAAATTGTTGCCGAATCGTCTTCTTGATCACACTCCTGAGGAAAGTTCAAAACAGGGTACAACTTGCACGGGTTAATACTTGCATGGGTTAATGGTTCAACATTATCTTTAACATTTACATGGTTACTAAGTGATTGTGTGTTACACCTTAGTGCGTTTTTCTCCGCAATCAACTTCTCTCCCGCTATATATGGTGGCGGTGGGGCCGTGGCTATCAGTTTCCTGACCGACCCAGATCCCGCCGCCTGAGCCAAACCTCTCTGTATCTCACCTTCCTGTTGCCACAACTGCAAATAATCATAATGCTTGATTCGTCTCTTTGCTGATTTTATGAGACATATCCTCCTCCTTAAATTTTGTAACACTTCTGGGCTGAAGCTACCTATTCTTGGGAATTTCTCCCCGTCATGTACCGTCATTCTCTCCCATTCATCACATAAAACCTCTGTGTGACTTCCATATTTCTCACACATTACGTATCTGGCCGATCCTACTGGTAGGTTTACAGAGTCAACCCGAACCGAGGTTGATCGCCCCCTTCCTGAACAACTGGCCCCCATAATCTGCAGGTGTTGCTTGCTCTACCTCTGATCTCTATATCAGGGTCTTCAGCGAACCCTTACAGAAAACCAAAATATTCACGATAGGCAGACGGTGAAGTTTACCGAGCACCCTACTCGCTCGCCCACGCCGACCAATGCGACCTGATCACACCGATATGGTGCTGGCGCACTCGACCCAGGGCACCTATTAACCTTTGTTTACTTGAAAAATGCGAGTGTGATCCGAAGAGCACTACCCTTTCCAGTAAAGGTGGGGTTGTCAGATAGTTCCTGAGTGACCAGCGAACTTCCCTTTTTGAAAAAATAAAAAATTACACAAATCACGTTAGAATGTACAAATAGCGTTTGTGACCCCTTTACTCTAATGGTACTAGGTCAGATTACTAACTACTGTACACAATTACGTGCGGTCCAATCGTTCAGCACACAAGCAACTAAGCTTATGTACGGAAAGACCAATGGAATCGAAAATTGCGGCTGCGAATTCCTTCAGCGAGAGCTTGTATGGCCTATATGGGTGTTGCACCAACCCTTTTCGGTGTTGTGCCTGTGGACTGTATAGCGGACTTCCTTGTTTACTGTACCTGGACCTGCTGGTCTACTATGACCTCCTGGTCTTGTTCTATACGACCTCCTGGTCTGACCTCCTGGTCTTGTTTTATACGACCTCCTGGTCCGCTATACTCTAATGCTCAAATTGTATGTTTAACTAAGGATGCCTCCCTAGCCACCGTGCATGTCACTTACACGTATGTTCCTCACGAGTACTCGGTGATTTCTTTTGGTTCAACCTCCAAGTTATATAAACTTATGTAATACAAAAACACTCACTCATCACATGTACACTTTTGTTTCTATTTCTATTTCTGCGCAGAAATTTTTCTTTAGACCAGATGTGTTACCAATTAGGAGCAGGATCTGTTAATTTAAATTTCGGACACCCAAAAATAGACTTGCGTTATTTCTCGCCTCGCGTTATTTACCGCTTTGCGTTATTTATCGCTTTGCGTTATTTATCGCTTTGCGTTAAAAATCAACTTATCGTGACTTGAGCTACGTGGGCGTAACCGGACGCTCCGTTGCGTAATATACGCTGCGTGCGTCGGCCTTTGGATTGCGTACGCAAGTCTTTGTTAGGGACACGTGCACGCAAAGCAAAGATCCACCGTAACACAATTTATACTTTTATCAATGTAGATGATCCTTGATCATCTACCACACACCACACTGACTTCGCCTTATCTCCCAGGCAAAACTGTGTGTTTGTCTATATTTTAACTTTATTACCTCTATTCTTAAATTATGAAATAACAGCAAATCTCTTTTAGCACTTTTATCAACTATAAAACTGGCAGACAGGAGAGTGATATACGAAAATACACAAATGAAAAAGGAATGCAGATATATATGTGTGCGTGTGTACGCAAGATAGAAAAATAAACAGTTTTAAAAGACACTAGCGTTTTGCTCTTACCTCCGGTTCCCGGATTCCTTCAGCACCCTTTACCTAAGCGAAGCAGGCGCTTATCCCGTCAGCACTACGAGGGATACAACCTCCCGCCCTTTGCTGAGGGATAATGTCTGCTGATCTACCTAGTGCAGATATGTGAAGGACTGGACGAGCCCGCAATTGATAAAGCTAAATATTTATCGTATATAAAACACTTTAAGAGGTCTAAGAACACTGTACGCTATCTACGTAAGAAGTACCGTAAGGGTACGCAAGTTGCGTAACGATCGCTCAACCGTAGTCGAGACGCTCAAGCGTCACGTTCGCTTACGGCCCAGAGATCACAGGCAGGCACGCTATTGGCTGCCGACTAACGTAATGATTTGCTATAGCGTAGCGGACGCTCGGGACCACGAGGAGATCACCAGCGGTGCAGACGCTTATAACGTTAAACCTTTATATCTATACCTTTAACAACGAAATATACAGTAAACCTTAGTGTGGTGACAGAGTGTAAGTGCAACCTGGTGTAACCTGATTAACTACAAAGCTGCTTGAGCGTCACCGACGCTCAGGGAATACTTAACACTATAAGAAATACACAGATACCTGGGCTTAGGGTCCAAAACCTATTATATGTATTATGACTATTATACTTGCAAAAGAATCACAGTACAAAGCATACACTACAATATAACATAGACTAACTAACCAGATAACTACACAGGAAATACAATACAATACAATTAAGGGAAAAATACGGGAGAAATAGAAGAGAGAGAGAGAGAGAGAGAGAGAGAGAGAGAGAGGAATGGCTCACAATAACATCAAGACAATATGATTGCGGAGAAACACTTACGCACAAGGGGAAACGATCGCAAGCGCCTCTGGACATCCAGCTCCCGATTATCAGCAATGAGAACCGTTTGAAGAGAAGTGAGTGCTGGATGCCACAGGCTTGTCTTATTTATGCTCCACACACAATACAATTCAATGGTCCCTACAATCTCATTGTTCATTGGACACAGGAATTCGGCTTCGCATTATAACAAAAGGTCATAGGTTGATTCATACAGGTGGGCTGTGACTGTTTCCAACTGTTCAGGTGGGTGGTTTCCCGCCGCATGACTAAGTAAGAACAAATAATAGTAAATGGACATAAACTTCTTATGTCCATAACTATTCGCACGAGCGATTGATCTGCTTCAAACCAACACCGGAATATTTCTAATTAAATATTCTTCCGATGGATACTAAACACCACTGTATTACTCCTGTCTGACCCTTCGTATCAAACAAAGAGGGATTTCTCTGTTCATGAACATTCTATATTAACCAAACTTGCAGAATCTATCAAAGGGACCATGATCTACAAAATACATTATATAGTGAAAATATGTAATGATTGAGTCGCACGCTACGATCGCATAAACTCTACCGTAAATACGCATACCATGCGCCTGCGGGTGCCCGCGACTGTGAGTATGCGCACGTACGGGAGAGCGTACGCATGCGCAGCACGGACCAGTATGAGGTGCAAATATGGCAGTGTGCATAGAGATATTTTTCTGACTTTGACACACCCTAGACAGGGACACTATATTGCTAAACGTAGAGCATATTAAAGACGCTGTCTTTTACATAAGAGATGCACAGAGGGATATTTGCCGGCTGGCATCAAAAATAAGTGCACTGTCCATTTGTGCCAGGAGAGGGTTATGGACCCGGCAGTGGACAGGTGATGCAGATTCGAAAAGGCACATGGAAGTTTTGCCTTATAAGGGTGAGGAGTTGTTCGGGGATGGTCTTTCAGACTTAGTGTCCACAGCAACAGCTGGGAAGTCAGCATTTTTGCCACATGTCCCCTTACAACCAAAGAGAGCACCGTATTATCAGGTGCAGTCCTTTCGCCCCCAAAAGAGCAGACGGGGTAGAGGCGCGTCCTTTCTGCCCAGAGGCAGAGGTAGGGGAAAAAAGCTGCAGCATACAGCCACTTCCCAGGAACAAAAGTCCTCCCCCGCTTCTTCTGCTAAGTCCGCCGCATGACGCTGGGGCTCAGCAGGCGGAGCCAGGTACGGTGGGGGGCCGTCTCAAAAACTTCAGCAATCAGTGGGCTCGCTCACAGGTAGATCCCTGGATCCTTCAAGTGGTATCTCAGGGGTACAGGCTGGAATTCGAGACATCCCCCCCCCCCCCCCCGCCGTTTCCTCAAATCTGCCTTACCAACGACTCCTTCAGAAAGGGAGGCTGTGTTAGAGGCAATTCACAAGCTGTATTCCCAGCAGGTGATTGTCAAGGTGCCCCTACTTCAACAAGGACGGGGTTACTATTCCACAATGTTTGTGGTACCGAAACCGGACGGTTCGGTGAGACCCATTTTAAATTTGAAATCCTTGAACACATATTTAAGAAAATTCAAGTTCAAGATGGAATCGCTCAGGGCGGTTATTGCAAGCCTGGAAGAGGGAGATTACATGGTATCTCTGGACATCAAGGATGCTTACCTGCATGTCCCCATTTACCATCCTCACCAGGAGTACCTCAGATTTGTGGTACAGGATTGTCATTACCAATTCCAGACGTTGCCGTTCGGCCTGTCCACGGCACCGAGGGTATTTACCAAGGTAATGGCCGAAATGATGATACTCCTTCGTAAAAAGGGAGTTTTAATTATCCCATACTTGGACGATCTCCTGATAAGGGCGAGGTCCAGAGAGCAGTTGTTGGTCGGCGTAGCATTATCTCAGGAGGTGCTACACCAGCACGGTTGGATTCTGAATATTCCAAAGTCTCAGCTGGTTCCGGCGACACGTCTACTGTTCCTGGGGATGATTCTGGACACAGTCCAGAAAAAAGTGTTTCTCCCAGAGGAGAAAGCCAAGGAGCTGTCATCTCTAGTGAGAGGCCTCCTGAAACCAAAACAGGTGTCGGTGCATCATTGCACGCGAGTCCTGGGAAAGATGGTAGCTTCCTACGAAGCGATTCCATTCGGCAGGTTCCATGCCAGAACCTTTCAGTGGGACCTGTTGGACCAATGGTCCGGATCGCATCTTCAAATGCATCGGTTGATAACCCTGTCTCCAAGGACCAGGGTGTCTCTGCTGTGGTGGCTGCAGAGTGCTCATCTCAGAGAGGGCCGCAGATTCGGCATACAGGACTGGGTCCTGGTGACCACAGATGCCAGCCTTCGGGGCTGGGGTGCAGTCACACGGGGAAGAAACTTCCAAGGACTTTGGTCAAGTCAGGAGACTTCCCTACACATAAATGTTCTGGAACTGAGGGCCATTTACAATGCCCTAAGTCAAGCAAAGCCCCTGCTTCAAAACCAGCCGGTTCTGATCCAGTCAGACAACATCACGGCAGTCGCCCATGTAAATCGACAGGGCGGCACAAGAAGCAGGACGGCGATGGCAGAAGCCACAAGGATTCTCCGATGGGCGGAAAATCACGTGTTAGCACTGTCAGCAGTGTTCATTCCGGGAGTGGACAACTGGGAAGCAGACTTCCTCAGCAGGCACGACCTCCACCCGGGAGAGTGGGGACTTCATCCAGAAGTCTTCCAACTGATTGTAAACCGTTGGGAAAAGCCACAGGTGGACATGATGGCGTCCCGCTTAAACAAAAAGCTAGAAAAATATTGCGCCAGGTCAAGAGACCCTCAGGCGATAGCTATGGACGCTCTAGTGACACCGTGGGTGTACCGGTCGGTTTATGTGTGCCCTCCTCTTCCTCTCATACCCAAGGTACTGAGGATAATAAAGAAAAGAGGAGTAAGAACTATTCTCATTGTTCCAGATTGGCCAAGAAGGTCTTGGTACCCGGAACTTCAAGAATTAATCTCAGAGGACCCATGGCCTCTGCCGCTCAGACAGGACCTGCTGCTGCAGGGGCCCTGTCTGTTCCAAGACTTACCGTGGCTGCGTTTAACGGCATGGCGGTTGAACACCGGATCCTAAAAGAAAAGGGTATTCCGGAGGAAGTCATTCCTACGCTTATTAAAGCTAGAAAAGATGTAACCGTACAACATTATCACCGCATATGGCGAAAATATGTTGCGTGGTGTGAGGCCAGGAAGGCCCCAACGGAGGAATTCCAGCTAGGTCGATTTCTGCACTTCCTACAGTCAGGGATGACTATGGGCCTAAAACTGGGTTTCATTAAGGTCCAGATTTCGGCTCTGTCGATTTTCTTCCAAAAAGAACTGGCTTCACTGCCTGAAGTTCAGACATTTGTCAAGGGAGTGCTGCATATTCAGCCTCCTTTTGTGCCTCCAGTGGCACCGTGGGACCTCAACGTGGTGTTGGGTTTCCTAAAGTCACATTGGTTTGAGCCACTCAAAACCGTGGATTTAAAATATCTCACGTGGAAAGTGGTCATGCCTTTGGCCTTGGCTTCGGCAAGGCGTGTGTCAGAATTGGCGGCTTTGTCATGTAAAAGCCCCTATTTGATTTTCCATATGGATAGGGCAGAATTGAGGACTCGTCCCCAGTTTCTTCCTAAGGTGGTATCAGCTTTTCACTTGTACCAACCTATCGTGGTGCCTGCTGCTACTAGGGACTTGGAGGACTCCAAGTTACTGGACGTAGTCAGGGCCTTGAAAATGTATGTTTCCAGGACGGCTGGAGTCAGGAAGACTGACTCGCTATTTATCCTGTATGCACCAAACAAGATGGGTGCTCCTGCTTCAAAGCAGACTATTGCTTGCTGGATTTGTAGCACAATTCAGCTTGCGCATTCTGTGGCTGGCCTGCCGCAGCCTAAATCTGTAAAAGCCCATTCCACTAGGAAAGTGGGCTCTTCTTGGGCGGCTGCCCGAGGGGTCTCGGCTTTACAACTTTGCCGAGCTGCTACTTGGTCAGGGGCAAACACGTTTGCAAACTTCTACAAATTTGATACCCTGGCTGAGGAGGACCTTGAGTTCTCTCATTCGGTGCTGCAGAGTCATCTGCACTCTCCCGCCCGTTTGGGAGCTTTGGTATAATCCCCATGGTCCTTACGGAGTCCCCAGCATCCACTAGGACGTCAGAGAAAATAAGATTTTACTCACCGGTAAATCTATTTCTCGTAGTCCGTAGTGGATGCTGGGCGCTCGTCCCAAGTGCGGACTGTCTGCAATACTTGTATATAGTTATTGTTAACTACAAGGGTTATTGTTGAGCCATCTTTTGAGAGGCTCTGTTGTGTTCATACTGTTAACTGGGTATATTATCACGAGTTATACGGTGTGATTGGTGTGGCTGGTATGAGTCTTACCCGGGATTCAAAATCCTTCCTTATTGTGTCAGCTCTTCCGGGCACAGTATCCTTACTGAAGTCTGGAGGAGGGTCATAGTGGGAGGAGCCAGTGCACACCAGGTAGTCCTAAATCTTTCTTAGCTGTGCCCAGTCTCCTGCGGAACCGCTATTCCCCATGGTCCTTACGGAGTCCCCAGCATCCACTACGGACTACGAGAAATAGATTTACCGGTGAGTAAAATCTTATTTTCTTCTTTCTCTTTACTTCATATATTTTCATTTTTTTTATTCTATATTGTGTCTTTTCATATAATGTAAAATTGTATTAGCTCTCCATATAATGTACAAGTGGTTTCTTCTTAACTGCACTGTTTTTTTTTATTACTTATTTACTATGGACCTCTGCATAGGTCTTATTGCTGTTATCCCTTATTTCTGCAGTAAAATTTCCTCCACTTTGAAGGCTGAGATCTGGATGTGAGGCTGTGGAGAGATGGCTGTCTTTGACACACCGTACCAGAGGCTGGAGGCCTCTTATACCGACTCGCCGCTCGGGGAGGATGATCTGCTGGTGCATGTTCCTGAGGGAAGTAAATGTGAGTAACGCTTCCCAGATCTACCATTGCCCCTCTTCGTTATAAGCTCCCTCAAAATATTATTTTTACTATTACAGGTTGAGTATCCCATATCCAAATATTCTGAAATACGGAATATTCCGAAATAGGGAATTGTTTGAGTGACAGTGAGATAGTGAAACCTTTGTTTTCTGATGGCTCAATGTACACAAACTTTGTTTAATACACAAATTTATTAAAATGCGCCTTGAGTCCTATTGGAGAAAGAGCGCTATATAAATAAAAATAAGATTTTACTTACCGATAAATCTATTTCTCGTAGTCCGTAGTGGATGCTGGGGACTCCGTCAGGACATGGGGAATAGCGGCGCCGCAGGAGACAGGGCACAAAAGTAAAAGCTTTAGGATCAGGTGGTGTGCACTGGCTCCTCCCCCTATGACCCTCCTCCAAGCCTCAGTTAGGATACTGTGCCCGGACGAGCGTACACAATAAGGAAGGATTTTGAATCCCGGGTAAGACTCATACCAGCCACACCAATCACACTGTACAACCTGTGATCTGAACCCAGTTAACAGCATGATAACAGCGGAGCCTCTGAAAAGATGGCTCACAACAATAATAACCCGATTTTTGTACCAATAACTATGTACAAGTATTGCAGACAATCCGCACTTGGGATGGGCGCCCAGCATCCACTACGGACTACGAGAAATAGATTTATCGGTAAGTAAAATCTTATTTTCTCTAACGTCCTAGTGGATGCTGGGGACTCCGTCAGGACCATGGGGATTATACCAAAGCTCCCAAACGGGCGGGAGAGTGCGGATGACTCTGCAGCACCGAATGAGAGAACTCCAGGTCCTCTTTAGCCAGGGTATCAAATTTGTAGAATTTTACAAACGTGTTCTCCCCCCGACCACGTAGCTGCTCGGCAGAGTTGTAATGCCGAGACCCCTCGGGCAGCCGCCCAGGATGAGCCCACCTTCCTTGTGGAATGGGCATTTACATATTTTGGCTGTGGCAGGCCTGCCACAGAATGTGCAAGCTGAATTGTACTACACATCCAACTAGCAATCGTCTGCTTAGAAGCAAGAGCACCCAGTTTGTTGGGTGCATACAGGATAACAGCAAGTCAGTTTTCCTGACTCCAGCCGTCCTGGAAACCGATATTTTCAGGGCCCTGACAACATCTAGCAACTTGGAGTCCTCCAAGTCCCTAGTAGCCGCAGGTACCACAATAAGCTGGTTCAGGTGAAACGCTGACACCACCTTAGGGAGAAACTGGGGACGAGTCCGCAGCTCTGCCCTGTCCGAATGGACAATCAGATATGGGCTTTTGTGAGACAAAGCCGCCAATTCTGACACTCGCCTGGCCGAGGCCAGGGCCAACATCATGGTCACTTTCCATGTGAGATATTTCAAATCCACAGATTTGAGCGGTTTAAACCAATGTGATTTGAGGAATCCCAGCACTACGTTGAGATCCCACAGTGCCACTGGAGGCACAAAAGGGGGTTGTATATGCAGTACTCCCTTGACAAACTTCTGGACTTCAGGAACTGAAGGCAATTCTTTCTGGAAGAAAATCGACAGGGCCGAAATTTGAACCTTAATGGACCCCAATCTGAGGCCCATAGACACTCCTGTTTGCAGGAAATGCAGGAATCGACCGAGTTGAAATTTCTTCGTGGAGCCTTCCTGGCCTCACACCACGCAACATATTTTCGCCACATGTGGTGATAATGTTGTGCGGTCACGTCCTTCCTGGCTTTGACCAGGGTAGGAAAGACCTCTTCCGGAATGCCTTTTTCCCTTAGGATCCGGCGTTCAACCGCCATGCCGTCAAACGCAGCCGCGGTAAGTCTTGGAACAGACATGGTACGTGCTGAAGCAAGTCCCTTCTTAGCGGCAGAGGTCATGAGTCCTCTGTGAGTATCTCTTGAAGTTCCGGGTACCAAGTCCTTCTTGGCCAATCCGGAGCCACGAGTATAGTTCTTACTCCTCTACGTCTTGTAATTCTCAATACCTTGGGTATGAGAAGCAGAGGAGGAAACACATACACCGACTGGTACGCCCACGGTGTTACCAGAACGTCCACAGCTATTGCCTGAAAGTCTCTTGACCTGGCGCAATACCTGTCCAGTTTTTTGTTCAGGCGGGACGCCATCATGTACACCTTTGGTCTTTCCCAACGGTTCACAATCATGTGGAAAACTTCCCGATGAAGTCCCCACTCTCCCGGGTGGAGGTCGTGCCTGCTGAGGAAGTCTGCTCTCCAGTTGTCCACTCCCGGAATGAACACTGCTGACAGTGCTATCACATGATTTTCCGCCCAGCGAAAAATCCTTGCAGTTTTTGCCATTGCCCTCCTGCTTCTTGTGCCGCCCTGTCTGTTTACGTGGGCGACTGCCGTGATGTTGTCCCACTGGATCAATACCGGCTGACCTTGAAGCAGAGGTCTTGCTAAGCTTAGAGCATTATAAATTGCCCTTAGTTCCAGTATATTTATGTGGAGAAAAGTCTCCAGACTTGATCACACTCCCTGGAAATTTTTTCCCTGTGTGACTGCTCCCCAGCCTCTCAGGCTGGCCTCCGTGGTCACCAGCATCCAATCCTGAATGCCGAATCTGCGGCCCTCTAGAAGATGAGCACTCTGTAACCACCACAGGAGAGACACCCTTGTCCTTGGAGATAGGGTTATCCGCTGATGCATCTGAAGATGCGATCCGGACCATTTGTCCAACAGATCCCACTGAAAAGTTCTTGCGTGGAATCTGCCGAATGGAATCGCTTCGTAATAAGCCACCATTTTTCCCAGGACTCTTGTGCAATGATGCACTGACATTTTTCCTGGTTTTAGGAGGTTCCTGACTAGCTCGGATAACTCCCTGGCTTTCTCCTCCGGGAGAAACACCTTTTTCTGGACTGTGTCCAGAATCATCCCTAGGAACAGCAGACGTGTCGTCGGAAACAACTGCGGTTTTGGAATATTTAGAATCCACCCGTGCTGTCGTAGAACTACTTGAGATAGTGCTACTCCGACCTCCAACTGTTCTCTGGACCTTGCTCTTATCAGGAGGTCGTCCATTTTCTTCGAAGAAGAATCATCATTTCGGGCATTACCTTGGTAAAGACCCGGAGTGCCGTGGACAATCCAAACGGCAGCGTCTGAAACTGATAGTGACAGTTCTGTACCACAAACCTGAGATACCCTTGGTGAGAAGGGCAAATTGGGACATGGAGGTAAGGATCCCTGATGTCCCGGGACACCATATAGTCCCCTTCTTCCTGGTTCGCTATCACTGCTCTGAGTGACTCCATCTTGATTTGAACCTTTGTAAGTGTTCAAATATTTCAGATTTAGAATAGGTCTCACCGAGCCTTCTGGTTTCAGTACCACAATATAGTGTGGAATAATACCCCTTTCCTTGTTGTAGGAGGGGTACTTTGATTATCACCTGCTGGGAATACAGCTTGTGAATTGTTTCCAATACTGCCTCCCTGTCGGAGGGAGACGTTGGTAAAGCAGACTTCAGGAACCTGCGAGGGGAAACGTCTCGACTTTCCAATCTGTACCCCTGGGATACTACTTGTAGGATCCAGGGGTCCTGTACGGCTCCAGCGTCATGCTGAGAACTTGGCAGAAGCGGTGGAAGGCTTCTGTTCCTGGGAATGGGCTGCCTGCTGCAGTCTTCTTCCCTTTCCTCTATCCCTGGGCAGATATGCTTATGGGGACGAAAGGACTGAGGCTGAAAAGACGGTGTCTTTTTCTGCATAGATGTGACTTAGGGTAAAAACGGTGGATTTCCCAGCAGTTGCCGTGGCCACCAGGTCCGATGGACCGACCCCAAATAACTCCTCCCCTTTATACGGCAATACATCTTTGTGCCGTTTGGAATCTGCATCACCTGACCACTGTCGTGTCCATAAACATCTTTTGGCAGATATGGACATCGCACTTACTCTTGATGCCAGAGTGCAAATATCCCTCTGTGCATCTCGCATATATAGAAATGCATTCTTTAAATGCTCTATAGTAAATAAAATACTGTCCCTGTCAAGGGTATCAATATTTTCAGTCAGGGAATCCGACCAAGCCACCCCGGCGCTGCACATCCAGGCTGAGGCGATCGCTGGTCGCAGTATAACACCAGTATGTGTGTATATACTTTTTAGGATATTTTCCAGCCTCCTATCAGCTGGCTCCTTGAGGGCGGCCGTATCTGGAGACGGTACCGCCACTTGTTTTGATAAGCGTGTGAGCGCCTTATCCACCCTAAGGGGTGTTTCCCAACGCGCCCTAACTTCTGGCGGGAAAGGGTATACCGCCAATAATTTTCTATCGGGGGAACCCCGCGCCTCATCACACACTTCATTTAATTTATCTGATTCAGGAAAAACTATAGGTAGTTTTTCCACACCCCACATAATACCCTTTTTTGTGGTACTTGTAGTATCAGAAATATGTAACACCTCCTTCATTGCCCTTAACAAGTAACGTGTGGCCCTAAAGGAAAATACGTTTGTTTCTTCACCGTCGACACTGGAGTCAGTGTCCGTGTCTGTGTCGACCGACTGAGGTAAAATGGGCATTATAACGTCCCTGACGGTGCTTTAGACGCCTGGACAGATACTAATATGTTTGCCGGCCGTCTCATGTCGTCAACCGACTTGCAGCGTGTTGACATTATCACGTAATTCCTTAAATAAGCCATCTATTCCGGTGTCGACTCCCTAGAGAGTGACATCACCATTACAGGCAATTTGCTCCGCCTCCCAACATTGTCCTCATACATGTCGACACACACGTACCGACACACAGTACACACACAGGGAATGCTCTGATAGAGGACAGGACCCACTAGCCCTTTGGGGAGACAGAGGGAGAGTTTGCCAGCACACACCAAAAAACGCTATAATTATACAGGGACAACCTTTATATAAGTGCTTTTCCCTTATAGCATTTTAATATATGTAGTCATATCGCCAAATCAGTGCCCCCCCTCTCTGTTTTAACCCTGTTTCTGTAGTGCAGTGCAGGGGAGAGCCTGGGAGCCTTCCCACCAGCATTTCTGTGAGGGAAAATGGCGCTGTGTGCTGAGGAGAATAGGCCCCGCCCCCTTTTCGGCGGGCTTCTTCTCACGTTTTTCTGAGACCTGGCAGGGGTTAAATACATCCATATAGCCCCCAGGGGCTATATGTGATGTATTTTTAGCCAGAATAAGGTACTATCATTGCTGCCCAGGGCGCCCCCCCCAGCACCCTGCACCCTCAGTGACCGCTGTTATGAAGTGTGCTGACAACAATGGCGCACAGCTGCAGTGCTGTGTGCTACCTTATGAAGACTGAAAAGTCTTCTGCCGCCGGTTTCTGGACCTCTTCATTTTTCGGCATCTGCAAGGGGGTCGGCGGCGCGGCTCCGGGACGAACCCCAGGGTGAGACCTGTGTTCCGACTCCCTCTGGAGCTAATGGTGTCCAGTAGCCTAAGAAGCCAATCCATCCTGCACGCAGGTGAGTTCACTTCTCTCCCCTAAGTCCCTCGATGCAGTGAGCCTGTTGCCAGCAGGACTCACTGAAAATAAAAAACCTAACAAAACTTTTACTCTAAGCAGCTCTTTAGGAGAGCCACCTAGATTGCACCCTTCTCGGCCGGGCACAAAAATCTAACTGAGGCTTGGAGGAGGGTCATAGGGGGAGGAGCCAGTGCACACCACCTGATCCTAAAGCTTTTACTTTTGTGCCCTGTCTCCTGCGGAGCCGCTATTCCCCATGGTCCTGACGGAGTCCCCAGCATCCACTAGGACGTTAGAGAAATTATTATTATTATTAAATGACCTTCAGGCTGTGTGTATAAGGTGTATATGAAACATAAATGAATTGTGTGAATGTACACACACTTTGTTTAATGCACAAAGTTATTACAAATTTCGGCTAAAATTACCTTCAGGCTGTGTGTATAAGGTGTATATGAAACATAAATGCATTCTGTGCTTAGACTTGGGTCCCGTTACCATGATATCTCATTATGGTATGCAATTATTCCAAAATACGGAAAAATACGATATCCAAAATACTTCTGGTCCCAAGCATTTTGGATAAGGGATACTAAACCTTTATTTGTTTTCTCTTTTATTTGTATGAAAGGGACAAAAATATAATCTATAAATGTTGGGGCTTTTTTTATAATGCGTTTGTGTCTAGAGTTTTTTTTAAATAATATTCTGCCAACTTTATTTACACAATTGGGATATATTACATTAAGGCAAAGCCTGACAAAAGAAATGTGTGACATAACGTAGGGAAATTCTACAATAAAGATTGATGGTATTGTTTTCATTTATTTTTATTTTTTTCATAGAACATGGCGTTGTTACCTCTGTTTATGTAGAATTTCTAAATTGCAGGCTCATGTATTGTTCATGTGGTACATCGTATCCAGAGTACTGTTTGTGTTGTCACTGTACATACAACGCATGTAATTCCCAGTGTATGGGCTTGTTCAGACTGACAATAGTGCTGGCTTCCAGGTCATTTACTCTGGTGTGGTCACACCACTTCTCTTCACACATGCAGTAGCAGTATAAGCTGTGGGTCATTCTGAAACACTGGGACAGCAGACTCATGCAGGAACCAGGGTCTCTGATCCCAGTGTCTGCCGTATTCGCTGTGTTGAAATGAGTGGAGCGTGGTTTAGTATTTTTTTTTTTTATTCTACTGTAACATATGACAGTCTGACATTTGTTTTCCCCAGCCCCATGGAATCACATAGAGAACCTCGATCTCTTCTTTTCTCGAGTATCCTTTGAGTGCTGCAGACTGGGAGGAATTCAGAGAAGGATACAAGTACAGAACAATGGCCCTCATTCCGAGTTGATCGCTCGCTAGCTGCTTTTAGCAGCAGTGCACACGCTAGGGCGCCGCCCCCTGGGAGTGTTTCTTAGCTTAGCAGAAGTGCGAACTCCTTCCTTGCGATCAATTCAGTCAGTTTAGTTCCTGCTTTGACGTCACAAACACGCCCTGCGTTCGGCCAGCCACTCCCCCGTTTCCCCAGGCACGCCTGCGTTTTTACCTGACACGCCTGTGTTTGTTAGCACACTCCCGGAAAACGGGCAGTTACCACCCAGAAACACCCCACTTCCTGTCAATCACTCACCGATCAACAGAGCGATAGAAAAGCGTTGCTCGACCTTGTGTAAAACTGCATAGTTTTGTGTGAAAGTACTTCACGCGTGCGTACTGCGGCCCATACGCATGCGCAGAAAGGCCGCTTTTTCACCTAATCGCCACGCTGCGACCGAAAGCAGCTAGCTATCAACTAGGAACGAGGGCCCATAATCAGGGGATTCTACTATGCACAGTAGTGTCTAAGGGGTCTATTCATGAAGCAGTGAAAAGTGTGGAGAAGTTAGCCAATGGAGAAGTTGCCCATGGCAACCAATCAGCTCCCCTGTATAATTCTTTTTTTTAAATATACTTGTATTTATTGAAGCAAAGGCATTGCACACAGTTTTGCAGACATAAGCATATGATTTAAGCATAAGATATAATATACATAATGAAGAGTAACATACTGTGAAATACCTCAATCCATTTCCAAAGCAATCGTTACAATATACAGATGTCTATATATCTTAAGACTTAAAACCAAGCACGTACATCAATCTTGAGCAGAGATGTAAATTAGGCACACAGGGAGGGGCAACCAAAGTAAAAAAAAAAAAAAAAAAGCGATGTCTGGCATTCACTCGTTAGGCAGTGTAATAGGGGGATCACCTAGAAGAATTCGTGTTTCGTACCACTGTGTCAATCGCATATTTTGATAGATCTGGGATTGTGTCGAAGTTGGAAAAGTTGCACTAAAACTTTCCCACGTATCAAAGAAGGAAGAGGCCTTCTTCTCCTTATCAAATAGCATCTCAACCCAATTCATTCGAAAGATACAACAAAGATAAATTTGGGCACAATAACTAGTAGCGCTCACTACACAAACCCTAAAACATATATAATCATACAAATAATTTCAACGACCAGTGTTTCTGTGTGGACTCCTCTTGTATACTAGATGTAATTGGTTACCAAACGAGTTTTTGTTCTACTTCTCCAATTAGTAAGTGAAGTGTCATACGTGATGGTATTCTCGAAGTATATTTATTAAAGACAAAGAAAAAGAGGGAAACGTATATAGTGTAATAACGGATGGCCCAAGTTTCTTTCTTTCTTTCTTAACAAGGGTTGTTAAGTCATAATTGGTGCTTCCGTCACCCGTTATTTCAGACATATAAATGAAGTGGCATACTCACACCAAAATGAAGCAGATTCCTCCCATAAAGGTATCTTTCACTCCGTACTACAACTCCAATCCGTAAATGGTATTATTTATTAGTTGTTTATGGGACCATCCCACAGTGCACAATATATAAAGCGAAAAATAGGCGTACCCAACATACAGCCACAACTGCTGTTATGTTCATGTAAAGATATCTTTACATCAGCGATTCTACTTTCAATCTCCTATTCCCTGTTTGTAATCCTCGTGTTCATAACAGGGTAGAATAGGAAGGAAAAGGACGTCTATATCAGGGATGGTTCTAAAATCTTCACATTTATTGCACAAAATTCCCAATTTGGGGTGTATTAAAAAATATATATGCCATCTGTGTGTACAGACGACTCTTAGGACGCAGTGATGGAAAAAAGAACGTACATAACCTGATGGGGGTATGAAGTCCGGAATGCCCCCTCAAGTCTGTTGCAAATCCAAGTCCTCTAGAGTCCCAGTACTCTAAACAGATGTCCACAGCACTCTCCACCAACACGTTTCAACAGGTAAGTCTTCCTTAAGACCTGCTCGGAACAGCTAGCAGGTATTTTTACCATAATTTTTAATTGTTCTTTAGCACAGTGTATTGTTCCTAAAAATTTTAAATCAACTGTAATCACTCCTATCCCAAAAAACTGTAAAATTAATACTAATGAGCCAAATGACTTCCGACCAATTGCCCTTATGTCATTAATTATGAAGTCATTTGAAAAACTGATTATTAGACACTTAAAGGGCTTCATACCGGCCACTCTTGATCAGTTCCAATTTGCATATAGGGCAAATAGATCTACCGATGATGCAGCCCTTACTTTATTTCATCATGTGCTTACTCATCTGGAAAATAAGGATTCTTCAGTGAGAATTTTATTCGTTGACTATAGTTCGGCGTTTAACACCGTTGTTCCCATTTCTCTAATTAACAAATTGACCCAGTTAGGTGTGGACAGTTTTGTCTGCAGATGGATCTTTGACTTCTTAACCAATAGGCCTCAGGCAGTCAAGATCAACAATAAAATTACAAACGAGGTAACGATTAGCACAGGCGTGCCACAGGGATGTGTGCTGAGTCCGTTACTTTATTCCTTGTTCACCCACGATTGTGTTTCTAAATCAGATAAGGTGCACATACTTAAATTTGCGGATGACATTGCCATTATAGGGCTTATTAGTGGGAACGATGACTCAGAATTTATATTTGAAGTAAGTAGGCTAGAGAAATGGAGCCAGGATAATCATCTAATCCTTAACGTTACAAAGACAAAAGAGATGATCTTGGACTTTAGGACAACCCATCGGTACACTTACAGTCCTTTGGTTCTGGACAAGCAAGAGGTCGAGACAGTGATATCCTTTAAATTTTTGGGTATGATCATATCGAATGATTTGTCATGGTATTTCCATATTGACAATGCCATAAAGAAAGCTCAACAACGGTTATATTTTTTAAGGAAACTGCGTTCTGCAGGAATATCTGAGCCAATTTTAGTCAACTTTTACTCTTGTACTATTGAGAGTGTGCTTACTTACGGTATTTCCGTTTGGTATGGAAATTGTAACGTAGCAGAGCGTAAATCGCTCGATAGAATTGTTAAAACTGCCGAAAGAATAGTCGGTTTACCATTGCCAAATATCCAGACCATTTATGAAAAGAGGCTCCTTAATAAGGCCAGGAGTATACTGAGTGATGAAACTCATCCTAATTACAGGGTATTTACCCTGCTTCCTTCTAAGTTACGTTATAGGTCTTTGTTGTGTAAGACTAGTAGACTGAAATGTAGTTTTTTCCTAAAGCAATTAGAATGTTGTCACAACTGAGGGCCTGAGCTGACGGGAGGCAGCCTCAGTTGTAGGGGCTGAGATGTACCGGAACCTGGGAGGTTGTATCAGACCCCTGGATGTTAGTGTCTCCTGCCCTGTGCTGCCACGTCGTCATGGCAACCGGGAGACAAGTGCTAGCGGAGTAACCTGAGCGCAGCTGATACTCCGGTTCGGGTCTTTTGTTGTGCAGTGGTTATAGGCTCTGTGCATGGCAGGGGATCCGGTGCTGGTTTTTGTGCTCACAGTCTGTGAGGTCTGAGTGGGGCGTGGACAGCACCTGCTTTATAAGGCCTCTTTTCAGGGTAAGCAGATGCTGCTGAATCTTTGTTGGTTAGTCAGTTTCTGAAAGTTAGCCAGTACTGTGTAGCTTTGTATTTGTTTGTTGCTTACTGCAAATAGGCCTGGGGATTTGGTATTACACTCTGCCAATCCAGACCTAGCAGTAAGACTGGAGTCAGTCGTTTAGCTTGCTGGATTTCTGTTACTACTCTGTGAACTTAGCAAGTTTGCGGCTGTATTCTAAGACTTGCCTGTCTAATCCTGTCTCACTGTGCTAGGTGTCAGGGGTCAGTTTAGTGGCAGTAAACCGAACCTGTGCACTGCAAGTGAGAATTAGGATTGTGGAGAATCTCCTTGTGTCTATCATTCCATCTCTGACCAAGGAGTTTACTGCCACACCCGTTGGTAACCCTTTAGGGTTTTGCTGTTGCCCTTAGCAACAGCATTTCGGGTTTTCTATGTATTAAAACACAACATCTTGCTTTTCACATCTGAGCAGTTCTAATACAAGGGAGATACCCAGTTCCTTAGCCTCTGGGCTTCTCTGTTCACGTTGTGTGTATTTTGTTACCCTACCACCTTCTGTGTACGTTATGTCATATTCCCTAGTCTGTCTGTGAGTCCATTTGTTTTGCATAACAGTTCAAACACCAGTACATTCCTGCAGGCACTGGAGTGCATAACAGTCCTGACACCAGTACTTTCCTGCAGGCACTGGTGTGCATAACATATTCAGCAGCCCAATACTCCTGTTGAAATTTTGTGGGAATATGGAGCATACCCCTCAAAATACGTTGCAACAGGTGGTTGATCAGGTGCAGGTCCTGACTCAAAAATTTAATGATTTGTCCATTAAAATGCACACCTCCCAGGCTGCTGGCGGAGCTCCCGCAGCAGCAGCACCTGCAGGGGTTAAGGAGCCGAAAGTAAATCTCCCGGATCGTTTTTCTGGAGATCGCTCGCAGTTCTTTTGTTTCAAGGAGAGCTGCAAGCTATACTTCCGGCTTAGGCCTCAGTCTTCTGGGTCGGAGATTCAGCGGGTGGGCATAGTGATTTCCTTGCTACAAGGAGACCCACAGGTCTGGGCATATGGGTTGCAGCCTGACTGTCCGTCGCTTAAAAGTGTTGATGCTTTTTTTACGGCACTGGGCATGTTGTATGATGACCCTGTCAAGACGGCCTCAGCCGAGGCTCAGATTTCGATCCTTAAGCAAGGGCGAAGGCCAGTTGAGGTTTACTGTACGGAGTTTCGGAGGTTGGCCCATGATACCCAGTGGAATGACCCAGCCCTGAGACACCAGTACCGAAGAGGTCTTTCTAACCAGATAAAGGACCAACTGGTACAACATCCCTTGCCTGATAGCTTGGATCAGCTCATGCAGTTATCCATCCGGGTGGATAGACGGCTGAGAGAGCGTAGGCTTGAAAGGGAGACTGAGATTTCCTTCCTTCCCAAGGGAACCTCAGACTCTGAGGAATTTTCCGAGGAGCCTATGCAGATTGGGGCTACCCGCCTCTCCTCGCGTGAGAAGATGCGGAGGAGACAGCAGGGGTTGTGTTTGTACTGTGGGAATAAAGGTCATGTGGTAGTATCATGCCCAGAAAAGCCGGAAAACTTCAGGGCCTGAGGGTGATGGGAAATATCCTGTCAGGCCAGAAGTCAGAATTTCCCAAGAAGACTTTTATCATTCCGGTGACCTTGAAGATCCTCGGTCAAACTGTCAAGACTGAGGCCTTTGTGGACAGTGGGGCCGACGGGGTTTTTATGGACCGCCAATTCGCCCTGAAACACTCTGTTCCCTTAGTACCCTTGGCATCGGAAATTGAGATTTGTGGGTTAAACGGGGAACCATTATCCCAAGGTAAAATTACCTCTTGCACTAGCCAGATTTCTTTGTTTATTGGAGCCACACACTCTGAAAAATTGTCCTTTTATGTGACTGTCTGTACTTTTGCCCCATTGGTGTTGGGGTTACCCTGGTTAAGGGCCCACAATCCTCAATTTGACTGGGTCTCTGGGGAGATTCTTAGTTGGAGTACTGATTGTTTCAGGAGTTGCTTGAGCCTTCCAGTCAGGTTCTCGCAGCTAAGTTTGCCAGGATTGCCAGGGTGTTATGCAGATTTTGCGGACGTGTTCTCCAAAAAAGTTGCAGAGGTACTACCTCCCCATCGCTCCTATGACTGTGCCATTGATTTGTTGCCAAATGCTAAGCTTCCCAAGAGCAGGTTGTACTCCCTGTCACGTCCTGAGACTCAGGCTATGGCAGAGTACATTCAGGAGAACTTGGCTAAGGGATTTATCAGACCTTCACAGTCTCCAGTTGGGTCGGGGTTCTTCTTCGTGGGTAAAAAGGACGGTTCGTTGCGACCCTGCATCGACTTCAGGGAATTGAACCGTATCACGATTAAAAACTCATACCCACTGCCTCTCATTTCGGTCTTGTTTGACCAGCTTCGTACTGCCACCATTTTTTCTAAGATTGACCTTCGCGGTGCGTACAATCTAATCCGAATAAGAGAGGGGGATGAATGGAAGACTGCCTTTAATACCCACTCGGGGCATTATGAATATTTGGTGATGCCTTTTGGGCTCTGTAATGCCCCGGCAGTCTTCCAGGATTTCATGAATGATGTGCTCAGGGAATATTTGGATAGATTCTTAGTTGTATACTTAGATGACATCCTAATCTTCTCCCATTCCCTGGAGGAACATCGGAAGCATGTACGCTTAGTCCTCCAGAAACTCAGAGACCACCGGCTTGGGGCGAAGCTGGAGAAGTGCAAATTTGAAGTTCAGCAAATCGCATTTCTAGGATATATTATCTCCCCAGAAGGTTTCCAAATGGAGGGTTCCAAGGTACAGGCAGTCCTGGATTGGGTGCAGCCCACTAGTTTGAAGGCGCTTCAGCGTTTCCTGGGCTTTGCGAATTTTTATAGACGATTTATCGCTGGATTTTCGTCTATAGTGGCGCCCTTGGTGGCACTCACTAAGAAAGGGGCGGATGTTGCTCACTGGTCTTGTGAGGCTAAAGCGGCTTTTGCCCGTCTCAAAAGGGCATTTGTTTCGGCCAAGGTGCTGCGACACCCAGATCCAGAGCGTCCTTTTGTGGTGGAGGTGGATGCCTCTGAGATGGGTATTGGGGCAGTGCTTTCTCAGATGGGAGTGTCAGATAATCGCCTTCATCCCTGTGCTTACTTTTCCCGTAAATTTTCGCCTGCCGAGATGAATTATGACGTGGGTAACCGGGAATTGTTGGCTATTAAGGATGCACTCGAGGAGTGGAGACACTGGCTTGAGGGGGCTAAGTTTGTGGTCTCAATTCTCACTGACCATAAGAATCTGGCATATTTAGAGTCAGCGAAGCGTCTCAATGCCAGGCAGGCACGATGGGCTTTGTTTTTTGCTCGCTTTAATTTTTTGATAACATATCGCCCTGGGTCAAAAAACATCAAGGCTGATGCGCTCTCGCGGAGTTTTGCTCCAATCCAGGAGACCACCGAGGAGCCGTTGCCCATTGTTTCCCCATCATGTATTAAAGTGGGCATTACCCAGGACCTCTTATCATTAGTCCTTAGAGCACAGGAGCAGGCTCCTCCAGACCTTCCGGTAGGTCTTTTGTTTGTGCCTCCTAGGTTAAGACAGCGAGTGTTCCTGGAATTCCATGCCAAGAAGTCTGCAGGTCACCCGGGTATTGCCAGAACTCGGGAGTTGCTATCTAGGGCGGTGTGGTGGCCCTCGGTGGCTAAGGATGTGGATCAGTGGGTTCGGGCATGTGACATCTGTGCCCGAAATAAGACTCCTAGAGGGGTTCCTGTTGGCCCACTACATCCACTCTCTATCCCATCTAAGCCATGGACCCACATTTCAATGGATTTTGTGGTGGACTTGCCCAAATCCTCGGGGATGACAGTCATCTGGGTTGTCGTTGACAGGTTTTCGAAGATGGCGCACTTCGTTCCACTGGTTGGGCTGCCATCGGCCAGACGCCTGTCTGAATTATTTATGCTGCATGTTGTGCGTCTCCACGGGTTGCCACTTGATGTGGTCTCTGACCGCGGATCCCAGTTTGTGGCCAAATTCTGGAGGGCATTTTGTTCCGATCTCCAGATTTCTGTCAGCTTGTCATCGGGCTACCATCCGCAGTCTAATGGGCAGACTGAAAGGGTGAACCAGTCCTTGGAGCAGTTCCTCAGGTGTTATGTCTCCAAGTGTCAGACTGACTGGGTTGCTCATCTGTCCATGGCGGAGTTTGCCTATAACAACGCGGCTCACTCTGCTACAGGGATCTCTCCCTTCCTTTGTGTGTATGGGCATCATCCTAAGGCCAATTCTTTTGACCCCCTGGACTCCACGCCTGGTGGTTCCTCTGTGGTTTCGGTCCTTAGAGGTATTTGGCGGAAAGTGAAGAAAGCCCTTGTGTCTGTGTCATTAGTGACCAAAAGGGTTTTTGATAAGCGGAAAAGACCCTGCAGCTTCAAATTAGGAGACTTCGTCTGGTTGTCTACCAAGAATTTGAAGTTGAGACAGCCATCTCATAAGTTAGGCCCCCGGTTCATCGGCCCTTATAAGATCACCAGGGTTATCAATCCGGTGGCATTTCAGTTAGATCTGCCCCGTTCTTTGGGTATCAATAAAACATTTCATTGTTCCCTTTTAAAACGGGCGATTAGTAATCCTTCTTCCAGTGGAAGACCTTCCCCTCTTCTGATACGTGGCCAGAGGGAGTTTGTTGTTGAAAGGATTCTTGACTCCAAGGTGGTTCGGGGTCGGCTGTCATTTTTGGTGCACTGGAAGGGGTATGGCCCGGAGGAGCGGTCGTGGGTGCGCAGTTGTGATCTTCATGCCCCCAGACTGATACGCTCTTTCTTCTCGCAGTTCCCCGATAAACCCGGTGGTAGGGGTTCTTTGACCCCTCGTCAGAGGGGGGGTACTGTTAGGGTCTCCTGCCCTGTGCTGCCACGTCGTCATGGCAACCGGGAGACAAGTGCTAGCGGAGTAACCTGAGCGCAGCTGATACTCCGGTTCGGGTCTTTTGTTGTGCAGTGGTTATAGGCTCTGTGCATGGCAGGGGATCCGGTGCTGGTTTTTGTGCTCACAGTCTGTGAGGTCTGAGTGGGGCGTGGACAGCACCTGCTTTATAAGGCCTCTTTTCAGGGTAAGCAGATGCTGCTGAATCTTTGTTGGTTAGTCAGTTTCTGAAAGTTAGCCAGTACTGTGTAGCTTTGTATTTGTTTGTTGCTTACTGCAAATAGGCCTGGGGATTTGGTATTACACTCTGCCAATCCAGACCTAGCAGTAAGACTGGAGTCAGTCGTTTAGCTTGCTGGATTTCTGTTACTACTCTGTGAACTTAGCAAGTTTGCGGCTGTATTCTAAGACTTGCCTGTCTAATCCTGTCTCACTGTGCTAGGTGTCAGGGGTCAGTTTAGTGGCAGTAAACCGAACCTGTGCACTGCAAGTGAGAATTAGGATTGTGGAGAATCTCCTTGTGTCTATCATTCCATCTCTGACCAAGGAGTTTACTGCCACACCCGTTGGTAACCCTTTAGGGTTTTGCTGTTGCCCTTAGCAACAGCATTTCGGGTTTTCTATGTATTAAAACACAACATCTTGCTTTTCACATCTGAGCAGTTCTAATACAAGGGAGATACCCAGTTCCTTAGCCTCTGGGCTTCTCTGTTCACGTTGTGTGTATTTTGTTACCCTACCACCTTCTGTGTACGTTATGTCATATTCCCTAGTCTGTCTGTGAGTCCATTTGTTTTGCATAACAGTTCAAACACCAGTACATTCCTGCAGGCACTGGAGTGCATAACAGTCCTGACACCAGTACTTTCCTGCAGGCACTGGTGTGCATAACACTGGACATGTAAGTAACATGAATAATAACTGCCCGAAGGCGTGACCACGACAACTTGGATAAAAGTCAATGATGTTTATTATGACAACTCCGCAACACAGCAGCAGTAAAAGAAAACGTAAAAGTCAGCAAAGAATAAATACAGTTCCTGGGTACTACAGGATGGCAGGAGCCACAGGGCACTGGTAGTGTGAGATAGTTCTTATAATCTTCTAGATGGAAAGTCCTTACCAGGCCCGACTGTAGCAATGGAGATAACCCAGGATTGTGCCAGCTGGTGTTCCAGGAAAAGCTGGGTTGCTGAAGATAAAACGGCTGCTGTGGATACTGGCTGGAACCAGACTGTTGTTAGCACGGAGTGGATACTGGCTGGAACCAGTTAAATAATGAATGAACTTGGGAGCGATGAAATATGAACTGAAATGTAGAACTTGAGAGCGGAGAAATAATAATACCGGTGGAGAGTGGTAAAGTGTAGAAAGGACACCGGCCCTTTAAGAGAAGCTGTACTCTGCTGGAAGCTGAGCTGGAAGCAGGTAATGCTGTAGCTGGAAACAGATGAATCCACAATGGATTGGAGAGTCAGGCTACACCGCAGGTGGAATGCTGGTGCGGGTCTCTATGGTGGAAGTCTTGAGACAGGAGCTGGAACCTGGAAGACAATCACAGGAGAGAGACAAACAGGAACTAGGTTTGACAACCAAAGCACTGACGCCTTCCTTGCTCAGGCACAGTGTATTTATACCTGCAGCAAGGAAGGGATTGGCTAGGCAATTATGCAGATTATCAATACTGAGAACAGATTGGTGGAAATGATCAGCTGACAGAATCCAAGATGGCTGCGCCCATGCAGACACTTGGAGGGAAGTTTGGTTTGTAATCCATGTGGTAATGAAAACAGTAATGGCGGCGCCGGCCACCGGAGACAGGAGGCGCCAGGCTGACAGATGCACATCCAACCACGCGGACACAGCGGAGGCCGCGGCTGACGTAATCGCCACTCAGACACTCTGCATGCAGAAGTTCAGGGACGGCGGCGGAGGCCGCGGGAGACGCCATGCCAGGTGTAATATGGCGTTTACTGTGACAGCGTCCCAGAGTGACAGGAGAGGATACAGGAATGTACACATCAGGATAACAGATGGGATCCGGTCCTGGAGCGCTGAGCCAGCCTTAGGAGGCATCTGATGGGTAAGAAATGGCGTCCAGATACCCGGATCGTGACAGCACCCCCCCCTTTAGGAGTGGCCCCAGGACACTTCTTTGGCTTTTGAGGAAACTTGGAATGGAATCTCCGGACCAAGGCAGGAGCATGGACATCAGAAGCATTGGTCCATGAACGTTCCTCAGGACCATAACCCTTCCAGTCAATAAGATATTGTAGTTGACCGTAACGGTGACGTGAGTCCAGGATCTTGCCCACTTTATACTCAACGCCTCGTTGAGTTTGGACTTTCGGAGTTGGAGGGAGTGAGGAATGAAACCGATTCAAGATCAGCGGTTTCAACAGGGAAACATGGAATGTCCTGGGTATTTTTAAGAAGGGAGGCAACTGGAGTCTGTAAGCAACAGGATTGATGACTTGTTCAATCTTGAAAGGACCGATATAGCGAGGTGCAAACTTCATACTGGGAACTCTTAACCTCAAATTCTTCGTGGATAACCATACCCGATCACCCACCTTGAGAGCAGGAACTGCTCGACGCTTCTTATCCGCAAACTTCTTGTACCTGAACGATGCTTTGAGCAGAGCTGATCGTACGCTCTTCCAGATATTGGCAAACTGATGCAAGGTGATATCCACTGCAGGAACAGAAGTTGCTGGAAGCGGTTGGAACTCAGGGACTTTAGGGTGGAATCCAAAGTTAGTGAAGAATGGTGTTGAAGCAGATGAAGAATGATACTGGTTGTTATGACAGAACTCGGCCCAGGGAAGTAATTGAACCCAGTCATCTTGAGAGGAGGACACATAGATGCGGAGGAAGGCCTCCAAGTCCTGATTCACCCTCTCGGTTTGACCATTGGTCTGAGGATGGTAAGCCGTGGAAAACTTTAGCTTGACTTGGAGGACTTGACATAAACTTCGCCAGAATTTGGCTGTGAATTGAACTCCTCGATCTGAGATTTCTTCAGGAAGACCGTGGAGTCGGAAGATCTCTTGTATGAATACTTGAGCCAACTTGGAAGCTGACGGAAGACCGGTGAGAGGAATGAAGTGTGCCATCTTGGTGAACCGGTCAACTACCACCCAGATGGTATTGAACTTGTTGCACATGGGTAAATCTGTAATAAAATCCATCGACAAATGGGTCCAAGGTCGACGGGGAACAGATAGTGGAACCAGTTGCCCCGCAGGCGACTGGCGGGATACCTTATGTTGAGCACACTTTGGGCAAGATGCAATAAACTCCAAGACGTCCTTTTTCAGAGTTGGCCACCAATAGGACCTAGAGATAAACTCCAAGGTTTTTTGGATACCTGTATGTCCGGCAAAACGGGAAGCATGGGCCCAATGCATGAGCTTCTTCCTTAGCATCGGTTTCACAAAACTTTTCCCTGATGGGGGCGTAGAGTCCATCCCTACCGTGGAGAATGCCAACGGATTTATAATAGGATGCTTGTCTGAAGACTCTGACTCATTTTCTTGCTCCCATGAGCGGGAAAGGGCATCGGCCTTGCGATTCTGAGAGCCCGGACAGAACTGGAGTTTAAAGTCGAACCTGGAAAAGAAAAGTGCCCATCTGGCCTGACGAGGGTTGAGACATTGTGCGCCTTTCAGATATAAAAGGTTCTTGTGGTCTGTAAGTATGGTGATTGAATGAGAAGCTCCCTCCAACAGATACCTCCACTCTTCTAGAGCGAGCTTGATGGCTAGCAACTCCTGGTCGCCAATGGCATAGTTGCGCTCAGCTGGGGAGAACTTCCGGGAGAAGAAACTGCAAGGGTGTAAATGGCCATCTTTAGCCCTCTGAGATAACACCGCTCCTACTCCAACGGAGGAGGCATCCACCTCTAAGATGAAAGGAGAGTCGATGTCAGGCTGTTTCAGAACAGGCGCAGAGATGAACCTTTGTTTTAAAAGATGAAATGCTTGCATGGCTTCTTCAGACCACTTGGACGGGTTAGCACCCTTCTTAGTGAAAGCAGTAATAGGCGCCACAATGGTGGAAAAGTCTTGTATAAACTTTCGGTAATAGTTGGCGAACCCTAAGAGCCTCTGGACCCCTTTGAGGGTTAAGGGTACCGGCCAATTTTGGATTGCTTGTAGTTTCTCAGGATCCATCTCTAGTCCGGAACCGGACACAATGTACCCTAGAAACGGAATGGACTTGACTTCAAAGACGCATTTTTCTAATTTGCAATAGAGATGATTGACACGGAGACGGGACAGAACCTCTTTAACCCAAAAACGATGTTCCTCTAAATCGTTGGCAAAAATGAGGATATCGTCTAGATAGACCACGACATGACGGTATAGAATCTCTCTGAAGATCTCATTGACAAAATGCTGGAAGACAGCTGGAGCATTGCTCAATCCGAAGGGCATGACGAGGTACTCATAATGTCCGTCACGGGTGTTAAAGGCGGTCTTCCACTCGTCACCCTCACGGATCCAGATGAGATTGTATGCACCTCTCAAGTCCAGCTTTGTAAAGATGGTAGCTCCGCTAACTCTGTCAAAGAGCTCAGTAATCAGGGGTAAAGGATAACGGTTCTTGATGGTAATGTCGTTCAAACCTCTGTAGTCGATGCACGGCCGCAGACCACCATCTTTCTTTTTTACAAAAAAGAAGCCTGCGCCGGCTGGAGAAGAAGAAGGTCGAATGAACCCCTTTGCTAGGTTCTCTTTAATATATTCCTCCATAGAATGCGTCTCAGGCAGAGACAACGGATAAGTTCGGCCTCGAGGTGGAACCTTCCCTGGAACGAGATCAATCGGGCAGTCCCATTCTCTATGAGGAGGAAGGATATCAGCAGAAGCTTTACTGAACACATCCGTGAAATCTTGATATGGAGGAGGTGGAACATCAGACGACCTGGGGGAGGAAGAACAGACAGGCAATACTTTAAACAAACATGTCTCAGCACAGGAGGAACCCCATGCCAGGATTTGCGTAGTCGTCCAATCAATTGTAGGATTGTGAAGACGGAGCCATGGAAGGCCCAGGACCACAGGATGTGTGGCTCTTGGAATCACTAAAAAAGAAATAAGTTCGGAATGAAGAACTCCCACTCTCAGACGAACTGGTAGAGTCCTTAAAGAAATAACTGCATCAAAAATTTTGCTGCCATCCACGGCAGTTAAAGAAATGGACGAAGGAAGTCTCTCGGTGGGTAGGGACCACCGTTTAACATAGGCTTCGGTAATAAAGTTCCCAGCTGCTCCGGAATCAAGGAGGGCAATGACGTTCCGATAACGTTGAGCAACTTGAAGCGAGACTGGGAGATTACAATCTTGAGGAGATGGAGAGGAGATCATTACTCCTAGCCGGCCCTCTCCTTGGCGAGCTAGGATTTGGAGTTTCCCGGACGTTTGGGACAGGCATTAATGGTGTGAGACGGAGCTGCACAATAGAGACAGAGAGACTCGGAGAGACGTCTTCGGCGCTCAGCAGGAGTTAAACGGGAACGGCCAAGTTGCATGGGCTCATCTTTAGATGGTGACAGTTGACGAGGAGGAGGAGCAGAAGATTTTGGAGCAGATGATCTTCCACGCTCAGTTGCTCCCTCTCTGAAACGTAAATCAACTTTCGTGCAGAGTGAGATTAGCTCATCTAACTTAGAAGGTAAGTCTCTGGTAGCTAACTCATCTTTAATACGCTCAGATAAGCCATGCCAGAATGCAGCATACAGGGCCTCGTCGTTCCATGCCAGTTCGGATGCCAGGATCTGGAACTGTATCAGATATTGTCCTACAGTACGTGACCCCTGGCGTAAACGGAGAATCTCGGATGAAGCTGAGGTTACCCGGCCTGGCTCGTCGAAGATGCTCCTGAATGTTGACACGAAGGCAGTGTAGGAAGATAGCAGGGTGTCGGACCTCTCCCATAACGGTGATGCCCAATCAAGGGCTGAGCCACTGAGAAGAGAAATAATGTAGGCAATTTTTGTACGGTCACTGGGAAAATTGCCAGGTTGTAGCTCAAACTGAATCTCACACTGGTTGAGAAATCCCCTGCAGAATCTTGGAGATCCGTCAAATTTTGCTGGCGTTGGAAGATGAAGACGTGGAGCAGAAATGGGTAAGGTGGGTGGGGTTATAGCTGGAGTCACTGTGGTTGACGCACCAGACGCGCCTGATCCACGGAGAGTTGTCTGAATCCCATCCAGCCGAGTAGAGAGATCCTGGAGACAGCGGATGATGTGGCCCTGTGCAGCCTCCTGATGTTCTAGTCGGGCTGCCAGTTCTTGCATCGGCCTGGCCGCTTGATCCTGGTCTCCGGCTGGATTCATTAGGTCAGTGCTTACTGTCACAACTGAGGGCCTGAGCTGACGGGAGGCAGCCTCAGTTGTAGGGGCTGAGATGTACCGGAACCTGGGAGGTTGTATCAGACCCCTGGACATGTAAGTAACATGAATAATAACTGCCCGAAGGCGTGACCACGACAACTTGGATAAAAGTCAATGATGTTTATTATGACAACTCCGCAACACAGCAGCAGTAAAAGAAAACGTAAAAGTCAGCAAAGAATAAATACAGTTCCTGGGTACTACAGGATGGCAGGAGCCACAGGGCACTGGTAGTGTGAGATAGTTCTTATAATCTTCTAGATGGAAAGTCCTTACCAGGCCCGACTGTAGCAATGGAGATAACCCAGGATTGTGCCAGCTGGTGTTCCAGGAAAAGCTGGGTTGCTGAAGATAAAACGGCTGCTGTGGATACTGGCTGGAACCAGACTGTTGTTAGCACGGAGTGGATACTGGCTGGAACCAGTTAAATAATGAATGAACTTGGGAGCGATGAAATATGAACTGAAATGTAGAACTTGAGAGCGGAGAAATAATAATACCGGTGGAGAGTGGTAAAGTGTAGAAAGGACACCGGCCCTTTAAGAGAAGCTGTACTCTGCTGGAAGCTGAGCTGGAAGCAGGTAATGCTGTAGCTGGAAACAGATGAATCCACAATGGATTGGAGAGTCAGGCTACACCGCAGGTGGAATGCTGGTGCGGGTCTCTATGGTGGAAGTCTTGAGACAGGAGCTGGAACCTGGAAGACAATCACAGGAGAGAGACAAACAGGAACTAGGTTTGACAACCAAAGCACTGACGCCTTCCTTGCTCAGGCACAGTGTATTTATACCTGCAGCAAGGAAGGGATTGGCTAGGCAATTATGCAGATTATCAATACTGAGAACAGATTGGTGGAAATGATCAGCTGACAGAATCCAAGATGGCTGCGCCCATGCAGACACTTGGAGGGAAGTTTGGTTTGTAATCCATGTGGTAATGAAAACAGTAATGGCGGCGCCGGCCACCGGAGACAGGAGGCGCCAGGCTGACAGATGCACATCCAACCACGCGGACACAGCGGAGGCCGCGGCTGACGTAATCGCCACTCAGACACTCTGCATGCAGAAGTTCAGGGACGGCGGCGGAGGCCGCGGGAGACGCCATGCCAGGTGTAATATGGCGTTTACTGTGACAGCGTCCCAGAGTGACAGGAGAGGATACAGGAATGTACACATCAGGATAACAGATGGGATCCGGTCCTGGAGCGCTGAGCCAGCCTTAGGAGGCATCTGATGGGTAAGAAATGGCGTCCAGATACCCGGATCGTGACAAATGTTAAACGGTTTTGAGGGTAGATAGGAGTTGTACCTGCTTACGTGTCCACTTGTGTTCTTATGGGTTTTAAAATATTTTATGGTGTTTTATTGGCATTTGTATTCTTGTGATATCTGTTTTTTTTTCATTCGGAAATCTCATTGTTTGTTCACATGTGAATATCTAATGATAATAAACTAAACTCAAACTCAAGATGTGAGGAGAGAGCTATGTATACAAGTATTTATACCTGTATAGATACCTCCCTACATTTAGGATGGGACAACCCACAATTTCTTAAACTATACTATTCCTAGACATAAAAACAATTAATAGACGTTCAAAAAACCTTGTTTGATGAAATCAGAAAAGTGCCCCCTATACCACTCTATGCAGAAAGATATTATCTTCTAAGCTTAAAAAGGTAAAATCACAGTATGTGTTCCACCTTTTTGCGGAAGAGAACAAGATCCTGACTAAAACATATAATAAGCCAACAGACTGTAACTCTTATATACAGGCAGATAGTAACCATCATCCAAACTGGCTTACATCCATCCCAAACAGCCAGTTTCACAGGCTTCGAAGAAATTGTACAAAGGATGAATATTTTATGATCCAAGGTTCAATATCAAAGGATCAGTTCATTAAGAAAGGCTTCAAATCAGAAAGGGTCAATAAAGCATTTGAAAAATGTAAAACCTGTGATAGAAACAGCATAATCAAAAAAGTACCCGAAAAAAGAAAAGAAGAAGAATAAAGATTTGGGAATACCGTTTATTTCACAGCTCAATCGCAATCCATTAATCAATAGTGATGTGGAGGGGGAATGGTAGAAAAGGTGAAGAAGTCTAATAAAGTCCGGGGCGAATTCTCTGCGATTTAAAACCTCAAACAAGTGGGGCCAGAGAATCGTATCAAACACCTTATGTGTATCCAGACTAAGGAGCTTGTTCTGAGTATGGGAGTCCTTACTGGAGGCAGGTATAGCAGCCAAAGCAGTACGTATGCCTTTAACCGAGTGCCTACCTGCTGCTCTGTATAATTTTATAGTATGCAAATTATAAATGTTACTTCAATGCTAATTGGTTGCCTTGGACAACTTCTCCACTGGCTCACTTCTCCACACTTTTCACTGCTTCATGAATAGACCCCTATATAGATGTACCTTATTTCAGCAGGTCATAGACTGTAAAATCCGAAGCTCCCATAAGTTGTATCCAGTGGGTTGTGATAACTCTTAGTATAAACTGTAATAACAACCAACCTGGATTCTTAGTGCTTGAAAAAACTAGTAAAGGCATGATTTGATATTAATTGATAATTTATGGAATGCTGTTTATTACAGAGTTGAATAGTTTATATATAGGTTTTGTCGCAAGACTCATTATGGACTTGCTGTCTAACTCATTCTGTTAATTTATACTCTCCATACTCTTGGATTAACTACTAATTTACTCCCTATTGGGTTGTTAGTATGTTGAATGCTGCCATACTGGCTACTGGATGAGTAGCGGAGGTCCATGCTATGTACTTGTATATTGTATTGACTCACTGGGCGCTATTCAGATGTTTTTGCGGCGGCAGCCAGTAGATGGCGTCCAAGTGAGCAATACAGTTGTCGCTCCATTCGGGCATGATGACTGCCATCAACTCATCGGCGGGATGTAACGATGCCCGAGTTTGCCGAACATGTCCACTTCAGTGGACGTCATGCAATACAAAGATCCATACTGCGTGCAAGGCTTATCCTGGCATGTATGCGTAGCCTAAATATTTTCCTTATGTAATAGCCACATTTGCCAGTTTTGTCATCTAATGGCTTTATATGTATCATATTTAATCTTTACTATTTTAAATTGTAAATTATTTCCAATTATTATCATTAGTAGCAGCAGCTTTGGTAGTAGTGGCGGACACTTTATTAGTTTTGTTTTTATTTTCTCCAGGCATCAAGAGCATCTAGCAACACATTTTGGCACAGAGTAGTATAGCACGCTCATCAGTGGGAGTGGGTCTCATGGATCAGTGTGTGACTATGTACCCACACAAACGCAAAAACAGGAGATGGTACATTCGGGTGTTCTTTCACTTTCTTTATGTAACTTATGAACATGCATGGCTGCTGTATCAAATGTCTGGATGCAAAGACAAGGGTCAGTTGGATTTCAAAGCTTCCATTGCTCGAGCATTGATCAATGCTGTCTCAATGGAGCAAGGTCAAAGAGGGAGACCATGTGAGACACCAACTCTGTTGAAGCCAGGGCCATGTCACACACACCGCCTGAAGTCAGACTCAGTGTAAGAAATCACTGGCCAAAGCTTATGGAAGCAAAACATGCTAACAGGTGCCACTATGCAGTGTGTACACGTAAAACTAAGTACATCCGCATGCACTGTTTTGATCCTTTGGGGTAAATTTACTAAAGCTTCTAAAAATAAAAATTGGTGATGTTTCCTATAGCAACCAATCAGATTCTGTCATCTCTATTGCATCCTGATTGCATTGATATATCGGCTGCGGGATCCCGGCGTTCAGCATACCGGTGCCGGAACGCCGACAGCCGGTATACCGACACCAAATCTTTCTCTTGGGGTGAACTGAAAAACCTTACCAAATCTCTCACTTTCTGAAACTCTTACTCTGTTACATTTGGCCCATGGTATCACACAGTTATTTTGGTCTAGAAAATAGAGTGGTCATCATAATAAAGCAATGCAGTACAATGATCCCTTAGTGCAGTCTTCAGTACCATACCTTTCTTTGTAAACTACAGTGTCCTCTAAGTATAACTGCAGGTGATTGCTGAAGAACATTCCTTAACCCATGCCTACAGGTGTACAACTTACACCAGAAGAACGGATTCACCTGCATGCTGATTGGAGAGACATTTGAGTTGCTGTGAGTTTCTTTCTGTTAGGAATATATTTGTTAGTAGCGTCATAGTTTTATGTTTATTAGGATTGCCATTTTTTTCTGAAATATTCTATTATTGCTTTGTGTCACCACTCGAATTTGAATTGTTGGTTCTTTTCTGTTTTAGGTCCCTTTTTGTTCTATCTACTTCTCTTTCACTGTATATCCCCTATTTGTTATGCCTTATGAGGTGGTACAAGTAGAAAAAGTTTCTTAGTTGTACTGTGTGCACGCGCCGAAAAATGGGTGTGGCCACATGGAAATGGGGGCCATGGGGGACCAGATACACATATTATACACATTTGTCCCCAATAGTGCAATGCCAGATACACATAAGCTCCCAATAGTGCCAAATACACACCCCCAGTAGTGCAGAGCCAGATACACACGCCCCCAGTAGTGCAGAGCCAGATACACATATACCCCCAATAGTGCCAGATACAAATATGCCTCCAGTAGTGCAGTGCCAGATACACATATGCCCCCAATAGTGCCAGATACACATATGCCCCCAGTATAGCCAGATACACATGCCCCTAGTAGTGCAGTACCAGATACACATATGCCCCAGTAGTGCAGTGTCAGATACACTTATGCCCCCAGTAGTGCAGTGCCAGATGCACATATGCCCCCAATAGTGCCAGATACACATGCCCCCAGTAGAGCCAGATACACATGCCCCTAGTAGTGCAGTACCAGATACACATATGTCCCCAAAAGTGCCAGATACACATATGCCCCCAAAAGTGCACGATACACATATGCCCCCAGTAGTGCAGTGCCAGGCACATATGCCCCCAACAGTGCCAGATACACATATGCCTCCAGCAGTACAGTGCCAGATACACATATGCCCCCGCAGTGCCAGATACACATATGCCCCCACAGTGCCAGATACAAATATGCCCCCACAGTGCCAGATACACATATGCCCAAACAGTGCCAGATATGCCCTCACAGTACAGATACGCATATGCCCTCACAGTGCCAGATACACTAATGCCCCCACAGTGCCAGATATGCCTCCACAGTACAGATACACATGCCGGAGACCCGACTAAGCACTGAGGGGCAGGAGAGGCGCACTGCACTCTCTTCCCCTCAGACACACCGCGGCTGCAAGCAAGGTGGTTGGGCCAGCGGTATTGTGTACCGGCTGTCAATTTCTTACCGATACGCAGTACCGGCTGTACCGCCATAATTGCAGCACTGGCATTATAGTAGATTTTAATGTTCTCAGCATGTTAATGCTTGAACAAAGACATATTCTGCTACCATCCACATTCAACTCTCCACTGAATAAATTCATGGGGCTGGTTGTAATGAAGTCTTAGTTGGCTGGAGATGCGAATTCCTGGCCAAACTCAGACGTTTTGTTTTTTTAAAGTGTCAGTCATTTACAAGGCATGGTTTTGCCGCTTTAAAAAAACGTCCGAGTTAACATGCAGCTCCGGCCAACTCTGACTTCATTACCTCCGGCCCATGGACTTGGTCCTCCTTTTGTCCTGTCTCCCAGCCATCATACTGAGATTAATGGGCCTAATTCAGACCTGATCGGTGCTGTGCTGTTTTCGCACAGCAGCCGATCAGGTCTGAACTGCGCATACGCCGACGCCGCAGTGTGCCGGTGCATGCCAGACAGCCGACGGCTGTCTCAGCCCTGCGATCGCCTCTGCCTGATTGACAGGCAGAGGTGGGAGGGGGCGGGCCGGTGGCGTTTGGCCGCCGTTTAGGGGGGCGCCGCGCGGGCAACTCAGGCGTGACTGGACAGTTGAGGGGGCCGGCCGCGGTGGCTGCGTGATGTCACATGCAGCCGCTGCGACCATCACAGCGACGAGTAGCTCCTGCCAGCGCGCAGGAGCTGCGCTGGCGGGGAGCTACTCCTAAAGTACAAAAGCATCGCTGCTGTGCGATGCTTTTGTACTTGTGCGGGGGAGGGGGGGAGGGCCTGACATGCGGAGCGGACTAGCCCTGTGCTGGGCGTCCCCCCGCATGTCTGTGTGACTGATCGTAGATGTGCTAAATTCAGCACATCTACGATCAGGTCTGAATTAGGTCCAATGATCTATCTGCTCATGTGTGGCCAGCTTGTTTATCCATTATATCACATACAGGAGAAAGCAAAACATTTGCTACTAGACTTTAACAGTCCTTCTTCATCTAATTATTAATTGCCCATTTGTAGTGTTTTATAAATAACCTAATAAAAGGCAGATTATCATTTAGGTGGCCCCAGATAGTCTCACAAAGGAGCATTGAAGAGATATCAGAGATGGACACAAATTAATATATAGGGGGGTGTTCAATTAGCGCCGAAATTGC
This sequence comes from Pseudophryne corroboree, assembly GCF_028390025.1. Taxonomy (NCBI): domain Eukaryota; kingdom Metazoa; phylum Chordata; class Amphibia; order Anura; family Myobatrachidae; genus Pseudophryne; species Pseudophryne corroboree. Next base: position 178,849,746 of record NC_086450.1, on the reverse strand, counting down.
GTCAGTTTACCACGATTGCCGTTTTCGCCCATTTTCGCAGCGAAAAGTCAGTTTTCGCGGGTATGCGCGCTATCGCGATTCACCCTATTCATATGCAAATTAGCGAAAATGGTATTGCCGCAAAAATTGGTGCCGAAAGTGAAAAATGGGTAAATCTGTCCGTACCCCCCCAAAAAGCTAAACTACCATCGGATAACATTATAAATGTTTATATGTTGGTTATAATAAAAGTATTTATGATACTTAAATTGGGTCAATGGGATGTTATATGCATTTTTATTTTTTAAAATGTAAAAAAAATTATTTAAAAGGGGTACATAAAAATGGGTAGAAGTATATATTTGGGTCATTTTAGGGGACTTTTAAAAACAAAAAGTGGAAACAGACCGATTACTCCCATCTGCAAGTCTAAAAACACTTGTCCCACTCATAAAGCACCCCAATGTACCTGTCCCATACCTTGTAGCCCAATTTCCATCATTTTGCACTTTTTCACTCCTAAAATGACATGTCATTATTGGGCAATTAAGAATACTTAAAAACTTCTAAGTGCTTAATTAGTCAGTCATGTTTTTTTTTTATTTCTTTCAGTCTTCTAATTACAACTTTTCTTTGTGCTGTGCAGACAATTCATCTTCGTTGTTAGTTTCACCACCTTCCTGGTGAGCTGTGTGGATTATGATATCCTATTTGCAAACAAGATGGTGAACCACAGTCAGAGTGAGAACAACAAAGTGACACTGCCAGATGCCTTCCTGCCCCCCGGAGTCTGCAGAGACCGGTAAAAGGCTCCTTTAAATTCTGTCTGTACTGTCCCCTTACTGGGTGGGATATGTAGGCGGAACCAGTATTTGGAGAATGCAGCCTAGTCATCCATTAGTGAATTCTCATGAATATTGGCTCCATTGACCTAAAGCTGCATTCACTGAATTGGTGACAGATATCTAAATTGAAATGTACTTTGGTTGTGTACTGTAAATATTCCCTCTTACTTCAAGCGGACAACAGAAGTATGGAAATGTAGTGTGAAACCTACAAAAGAATAACATGTACCTGTTACTTCCTCTCACCCTATCACAGCATACAGGAGAACTGGTTTCTTACCTCTCTTCTTGTCATCGCTGGCGTCTTCTGGATTCACAGACTCATAAAGTTTATATATAATGTCTGCTGTTATTGGGAGATCTACAACTTTTACATTCAAGCTCTACGCATCCCCATGGTGTGTTCCTGACATGACTACTATATGCATTTCACTATAAGTAACTTGTCATTCTTCTTTATACTGCAATTGATATTCCATATGCACCAGATAGACAGTCGGGTCATTTCTGCAGCTGGGTACACTGTGTTCCACAGGGAATACATCGGGGTGTAGAGATGGATCTTGATCCAGAAGCACCAACAGGCTAAAGCTTTAGACTGTCCCAGAATGCACTGCGGGGCCTCCTCTATAACCCAGCCTCCAGGCACTGTGAGCTCAGTTTTAGAGTTGGTGCCTGCATGAAGCAGGTCACTTAACAGGGAGGCTGCCCTGAAAGAGCTTTTTAGAAGACTTCAAGGGCTGCAACACTTCATATGTCAGTGTGACATACTGTGCTGTGGCTCCATCACCTCCCCAGCGGCGTCGCATACTCCCGCTGGCTCTGTTCCCGGGTACTTGCAGCGGAGGTGCTCCGATTCCTAGGCACACCACCGCAGACGCTCTCATGGATGGCGTGGCTGCTACTATGGGAGAAGGTAAGAGGGTTCCACAGGCAGGACCCACCATTAAATCGCGCTCCGGTCGTGGTTTAAGGAGACGAACCGCGACGCTGGCGTGGACAGTGTGACAGAGCAGGGACCTCACTGTGTCCACCAGGATATAGGAGCACAGGTCGGATAGTAAAATTTCCACTTTAATAAGGCTCCATAGTACCCGGTGGTGAGGACCAGCATAGGGGAAAAGGCGCTTGACCTGTAGCCCCTCCCCCAGCTCCGGGCGCCATCTACTTCTGTTGTTCCCGCCCTGGCGCTGCCTCACACTCTCCCTCGCTCCCTGACTGAGACGCTGGGCGCCATCTTCTCGCAGTAGCTGTGACTGGTCTCCCGGACTACAGGGCAGGGTCTCCTATGTAAATCCGCCTGATTCATCAGCGCTGTGATTTTACAGACACTTAAGTATTCTACATGTCATTTTAAGACAGTGTTAGTTAAGAACAAGTGCATCTCTACCAGAATATATTGTATGAGTATTCTGATACAGGTTGAGTATCCCATATCCAAATATTCCGAATACGGAATATTCCGAAATACGGACTTTTTTGAGGGAGAGTGATATAGTGAAACCTTTGTTTACGGATGCCTCAATGTACACAAACTTTGTTTAATACACAAGGTTATTAATAATATTGTATTAAATGACCTTCAGGCAGTGTATATAAGGTGTATATGAAACATAAATGAATTGTGTGGATGTACACACACTTTGTTTAATGCACAAAGTTATAAAAAATATTGGCTAAATTCACCTTCAGGCTGTGTGTATAAGGTGTATATGTAACATAAATACATTCTGTGCTTAGATTTAGGTCCCATCACCATGATATCTCATTATGGTATGCAATTATTCCAAAATACGGAAAAATCCGATATCCAAAATACCTCTGGTCCCAAGCATTTTGGATAAGGGATACTCAACCTGTATATACATCCGGTCTCAGACCGCGCAGTGTTTTATTTATATATATATATATATATATATATATATATATAAGATCCGGCACTCATGCTTAAACAACTGTAGTTGTACGTGCTCCGGTGCCCTCCTCCCAGGCCTTGCGGACTGTATATGCAGCGAAGATCAACAATGGCGGCACTCAGGAGACGAGTAAGTAGTGAAAACAGTTGGTGTTTAATTCATCTACGTTTCGGGGTACGAATCCCCGTCATCAGGACACACACAAACGTGAAACAGTGCTGAAACAACTTTAAATACCTTACCCATCGCGCCTCCAGCCGCCCTCTCCGCGCCGCCATTCGGTTTCCCGTTCCTGGACTTCCATTCATCTGACCGGATGTACGCTGCTGGGGTCCAACGGGGGCGTGGGGGCTGTTGCTAGGTAGCCACTGTATACAAAAACAATAACACACTGCGTTAAGATATATTTCTCTAACGTCCTAGTGGATGCTGGGGACTCCGTCAGGACCATGGGGAATAGCGGCTCCGCAGGAGACAGGGCACAAAAGTAAAAGCTTTAGGATCAGGTGGTGTGCACTGGCTCCTCCCCCTATGACCCTCCTCCAAGCCTCAGTTAGATTTTTGTGCCCGGCCGAGAAGGGTGCAATCTAGGTGGCTCTCCTAAAGAGCTGCTTAGAGTAAAAGTTTTGTTAGGTTTTTTATTTTCAGTGAGTCCTGCTGGCAACAGGCTCACTGCATCGAGGGACTTAGGGGAGAGAAGTGAACTCACCTGCGTGCAGGATGGATTGGCTTCTTAGGCTACTGGACACCATTAGCTCCAGAGGGAGTCAAAACACAGGTCTCACCCTGGGGTTCGTCCCGGAGCCGCGCCGCCGACCCCCTTGCAGATGCCGAAAAGTGAAGAGGTCCAGAAACCGGCGGCAGAAGACTTTTCAGTCTTCATAAGGTAGCGCACAGCACTGCAGCTGTGCGCCATTGTTGTCAGCACACTTCATAACAGCGGTCACTGAGGGTGCAGGGTGCTGGGGGGGGCGCCCTGGGCAGCAATGATAGTACCTTATTCTGGCTAAAAATACATCACATATAGCCCCTGGGGGCTATATGGATGTATTTAACCCCTGCCAGGTCTCAGAAAAACGGGAGAAGAAGCCCGCCGAAAAGGGGGCGGGGCCTATTCTCCTCAGCACACAGCGCCATTTTCCCTCACAGAAATGCTGGTGGGAAGGCTCCCAGGCTCTCCCCTGCACTGCACTACAGAAACAGGGTTAAAACAGAGAGGGGGGGCACTGATTTGGCGATATGACTACATATATTAAAATGCTATAAGGGAAAAGCACTTCTATAAAGGTTGTCCCTGTATAATTATAGCGTTTTTGGTGTGTGCTGGCAAACTCACCCTCTGTCTCCCCAAAGGGCTAGTAGGTCCTGTCCTCTATCAGAGCATTCCCTGTGTGTGTGCTGTGTGTCGGTACGTGTGTGTCGACATGTATGAGGACGATGTTGGGAGGCGGAGCAAATTGCCTGTAATGGTGATGTCACTCTCTAGGGAGTCGACACCGGAATAGATGGCTTATTTAAGGAATTACGTGATAATGTCAACACGCTGCAAGTCGGTTGACGACATGAGACGGCCGGCAAACATATTAGTATCTGTCCAGGCGTCTAAAACACCGTCAGGGACTTTATAATGCCCATTTTACCTCAGTCGGTCGACACAGACACGGACACTGACTCAAGTGTCGACGGTGAAGAAACAAACGTATTTTCCTTTAGGGCCACACGTTACTTGTTAAGGGCAATGAAGGAGGTGTTACATATTTCTGATACTACAAGTACCACAAAAAAGGGTATTATGTGGGGTGTGGAAAAACTACCTATAGTTTTTCCTGAATCAGATAAATTAAATGAAGTGTGTGATGAGGCGCGGGGTTCCCCCGATAGAAAATTATTGGCGGTATACCCTTTCCCGCCAGAAGTTAGGGCGCGTTGGGAAACACCCCTTAGGGTGGATAAGGCGCTCACACGCTTATCAAAACAAGTGGCGGTACCGTCTCCAGATACGGCCGCCCTCAAGGAGCCAGCTGATAGGAGGCTGGAAAATATCCTAAAAAGTATATACACACATACTGGTGTTATACTGCGACCAGCAATCGCCTCAGCCTGGATGTGCAGCGCGGGGGTGGCTTGGTCGGATTCCCTGACTGAAAATATTGATACCCTTGACAGGGACAGTATTTTATTTACTATAGAGCATTTAAAGAATGCATTTCTATATATACGAGATGCACAGAGGGATATTTGCACTCTGGCATCAAGAGTAAGTGCGATGTCCATATCTGCCAAAAGATGTTTATGGACACGACAGTGGTCAGGTGATGCAGATTCCAAACGGCACAAAGATGTATTGCCGTATAAAGGGGAGGAGTTATTTGGGGGTCGGTCCATCGGACCTGGTGGCCACGGCAACTGCTGGGAAATCCACCGTTTTTACCCTAAGTCACATCTATGCAGAAAAAGACACCGTCTTTTCAGCCTCAGTCCTTTCGTCCCCATAAGCATATCTGCCCAGGGATAGAGGAAAGGGAAGAAGACTGCAGCAGGCAGCCCATTCCCAGGAACAGAAGCCTTCCACCGCTTCTGCCAAGTTCTCAGCATGACGCTGGGGCCGTACAGGACCCCTGGATCCTACAAGTAGTATCCCAGGGGTACAGATTGGAAAGTCGAGACGTTTCCCCTCGCAGGTTCCTGAAGTCTGCTTTACCAACGTCTCCCTCCGACAGGGAGGCAGTATTGGAAACAATTCACAAGCTGTATTCCCAGCAGGTGATAATCAAAGTACCCCTCCTACAACAAGGAAAGGGGTATTATTCCACACTATATTGTGGTACTGAAACCAGAAGGCTCGGTGAGACCTATTCTAAATCTGAAATATTTGAACACTTACAAAGGTTCAAATCAAGATGGAGTCACTCAGAGCAGTGATAGCGAACCAGGAAGAAGGGGACTATATGGTGTCCCGGGACATCAGGGATGCTTACCTCCATGTCCCAATTTGCCCTTCTCACCAAGGGTATCTCAGGTTCGTGGTACAGAACTGTCACTATCAGTTTCAGACGCTGCCGTTTGGATTGTCCACGGCACTCCGGGTCTTTACCAAGGTAATGCCCGAAATGATGATTCTTCTTCGAAGAAAATGGACGACCTCCTGATAAGAGCAAGGTCCAGAGAACAGTTGGAGGTCGGAGTAGCACTATCTCAAGTAGTTCTACGACAGCACGGGTGGATTCTAAATATTCCAAAACCGCAGTTGTTTCCGACGACACGTCTGCTGTTCCTAGGGACTGGACACAGTCCAGAAAAAGGTGTTTCTCCCGGAGGAGAAAGCCAGGGAGTTATCCGAGCTAGTCAGGAACCTCCTAAAACCAGGAAAAGTGTCAGTGCATCATTGCACAAGAGTCCTGGGAAAAATGGTGGCTTATTACGAAGCGATTCCATTCGGCAGATTCCACGCAAGAACTTTTCAGTGGGATCTGCTGGACAAATGGTCCGGATCGCATCTTCAGATGCATCAGCGGATAACCCTATCTCCAAGGACAAGGGTGTCTCTCCTGTGGTGGGTTCAGAGTGCTCATCTTCTAGAGGGCCGCAGATTCGGCATTCAGGATTGGATGCTGGTGACCACGGAGGCCAGCCTGAGAGGCTGGGGAGCAGTCACACAGGGAAAAAATTTCCAGGGAGTGTGATTAAGTCTGGAGACTTTTCTCCACATAAATATACTGGAGCTAAGGGCAATTTATAATGCTCTAAGCTTAGCAAGACCTCTGCTTCAAGGTCAGCCGGTATTGATCCAGTGGGACAACATCACGGCAGTCGCCCACGTAAACAGACAGGGCGGCACAAGAAGCAGGAGGGCAATGGCAAAAACTGCAAGGATTCTTCGCTGGGCGGAAAATCATGTGATAGCACTGTCAGCAGTGTTCATTCCGGGAGTGGACAACTGGGAAGCAGACTTCCTCAGCAGGCACGACCTCCACCCGGGAGAGTGGGGACTTCATCGGGAAGTTTTCCACATGATTGTGAACCGTTGGGAAAGACCAAAGGTGTACATGATGGCGTCCCGCCTGAACAAAAAACTGGACAGGTATTGCGCCAGGTCAAGAGACTTTCAGGCAATAGCTGTGGACGTTCTGGTAACACCGTGGGCGTACCAGTCGGTGTATGTGTTCCCTCCTCTGCTTCTCATACCCAAGGTATTGAGACTTATAAGACGTAGAGGAGTAAGAACTATACTCGTGGCTCCGGATTGGCCAAGAAGGACTTGGTACCCGGAACTTCAAGAGATACTCACAGAGGACTCATGACCTCTGCCGCTAAGAAGGGACTTGCTTCAGCACGTACCATGTCTGTTCCAAGACTTACCGCGACTGCGTTTGACGGCATGGCGGTTGAACGCCGGATCCTAAGGGAAAAAGGCATTCCGGAAGAGGTTATTCCTACCCTGGTCAAAGCCAGGAAGGACGTGACCGCACAACATTATCACCACATGTGGCGAAAATATGTTGCGTGGTGTGAGGCCAGGAAGGCTCCACGAAGAAATTTCAACTCGGTCGATTCCTGCATTTCCTGCAAACAGGAGTGTCTATGGGCCTCAGATTGGGGTCCATTCAGGTTCAAATTTCGGCCCTGTCGATTTTCTTCCAGAAAGAATTGGCTTCAGTTCCTGAAGTCCAGAAGTTTGTCAAGGGAGTACTGCATATACAACCCCCTTTTGTGCCTCCAGTGGCACTGTGGGATCTCAACGTAGTTCTGGGATTCCTCAAATCACATTGGTTTAAACCGCTCAAATCTGTGGATTTGAAATATCTCACATGGAAAGTGACCATGATGTTGGCCCTGGCCTCGGCCAGGCGAGTGTCAGAATTGGCGGCTTTGTCTCACAAAAGCCCATATCTGATTGTCCATTCGGACAGGGCAGAGCTGCGGACTCGTCCCCAGTTTCTCCCTAAGGTGGTGTCAGCGTTTCACCTGAACCAGCTTATTGTGGTACCTGCGGCTACTAGGGACTTGGAGGACTCCAAGTTGCTAGATGTTGTCAGGGCCCTGAAAATATCGGTTTCCAGGACGGCTGGAGTCAGGAAAACTGACTTGCTGTTATCCTGTATGCACCCAACAAACTGGGTGCTCTTGCTTCTAAGCAGACGATTGCTAGTTGGATGTGTAGTACAATTCAGCTTGCACATTCTGTGGCAGGCCTGCCACAGCCAAAATATGTAAATGCCCATTCCACAAGGAAGGTGGGCTCATCCTGGGCGGCTGCCCGAGGGGTCTCGGCATTACAACTCTGCCGAGCAGCTACGTGGTCGGGGGGTGAACACGTTTGTAAAATTCTACAAATTTGATACCCTGGCTAAAGAGGACCTGGAGTTCTCTCATTCGGTGCTGCAGAGTCATCCGCACTCTCCCGCCCGTTTGGGAGCTTTGGTATAATCCCCATGGTCCTGACGGAGTCCCCAGCATCCACTAGGACGTTAGAGAAAATAAGATTTTACTTACCGATAAATCTATTTCTCGTAGTCCGTAGTGGATGCTGGGCGCCCATCCCAAGTGCGGATTGTCTGCAATACTTGTACATAGTTATTGGTACAAAAATCGGGTTATTATTGTTGTGAGCCATCTTTTCAGAGGCTCCGCTGTTATCATGCGGTTAACTGGGTTCAGATCACAGGTTGTACAGTGTGATTGGTGCGGCTGGTATGAGTCTTACTCGGGATTCAAAATCCTTCCTTATTGTGTACGCTCGTCCGGGCACAGTATCCTAACTGAGGCTTGGAGGAGGGTCATAGGGGGAGGAGCCAGTGCACACCACCTGATCCTAAAGCTTTTACTTTTGTGCCCTGTCTCCTGCGGAGCCGCTATTCCCCATGGTCCTGACGGAGTCCCCAGCATCCACTACGGACTACGAGAAATAGATTTATCGGTAAGTAAAATTTTATTATAAACATATGTAAATAAACAATAGTGCACATTAAGACAGATAGTGCATCACTATCTGAACCACTAAAAATACTTTGTGTATTCATGTATGTGACACGCGAGACCCCTCACATGTCACATCACACTTTAAGTGTTATGTCACATACTGTGACCAATAAAATACATGTCGTGCAAACCTAATCAAAAATGCACTAACAGTGAATAAGAAATATTAAAATTATATTAACATCATCTCAATCTTATACCATATGTGTATTTTTACTTGATGCTTAATATCACTCTATTATATAACAGTTATACATCGACCATTAGATACTAAGCTCTGTACGTCATGTAATAACTGCAGGGCTAACATGGCTATTTCAAGACCATTAGTGCTCTAACCTATTAGTGCAACTGGGGAATTCCATGGTTTAATCAGTATCCCTCTACCTCATGGCTATATTACCTCTAAATAAAGTTACTCATTCCCAAAGATTCGTAGAGCCCTTTAGGGCTCAAAGTGTCTAATAAAAGGATCCATCGTGTCTCTAACTGTAATAGGCACTTCGCTCTATCACCGCCCCTTATTGAAAAGGGTGCCTGATCGATGATCCGATACCTAAGTGTGGCTAGACTATGCTTGGCAGCCGCGAAGTGTCTTGCCACTGGTTGTTCACTTGTCCCTGAAATTAGGGCTGCCCTAATGGCCGACCTATGCTGGGTCATTCTCACTTTAAAACTACATTCCGTTTTTCCTACATAGTTTTGGCCACATGAACAGGTAAGTAGATACACTACAAACTTGGAGTTACACGAAACCGCTACCCTTATGTTGATTTTTTTCCATGTGTAGGGGTGCTTGAATGAATCCCCCGGTACCAGGAAATTGCAGGTGGTGCATCCACACCTGTAACATCCTTTTCTCTGCTTCAGGAAATGTAAGGTGTCTGTAGTTTTCGTAGACACGTCTGGTTTGACCACTAAGCTCTTGATGTTCCTGCTCTGTGAGTAACTAGGCATCAATCTGGTATTCCTAAACATCCACAAGTCTGCTTCAGATTGAATGATGGGCCAAAGTTCTTTGGCTCTTTTACTTGTGTAGTTACTGGCAGTGTTATACTGATTAACCCAGGGGAAAATACTACCACTGGTAGTTTTTTCTTTCCCAACTAGTAGCTGTTGTCTAGATTTGCCCAGCACCTTGTCACGCGCTTGTTGTAGAAGCCCCATGGGGTACCCCCTGTCTTTGAACTTCGAGGTCATCTCATCTAGCTGTAGATCCCGAGTTTTGGGGTCACTATTTATTCTACAGACCCTTAACATTTGGGAAAAAGGTAACCCACACACCGTTGCTCTTGGGTGAAAGCCGTCATATCTTAGGACCGTATTGCAATCCGTGCTTTTCGTGTAGAGGGAGGTATTGATTTTTCCATCAACAATAGCTATCTGTACATCTAAGAAATTCACCTGATGTTCATCAAATGTCATCGTTAATTTGATGGGACTAGGGGAAGCATTATGTGCATTGATGGTATCTATAAGTACGTGTTTGGGACCTGACCACAGTAGTAATAAATCATCTATATACCTTGTGTAAAGGGTAAGATGTTGCGATATCTCCTGCTGTGTGGGAAACAGATCCCCTTCCGTTTCCCACATATAAGAATTCACAAACGACGGGGCCACACAGGACCCCATCGCACACCCTGTCAGTTGTAAGTAGAACCTACTGTCATGCACAAAGTAATTGTGTGTCAAGGTGAATTTGAGTAATGACAGAAAAAATTCTATCTCTGGTCCCTGATACAAAGAATTATTCACAATAAGCTGTTTTACTGCCTGTATACCCCTGTCATGGGGTATACAGGTGTACAGGCTTGCCACATCTATTGTAGCTAACATTGTGTGAGCTGGTACCTCTTTCAATTGATCTAGTTTTCTCAGCAATGCTGTAGTATCTTTAAGGTGGGTATGAGTAGCCTGAATACACGGTTGAAGAAATTAATCTAGGTAGATTGATACCGGCTCACACAATGAACCCCTGGCAGAGATTATGGGTCTGCCACGGGGATTGTGGGCATCTTTATGGATCTTTGGGATCACATAAAACAAAGGGACCACTGGATGTGGTCTTAACAGCGCCTTATATACTGTACTCGTAATGATCCCCTCCTTCAGGGCTTCAGATAATAAAGAGTCCAATTCTTTTTGATATTTGGAAGTAGGATCCATAGAAAGAACAGAATAAGTGGCAGTGTCGTCTAGCAATCTGGAACATTCAGCTTTATATTTATCCATGTCCATTACCACTATTGCCCCACCCTTATCTGCTCCACGTATCACGATGTCATCTCTTTCTTTGAGTTCCCTCAGGGCCTGATGTTCGGCCTTCGATAAATTAGAATGGACTTTTTCTTTCACCGTCCCAATGGATGACTCAAGCATGCGGTGGAACGTTCTAATTGACGGATTTGTGGAGATGGGGTCAAAGTGAGACTTTGGTTTGATTCTGCTTAATGTTCCTTGTGCAATCGACTCATCTTGTGCCATGGGAGATTTAGGGTTTTTTCCAAAGGATTCCTTCAATTTCAAATTTAGTTGTAGACGATAATTGTCTATTTTCCACTGTATCATATCAGGGGTATGCGTCGGCACAAATGAAAGTCCCTTACTTAGCACACTGATGCTGTCTGCGGACAGTGGATGGGAAGACAGATTAAAGATTAATTGCGAGTTCCTTTCATGAGGGCCCTTAAGGGCTACGCACCCGGGCAGGCATCAGTGGCAAAAAACAAGCCCACGAGGCGGGGCTGGCAGACGAGGCGGAGGGAGAGGAGCCACAACAGGCAAGAAACCTCCGAAAGGAACTCGCAATTAATCTTTAATCTGTCTTCCCATCCACTGTCCGCAGACAGCATCAGCGTGCTAAGTAAGGGACTTTCATTTGTAATTGGACTCTTTGTTATCTGAAGCCCTGAAGGAGGGGATCATTACGAGTACAGTATATAAGGCGCTGTTGAGACCACATCCAGTGGTCCCTTTGTTTTATGTGATCCCAAAGATCCATTAAGATGCCACAATCCCCCTGGCAGACCCATAATCTCTGCCAGGGGTTCATTGTGTGAGCTGGTATCAATCTACCTAGATTCATTTCTTCAACCGTGTATTCAGGCTACTCATACCCACCTTAAAGATACTACAGCATTGCTGCGAAAACTAGATCACTTGAAAGAGGTACCAGCTCACACAATGTTAGCTACAATAGATGTGGCAAGCCCGTACACCTGACCTGTATACCCCATGACAGGGGTATACAGGCGGTAAAACAGCTTATTGTGAATAATAATGGAAGGGGATCTGTTTCTCACACAGCAGGAGATATCGCAACATCTTACCCTTTACACGAGGTATATAGATGATTTATTACTACTGTGGTCAGGTCCCAAAACAGGTACTTATAGATACCATCAATGCACATAATGCCTCCCCTAGTCCCATCAATTTAACAATGACACTTGATGAACATCAGGTGAATTTCTTAGATGTACAGATAGCTATTGTTGATGGAAAAATCAATACCTCCCTCTACACGAAAAGCACGGATTGCAATACGGTCCTAAGATATGACGGCTTTCACCCAAGAGCAACGGTGTGTGGGTTACCTTTTTCCCAAATGTTAAGGGTCTGTAGAATAAATAGTGACCCCAAAACTCGGGATCTACAGCTAGATGAGATGACCTCGAAGTTCAAAGACAAGGGGGTACCCCATGGGGCTTCTACAACAAGCGCATGACAAGGCGCTGGGCAAAACTAGACAACAGCTACTGGTTGGGAAAGAAAAAAACTACCATTGGTAGTATTTTCCCCTGGGTTAATCAGTATAACACTGCCAGTAACTACACAAGTAAAAGAGCCAAAGAACTTTGGCCCATCATTCAATCTGACCCAGACTTGTGGATGTTTAGGAATACCAGATTGATGCCTAGTTACTCACGGAGCAGGAACATCAAGAGCTTAGTGGTCAAACCAGACGTGTCTAGGAAAACTACAGAAACCTTACATTTCCTGAAGCAGAGAAAAGGATGTTACGGGTGTGGATGCACCACCTGCAATTTCCTGGTACCGGTAGATTCATTCAAGCACCCCTACACATGGAAAAAAATCAACATAAGGGTAGCGGTTTCGTGTAACTCCAAGTTTGTAGTGTATCTACTTACCTGTTCATGTGGCCAAAACTGTGTAGGAAAAACGGAATGTAGTTTTAAAGTGAGAATGACCCAGCATAGGTCGGCCATTAGGGCAGCCCTAATTTCAGGGACAAGTGAACAACCAGTGGCAAGACACTTTGCGGCTGCCATGCATAGTCTAGCCACACTTAGGTATCGGATCATCGATCAGGCACCCTTTTCGATAAGGGGCAGTGATAGAGCAAAGTGCCTATTACAGTTAGAGACACAATGGATCCTTTTATTAGACACTTTGAGCCCTAAAGGGCTCAACGAATCTTTGGGCATGAGTAACTTTATTTAGAGATAATATAGCCATGAGGTAGAGAGATACTGATTAAACAATGGGATTCCCCAGTTGCACTAATAGGTTAGAGCACTAATGGGCTTGAAATAGCCATGTTAGCCCTGCAGTTATTACATGACGTACAGAGTTTAGTATCTAATGGTCGATGTATAACTGTTATATAATAGAGTGATATTAAGCATCAAGTAAAAATACACATATGGGGGTATATTTACTAAGATTCGTAATTTCCGAAAATAGGTCAAAGTTCAATCACGAATGACATCGGCAGTGTAAAACTGCAACTTTTTGAATTGATTACGACTAATTTACTAAGCTGTCGTATTCGTATTTTTCTTTGCTTCCGATGTCGATGTCATTCGTGTTTTTTTACCTAATTTGACGGCAGTGATTAGCAAAACACTGCCGTTTTTTTTTACAATCAATCTCGGCCGGATCTATGTGATCCGTGCTGGGGTTCGTATTTTTTTTTTTTTTTAAATTAAACAAAGTAAAATCCTAAAAAAAATTGCGTGGGGTCCCCCCTCCTAAGCATAACCAGCCTCGGGCTCTTTGAGCCGATCCTGGTTGCAGAAATATGGGGAAAAAAATGACAGGGGTTCCCCCATATTTAAGCAACCAGCATCGGGCTCTGCGCCTGGTCCTGGTCCCAAAAATACGGGGACAAAAAGAGTAGGGGTCCCCCGTATTTTTAAAACCAGCACCGGGCTCCACTAGCTGGACAGATAATGCCACAGCCGGGGGTCACTTTTATATAGTGCCCTGCGGCCGTGGCATCAAAAATCCAACTAGTCACCCCTGGCCGGGGTACCCTGGGGGAGTGGGGACCCCTTCAATCAAGGGGTCCCCCCCCCCCAGCCACCCAAGGGCCAGGGGTGAAGCCCGAGGCTGTCCCCCCCCCATCCAATGGGCTGCGGATGGGAGGGCTGATAGCCTTTGTTGTAAAATAAAAGATATTGTTTTTAGTAGCAGTACTACAAGTCCCAGCAAGCCTCCCCCGCATGCTGGTACTTGGAGAACCACAAGTACCAGCATGCGGCGGAAAAACGGGCCCGCTGGTACCTGTAGTACTACCACTAAAAAAATACCCAAAAAAAGACAAGACACACACACCGTGAAAGTATAATTTTATTACATACATACACACATACATACATACATACTTACCTATGGCCCCACGCAGGTCGGTCCTCTTGTCCAGTAGAATCCAAGGGTACCTGTTGAATAAATTATACTCACGAGATCCAGGGGTCCAGGCTCCTCGGCAAATCCAGGGTTAATCCACGTACTTGTTAAAAATAAAAAAACGGTATTCCGACCACGAACTGAAAGGGGACCCATGTTTGCACATGGGTCACCTTCCCACGAATGCCAGAAACCCACTTTGACTTCTGTCTAAGTGGGTTTCTTCAGCCAATCAGGGAGTGCCACGTTGTAGCACTCTTCTGATCAGCTGTGTGCTCTTGTCCTCACTGACAGGCAGCACACGGCAGTGTTACAATGTAGCGCCTATGCGCTACATTGTAACCAATGCTGGGAACTTTCTGCCCTGCGGTTGACCTAAAGTGACGTCACCGCTGAGCAGAAAGTTCCCAGCATTGGTTACAATGTAGCGCATAGGCGCTACATTGTAACACTGCCGTGTGCTGCCTGTCAGTGAGGACAGGACCACACAGCTGATCAGGAGAGTGCTACAACGTGGCACTCCCTGATTGGCTGAAGAAACCCACTTAGACAGAAGTCAAAGTGGGTTTCTGGCATTCGTGGGAAGGTGACCCATGTGCAAACATGGGTCCCCTTTCAGTTCGTGGTCGGAATACCGTTTTTTTATTTTTAACAAGTACGTGGATTAACCCTGGATTTGCCGAGGAGCCTGGACCCCTGGATCTCGTGAGTATAATTTATTCAACAGGTACCCCTTGGATTCTACTGGACAAGAGGACCGACCTGCGTGGGGCCATAGGTAAGTATGTATGTATGTGTGTATGTATGTAATAAAATTATACTTTCACGTTGTGTGTGTCTTGTCTTTTTTTGGGTATTTTTTTAGTGGTAGTACTACAGGTACCAGCGGGCCCGTTTTTCCGCCGCATGCTGGTACTTGTGGTTCTCCAAGTACCAGCATGCGGGGGAGGCTTGCTGGGACTTGTAGTACTGCTACTAAAAACAATATCTTTTATTTTACAACAAAGGCTATCAGCCCTCCCATCCGCAGCCCATTGGATGGGGGGGGACAGCCTCGGGCTTCACCCCTGGCCCTTGGGTGGCTGGGGGGGGGACCCCTTGATTGAAGGGGTTCCCACTCCCCCAGGGTACCCCGGCCAGGGGTGACTAGTTGGATTTTTGATGCCACGGCCGCAGGGCGCTGTATAAAAGTGACCCCCGGCTGTGGCATTATCTGTCCAGCTAGTGGAGCCCGGTGCTGGTTTTAAAAATACGGGGGACCCCTACTCTTTTTGTCCCCCGTATTTTTGGGACCAGGACCAGGCGCAGAGCCCGATGCTGGTTGCTTAAATATGGGGGAACCCCTGTCATTTTTTTCCCCATATTTCTTCAACCAGGATTGGCTCAAAGAGCCCGAGGCTGGTTATGCTTAGGAGGGGGGACCCCACGCAATTTTTTTTGAAAAAATAAGCACTTTCCCACCCCTTCCCACTGATATACATGCACGGATCTCATGGATCCGTGCATGCCTATCCAATCACGAATAAAAAAAAAAGGTCTGTTTTTTTTAAGCACTTTTTTACGAGTTGTAATTTTTCACGGCAGTGTTTGTTCTTTTTTGGCTTTGCACTTCTTAGTAAATGACCGAGATTCATACTTAAACAGCCGCGTTTTGACCGATGGTGTATTCATTCGTAATTTTTTACCTGAACTTGCAAAAAATTACGAATGCCCTCATCACTGCCGTGATTAGTGTTTAGTAAATGACCGAGATTAACCGAGATGACACTTTGAAGAAAAAACGGCATCTCGGTCAAAATCGGGAGCTTAGTAAATATACCCCATGGTATAAGATTGAGATGATGTTAATATAATTTTAATATTTTAATATTTCTTATTCACTGTTAGTGCATTTTTGATTAGGTTTGCACGACATGTATTTTATTGGTCACAGTATGTGACATGACACTTAAAGTGTGATGTGACATGTGAGGGGTCTCGCGTGTCACATACATGAATACACAAAGAATTTTTAGTGGTTCAGATAGTGATGCACTATCTGTCTTAATGTGCACTATTGTTTGTTCACATATGTTTATATATGTCTTAACGCAGTGTGTTATTGTTTTTGTATACAGCGGCTACCTAGCAACAGCCCCCATTGGACGGCCCTGGCAACGTACATCCGGTCAGATGAACGGAAGACCAGGACCCAGAAACCGAACGGCGGCGCGGAGAGGGCGGCTGGAGGCGCGATGGGTAAGGTATTTAAAGTTGTTTCAGCACTGTTTCACGTTTGTGTGTGTCCTGATGACGGGGATTCGTACCCCGAAACGTAGATGAATTAAACACCAACTTTTGTTCAATACTTCTTCGTCTCCTGAGTGCCGCCATTGTTGATCTTCGCTATATATATGTATGTATGTATGTATATATATATATATATATATAAGTCCAGTGCAGGTTTATTGTCTGACTAAAATAATTATCCTCATTGTCACTGTGACTGCGTGTGCCTGTATCTGCCGTGTGGATTTCACTTTCAGTGCTTCACAGTATTTACCGTTAAGTGTATTATACTGTGTACTCAGTCACATCATACCGGATTTATTCGCTGGTGTTGTGTACTGTGTACGCAGTCACATAGTACCGGATTTAGACGCTGGTGTTGTGTACTGTGTACCCTTTCACATACTAGGGGATTTATTTGCAGGTATTGTACTCTGTCTGGCTGTATCGTACTCATAAGCTCTGCAGTTACAGTCACTAAAATGTCTGACACAAAGGGCGGGAAATCCATGGACGCTCCTGTATCATGCAACGCATGCGCCAGGGATTTGCCTGAGGGGGAAACTTTGAATGATGGTCTGTGTAATATGTGCCATACATCTCCCAGTCAGTCCGCAGCTCCTGTAACCAATCAGGAGCCACCTTGGGCAGCGTTCTCTGCTATGCTTAATACGCTTGTGACACGCCTTACGCCCCCTATGGGACCTCCTGTGCCATTGCAGCCACATATTGTCCCTGTGGTAAATCCGCCCTGGGCGGATACTCTGTCTACCCAGATACAACAATTGAATCAATTGTTGGTTAGACATAAAGGCCCTCATTCCGAGTTGATCGCTCACTGCCATTTTTCGCAGCGATCAGGTTACTACTGCGCATGCTTATGCACCGCAATGCGCTTGCGTATCGTACGGGTACAAACAGCATCGTTGTTGTGCAATGCTTCTAGCGACGAATCCATTCGCCCAACCGATCGCTAGGAGATTGACAGGAAGAGGGCGTTTATGGGTGTCAACTGACCGTTTTCTGGGAGTGGTAGGGAAAATGCAGGATGGTCCAGACATTTGCAGGGCGGGTGTCTGACGTCAATTCCGAGACCGGACAGGCTGAAGTGATCACAAGGGCTGAGTAAGTCCAGAGCTACTCAGAAACTGCAAAAAACTTTTTCGTCCCGCTCGGCTGCACAAGCGTACGCACACTTGCAAAGCGAAAATACGCTCCCCTATAGGTGGCGACTATCTGATCGCTGCTCTGCAAAAAATAGCTAGCGAACGATCAACTCGGAATGAGGGCCAAAATTACCCCACGTCCCTCTGGGGTCAAGGGGTCATGTAAGCGGGCCGCTTCCTCCTCATAATCCACTAATATCTCAGATGATACTTCTGATGAGGATGGGGACTATACTGATCCGTCAGACACTGATACAGTTGCTTCTGACGAGGACCCTACAACTCAGGTTGATGTCCCTGACCTAGTGGAGGCTATTAAGCTGATTCTACAAATCAATGATGATGTAGATCCCACTACTGTGTCAAAGAAACCTGATAAGTTTAAACATCAAAAGGTAGCTAAAGTAGTCTTACCGCATTCCGACCATTTAGTAGACATACGTCAGGAACCCTGGTCTTTTCCAGGAAAGAAATTCTCCCTGTCTAAAAAGATGCTAGCTCGTTATCATCTCCCTACGGAGTTGTGTAACAAGTGGGAAAATTTACCGCCGGTGGATTCCCATGTCACCCGTCTCGTGGTGTCATCTACTCTGCCTGTCACCGCTGTCACCTCACTGAAGGAACCGTGTGGAGGGATGCCTGAAGTCTATTTACTCCCTTACAGGTGCTGTATACCCATTATAGCATCCTCCTGGACCGCAAAAGGAATTGAAGCATGGGTTCAATAGAGAATGAGCTGCCTCAGGATATATCTGACACTTCCAGACAATATGTCTCATATTACCACCGCCTTCCATTATATTCAGGAGGCATCCTCTGATGCAGGTGTAATGGCGGCCAAGGCGTCGACTACGTCCATCCTGGCTCGCCGAATTCTGTGGTTGAAGTCATGGAAGATGGACCTGGATTTCAAAAAGACCTTGGAGTTACTTCTTTTTAAGGGAGACATCCTATTTGATGAAGATCTGAATAAGATCGTGATTGACTTAGCGGCTGCTAAGACTGCATTTCTCCCGAATACTAATCCTTCTCCACAGAAGGCAAAGAGTACCACTTTTCGTTCCTTTCGACCTTAAGGGAAAGCAAAAGGTCAGACATACCTGAGACAAGCTTGTGCTTCCAAAACCACTAAGCACAAAACTAAACAATCCTGGGCCGCCCGTCAGCCTGCTTCCAAACAAGACAAGCCTGCTGCATGACGGTGCGGGCCTCCCCCTGGGGGATCCCAGGGTGGGAGGCCGACTTCTGCAGTTCACCCAGGTCTGGTTAAAGACCACTTCAGATACATGGGTGCGAGAAGTTGTCTCTCACGGGTACGCAGTCTCTTTCAAGATGCGTCCCCCTCACCAGTTCTGCACGATGGTCATTCCTTCGGACCCATTGAAGGCGCAAGCTCTACACCTGGTTGTGCGTTCCCTCCTGGATACAGGAGTGGTAGTGCCGGTACCTCTGTCCCAGAGAGGCGGAGGATACTACTCGACCCTGTTTCTTGTCCCGAAACCCAATGGGTCTTTCCGGCCTATACTCAACGTCAAATCACTGAACAAATTTGTAAGAGTGTCCAAGTTCCGTATGGAAACGCTGCGCTCGATTGTACTGGCCATGGAACCCGGAGATTATATGGTATCCCTGGATATACAAAATGCTTACTGCATATTCCTATTGCCATATCGCATCAGCAATATCTGCGGTTTGCTATTGGCAACATTCATTATCAGTTCCAGGCTCTGCCGTTTGGACTGGCCACGGCTCCTCGGATCTTCACCAAGGTTATGGCCGTGATGACGGTTCATCTGCGTTGTCAGAGAATCGGGATCCTGCCGTATCTGGACGACTTGCTGATCCTGGCGAACTCCAAAGATGTCCTCCTCAGTCATCTGCAACTGATGGTATGCTTGCTACAAGGCCACAGGTGGCTCGTCAACTGGAAGAAGTCCACGCTGGTCCCTGCTCGGAGCATGGTGCACCTGGGGGCACTGCTGGACCCACACAGCCAAAGGCTGTTTCTGTCTCCAGAGAAAGTCCTGAAACTTCAGGACAGGATCAGATACTTCGTCTCTCGCCCAAGAGTGTCGATACACTCGGCGATGCAAATACTAGACCTCATGGTGTCGGCTATCGACATGGTAGAGTACGCTCAATTTCATTCCCGCCCTCTACAGAGGTTAATCATTTCCAAGTGGGATGGCCTGCGTCATCGGATCAGGTCTCAAATGATCTCCTTGACTCCAGAGGTTCGTCTGTCACTGAGCTGGTGGCTACAGGACCAGCAGTTGAGCAGGGGCCATCCCTTCTGGATCCCCAACTGGGTCCACTGACTACGGACGCCAGTCTGAGCGGTTGGGGTGTGGTGCTGGAGCAACACTCTCTCCAAGGCCTGGATTTAGGACTTCGTCTGGCCTCCCTCAAGGTTCACATATCTGCCTTGTCGGTGTGGTTTCAGAGAAAATTTGCATCTATACCTGACGTTCATACATTCACTCAGGGCGTACTCCAGATTCAGCCTCCCTATGTCCCTCCTGTGGCTCCATGGGATCTGTCTGTTGTCCTGAATGCCCTGCAAGAGTCTCCATTTGAACCTCTTGAGTCAGTGGACCTTAAATGGCTCACAGTCAAGGTCCTGTTTTTGCTGGCTATTGCCTTTGCTAGAAGGATGTCAGACTTAGGTGCTTTATCCTATCGTCCACCCTTTTTGATATTTCATTGTGACCGAGCAGTTCTTAGAACTCGCTCTGGTTATTTACCTAAGGTGGTGTCATCTTTTCACCTTAATCAAGAGATTTTGGTTCCAGCCTTCATCTCTTGAGAATTGTCCTCCAAAGAACGGTCTTTGGATGTGGTTCGGGCTCTCCGTATATATGTGGAGAGGACTGCTTCTATCAGGAGGTCAGATACCCTCTTTGTTCTGTTTGGTTTCCACAAACATGGCTGGCCTGCGAATAAGCAAACCTTGGCCAGATGGATTAGAATGGTGATTGCACAAGCTTATGCGCAGGCTGGACTCCCAGCTCCTGCTGCTATTAAGGCCCATTCTACTCGGTCTGTTGGACCCTCTTGGGCGGCCCTCTTGGGCAGCTCTCTGAGACGCAGCAGTCCTCTATCCCCACTTCTTTGTAGATTGGCCCGTCGAGGCGCATCCGCAGAACAATTGTGCAAGGTGGCTACGTGGTCCTCAGTGAACACTTTTATTAGGTTCTATGCCTTTGATACTTCCGCCTCCCAGGATGCTTCCTTTGGACACTGGGTTCTCATACCCGCTAAGGGGCGTCCCCTCCCTTGAGGAACTGCTTTAGGACATCCCCAATGTATTCCCTGTGG
This sequence comes from Pseudophryne corroboree, assembly GCF_028390025.1. Classification (NCBI taxonomy): domain Eukaryota; kingdom Metazoa; phylum Chordata; class Amphibia; order Anura; family Myobatrachidae; genus Pseudophryne; species Pseudophryne corroboree. The sequence goes on along the minus strand of NC_086450.1, from coordinate 178,828,620 downwards.
AACACCGTGCTGCAGAAAAGGAGATTTATGGTAGACTTACCATAGTTAAAACTCTTTGTGTGAGGTACACTGGGTTCCACAGGGCGCCCACCCTGACGCACTTAGCTTCTTTGGGTTTGCATGGCATTAGCCACTAGTCCCTTCTCCTGTCGTGAGAACGTGGTTCTATGTGACTAACATCTGCCTTCTCTTTTACCTGCTTCTGCATCGGACTGGTTAACAAAACTGAGCTCACAGTGCCTGGAGGCGGGGTTATAGAGGAGGCCCGCAAAGCATTCTGGGACAGTCTAAAGCTATTGGGGGGTATTCAATTGTTTGAAAAGTCAGTTGGGTGTCTGTTTTTCCTATCTAATAGACAGGAAAAAACAGACAACCAACTGACTTTTCAAACAATTGAATATCCCCTTTAGCCTGTTGGTGCCTCTGGTTCAAGATCCATCTCTACACCCCGATGTATTCCCTGTGGAACCCAGTGTACCTCGCGGAAAGAGATTTAACCATGGTAAGTCTACTGTAAATCTCCTTTTTAGTACTGATGTGCTGTGACTGACAGCAGCTAAAAAAAAAAAATAACTTTCAGTTTTGATTACCGTTTAGAAAGCTGACATTTAATTGGCTGCTATCCCGTTTTCTGTGTTTATTATCTGTGTGCTGTTAAGGGGCACCTTTAAATAGTAACCAATCCTTAAACTGGTCAGTTTTATAGCCTACATGATTCAAACCCCTTGCTATATGGATTTCTGAAATTTAGTGTATAAAGCCAAAGAAAAAGGAAAACACAGGAAATGTTTCTGTCACCAGAATAGAGGCTGTGTCTTTGCTGCCTGCATGGTATATTAGAGATCTGCACCAAAAGGCCCAGCTATTCCCATCCAGGGAATGCTGGGGCTAGTTCCACAAAAGTCAGAGGTTACCTAAACCTGTTATAAACAATCTAGCATGCCAGCCTTGACTTTCACTTCTCTCTGCTCCACCATCCTATAGGCAGATCTCCCCTATTACACTTGGGAGGAGGTCCAGAGCAGAATTGTCCAAATCCAGAAGGAGCACCAGATCTGTATCCATAAGAAGGAATTGTCGGAATTAGATGTGTCTCATAGAATCCTGCGCTTCAAGAACTACATGGTGGCCATGATCAATAAGAACCTGCTTCCACTTCAACACAGGCTCCCCCTGCTGGGCAATACAGTCTTCTATACCCGTGGCCTCAAGTACAACTTCCAGCTGATATTCTTCTGGGGCCCTGGATGTCTTTTCCAGAATGAGTGGAGTTTAAAACCGGAGTACAAGCGAGCTGGTGTGCGCCTAGAGCTGGCTGACAAGCTGTCTCAACGCATCCTCTGGATAGGACTTGCCAACCTGGTGCTTTGTCCTCTTGTACTTGTCTGGCAGATCCTGTATGCCTTTTTCAGCTACACAGAGGTGCTGCGTCGGGAGCCTGGTAGTCTTGGAGCCCGATGCTGGTCCCTATATGGCCGCTGCTATCTTCGTCATTTTAACGAGCTGGATCATCAGCTACAGGCAAGACTGAGCCGAGCATACAAGCCAGCCAGCAAATACATGAACTGCTTCCTCTCCCCACTCTTGGCTGTGGCTGCCAAACACTTGGGATTCCTGGCTGGCTCTATATTGGCGGTGCTGATAGCACTCACTGTGTATGATGAAGATGTTCTTGCAGTGGAACACGTGCTGAGTGCAGTCACACTCTTGGGGGTTGTAGTGACTGTTTGCAGGTCAGTACATAGAATAAGTGTGAACAGTGCATGGGTACTTGTTATTAAAGAGCATATATGAGAGGGTTGGGTTTGGGTGACCGGCGTTTGGGATCCCACCGGTCACCATGCCATTGCCGGGATCCCGGGGTTAAGAATGGCGTGGGGGCAAAGCGCAATGAAGCTCCTTGCGGGGCTCGCCACAGGTTCTATTCCCACTCTATAGTCTCTGTTAGTCGGCATGGCAAGTGGTCTGGATCCCAGCGTCTGTATAGTAAGACTGCCAGTCATATAACTACATCCCGTATGAGAATGCCGTATGCCGGTGACACTGATTCAGAGGCGGATGCAATTCCAGTATTTTCACATATGGCTGAAGTTTATCTACTGCACATGTGTCTGAGCTGCACTACGCATGTGCTGCGATGGTCTTGCAATGTCTATCGTAGTGTTGACTAGGACGCAGAGTGATTGACAGACAGGGACCGTTTGGGGGAGTGGTGAATAAAAGCATTCGTGTCATGACCATTCGGCGTGTGTCAGAGCCAGCAACTGTGTCTTCGGATGCAGTTTCGCTGGCCTGGCGTCTTAGTTGCGATGGACATTCTGCACAACCATATGGTTGCTTAGAGGATCGAAGGTGCGAATGATGTTCATCTGCTGCTGCATCTTTGCACGCAAGCAGCGGATCTGAGAAGCCGGCAGTGTGTGTCACTTTACAAAAGACGGTAGCTGCAACATCTTCATGTCTCCTCAGACTGCGTACGAAGATGCAGTAGCGATGGAATTAGTGTCCACCTCTGAATCAGGCCCCATGTGACTTCATGACAGTGGCCTATTTATAATGGGTGCAGGGTGTGTACACAGGCACATACCGCACACCCTGCACCCATGTTCAATACGTACCTCTCTGAGTCTTCAGTGGTAGCACCACACAAATCAGCAGGAAAATGGTGCGATTTGCATATGAGCATTAGAAAATCACCGGCAACCGGCCCGGAGACCTGCACATGCGTGTATTCTCTAGCACAATGCAGTGCAAGCTAGAAAGGAGGAGGACCGGATGGAGACTGCAAACAGGCCCCCTTGTCACTTAATATGCCCCTGCTTCATGGCTAATATTCATGAGGAACTAAGGGGGAGAAGTATGCAGCAGCTAAAAGAGTGAAGAAGTGATCCAGTGGAGAAGTTGACACTGATCAGCTTTGAAGTAACATTTATCAAGTGCATTCTGTAAAATGTATGCGTAGCAGCTGATTGTTGTCATGGGCATCTTCTCCACTCTTTTTACTGCTTCATACATCTACCCCTAGGTTTTTGTGCATTGGTCACCTGCTTTCACAGGTATACTAGCTCAGCCCAATATTGGATGCCTACACTGCATGTACACAAGTGCTCTTTACATTTATCACTTGATAAATCCCTGAACAGAAGTTATCTTGATTTACTTTAAAGAGTAATTTTGTTTAAAATGTACTTTTATAGCATACAATAAGCAATGTCTCTAGTTTGTGTGATTCATATTGTTATATAATTTGCTAAAACTGTTCATTTGCACTATGTGGTCATTCCGAGTTGATCGCTCGCTAGCAGTTTTTAGCAGCCGTGCAAACTCATAGTCGCTGCCCACGTGCAAGTGTATTTTCGCTTTGCAGGAGTGCGAACGCCTGTGCAGCAGTGCGCCTGCAAACACATTTTGTGCAAAACAAGACCAGCCCAGTAGTTACTTATCCTGTGCGATGATTGCTGCAACGAGTGACACGGTAATGACGTCAGATACCCGCCCAGCAAACGCCCGGCCACGCCTGCGTTTTTCAAAACACTCCCAGAAAACGGTCAGTTGACACCCATAAACGCCCTCTTCCTGTTAGTCTCCTTGCATTCGGCTGTGCGATTGGAATTGACGCTAGAACCAGTGCAAAACCACAAAGGACTTCGTACCCGTATGACGCGCGTGCGCATTGCGGTGCATACATATGCGCAGATTCGTTTTTTTTCACTGATCGATACGCAGCGAACAATGGCAGCTAGCGATCAACTCGGAATGACCCCCCCATATCTACTGTAATACCCCTTTTAGACCGCTACCCATGAACCCGGGTTATTGGCACATGAACGCGCATAACCTGTGTTCAGGTGCGTTCTGAAAGGTGCAAGGTATTTCAACCCTGGTTGTGAGCAGGGTTGAACTCGTGCTCAACACTGCTCACTGTGCGGTGTGAATTGGAGCCAGGTCGATGCAACCCATTTGACCCGATCACACGCTGCAGTTTATCGCAGCGGTGCGATTGGGTCAGAACTGCGCATGCGCTGGCGCATGCCTGTCAGCCAAAGGCCGTCGGGCCGCTACGATCGGGCGGTCGCTGGGCAGGGGGGGGGGGGGGGGGCAGTCACACGCAGCCGCTGTAGGCCGGGGAGCGACGAGTAGCTCCCGGCCAGCACGCTAAAGCTGCGCTGGTCAAGAGCTACTCTTGAAGTGCACAGGCATCGCTGCTGCGCTGCTGTGCAATGCCTTTGCACTTCTGCGGGAGGGGGGGGGGGGGGGGGTCGGCACTGACATGCTATGATCATCTCGGAATGACCCCCACTGTGTGTGTGCGGGCGGCGCTTGGAGATTATGTGATCTCAAAGTGCCGCCACCTCACCACTGACATCACCAACCCGGCAATATGCCGGGTTGCAGGCAACGGGGCGCCTGAGGAGGGTCGCACACAGGGAGTTCCAGTGTCAGGCTCCCGTGTGCGACCCGCCACAGGCGGACTGAAAGGGGTTTCAGTTTGTAGACTTTGTTAGATGTGCAGGAAACAGCAGCACGTTGTGCAGGCATTAAAGAGGTACTGCATGTTACTGGCTACACTGCGGTGAAACCGTTTCTTCAGTAACATGAGTTCGTACATAAAGGGGATATTTTATGTCAGAAAGATCTCTCCTAGAAAAAAAACCCAAAATGTTTTCCTTCAGTTATTATTTTGACACCAGATATCTACGCTGTATCACATATCTGCGCATATATGTATTAGATAATGGGGAAACTTAATAATAGTTGGTGTTTCTGTACTTTTAGATCATTTATCCCGGATCAGCACCTGGTGTTCTGTCCAGAGCAGCTACTAAGGGTGATTCTGGCTCATATTCACTACATGCCCGACCACTGGCAGCGCAGTGCTCACCGGGCAGAGACCCGCGGGGAGTTTTCTCAACTTTTTCAGTACAAAGCTGTGAGTGTCTCTCCGTGTTATGTGTCCATGTTATACAGCTGTTAGGTTCTTTATAAAGTAGTATCTGTTTGCAGATGTTTGGCTTCTCTACAGACACCACCCCTGCAGGCTGTAATAATAAGAATTTACTTACCGATAATTCTATTTCTCGTAGTCCGTAGTGGATGCTGGGGACTCCGTCAGGACCATGGGGAATAGCGGCTCCGCAGGAGACAGGGCACAAAATTAAAAGTTTGACCACTAGGTGGTGTGCACTGGCTCCTCCCCCTATGACCCTCCTCCAAGCCTCAGTTAGGATACTGTGCCCGGACGAGCGTACACAATAAGGAAGGATTTTGAATCCCGGGTAAGACTCATACCAGCCACACCAATCACACTGTACAACTTGTGATCTGGACCCAGTTAACAGCATGATAACAGAGGAGCCTCTGAAAAGATGGCTCACAACAATAATAACCCGATTTTTGTAACAATAACTATGTACAAGTATTGCAGACAATCCGCACTTGGGATGGGCGCCCAGCATCCACTACGGACTACGAGAAATAGAATTATCGGTAAGTAAATTCTTATTTTCTCTGACGTCCTAAGTGGATGCTGGGGACTCCGTCAGGACCATGGGGATTATACCAAAGCTCCCAAACGGGCGGGAGAGTGCGGATGACTCTGCAGCACCGAATGAGAGAACTCCAGGTCCTCCTCAGCCAGGGTATCAAATTTGTAGAATTTTGCAAACGTGTTTGCCCCTGACCAAGTAGCAGCTCGGCAAAGTTGTAAAGCCGAGACCCCTCGGGCAGCCGCCCAAGATGAGCCCACCTTCCTTGTGGAATGGGCCTTTACAGATTTTGGCTGTGGCAGGCCTGCCACAGAATGTGCAAGCTGAATTGTACTACAAATCCAACGCGCAATCGTCTGCTTAGAAGCAGGAGCACCCAGCTTGTTGGGTGCATACAGGATAAACAGCGAGTCAGATTTTCTGACTCCAGCCGTCCTGGAAACATATATTTTCAGGGCCCTGACAACGTCTAGCAACTTGGAGTCCTCCAAGTCCCTAGTAGCCGCAGGCACCACAATAGGTTGGTTCAGGTGAAACGCTGACACCACCTTAGGGAGAAACTGGGGACGCGTCCGCAGTTCTGCCCTGTCCGAATGGAAAATCAGATATGGGCTTTTGTGAGACAAAGCCGCCAATTCTGACACTCGCCTGGCCGAGGCCAGGGCCAACAGCATGGTCACTTTCCATGTGAGATATTTCAAATCCACAGATTTGAGCGGTTCAAACCAATGTGATTTGAGGAATCCCAGAACTACGTTGAGATCCCACGGTGCCACTGGAGGCACAAAAGGGGGTTGTATATGCAGTACTCCCTTGACAAATGTCTGGACTTCAGGAACTGAAGCCAATTCTTTCTGGAAGAAAATCGACAGGGCCGAAATTTGAACCTTAATGGACCCCAATTTGAGGCCCATAGACACTCCTGTTTGCAGGAAATGCAGGAATCGACCCAGTTGAAATTCCTCCGTGGGGGCCTTCCTGGCCTCACACCACGCCACATATTTTCGCCAAATGCGGTGATAATGTTGTGCGGTCACCTCCTTCCTGGCATTGACCAGGGTAGGTATGACCTCTTCCGGAATGCCTTTTTCCCTTAGGATCCGGCGTTCAACCGCCATGCCGTCAAACGCAGCCGCGGTAATTCTTGGAACAGACAGAGTCCTTGCTGAAGCAAGTCCCTTCTTAGCGGCAGAGGCCATGGGTCCTCTGTGAGCATCTCTTGAAGTTCCGGGTACCAAGTCCTTCTTGGCCAATCCGGAGCCACGAGTATAGTTCTTACTCCTCTCTGTCTTATAATTCTCAGTACCTTGGGTATGAGAAGAAGAGGAGGGAATACATACACTGACTGGTACACCCACGGTGTTACCAGAGCATCCACAGCTATTGCCTGAGGGTCCCTTGACCTGGCGCAATACCTGTCCAGTTTTTTGTTGAGGCGGGACGCCATTATGTCCACCTTTGGTCTTTCCCAACGGTTCACAATCATGTGGAAGACTTCTGGGTGAAGTCCCCACTCTCCCGGGTGAAGATCGTGCCTGCTGAGGAAGTCTGCTTCCCAGTTGTCCACTCCCGGAATGAACACTGCTGACAGTGCTATCACATGATTCTCCGCCCAGCGGAGAATCTTTGCAGCTTCTGCCATTGCCCGCCTGCTTCTTGTGCCGCCCTGTCTGTTTACGTGGGCGACTGCCGTGATGTTGTCCGACTGGATCAGCACCGGCTGACCTTGAAGCAGAGGTCTTGCTAGGCATAGAGCATTGTAAATTGCCCTTAGCTCCAGTATATGTATGTGGAGAGAAGTCTCTAGACTTGACCACTTTCCCTGGAATTTTCTTCCCTGTGTGACTGCTCCCCAGCCTCTCAGGCTGGCATCCGTGGTCACCAGGATCCAATCCTGAATGCCGAATCTGCGGCCCTCTAGTAGATGAGCACTCTGCAGCCACCACAGAAGAGACACCCTTGTCCTCGGAGACAGGGTTATCCGCTGATGCATCTGAAGATGCGATCCGGACTATTTGTCCAGCAGATCCCACTGAAAAGTTCTTGCGTGAAATCTGCCGAATGGAATCGCTTCGTATGAAGCCACCATTTTTCCCAGGACCCTTGTGCAATGATGCACTGACACTTTTCCTGGTTTTAGGAGGTTCCTGACTAGCTCGGATAACTCCCTGGCTTTCTCCTCCGGGAGAAACACCTTTTTCTGGACTGTGTCCAGAAACATCCCTAGGAACAGCAGACGTGTCGTTGGGATCAGCTGCGATTTTGGAATATTTAGAATCCAGCCGTGCTGTTGTAGCAGTACCCGAGATAGTGCTACTCCGACCTCCAACTGTTCCCTGGACTTTGCCCTTATCAGGAGATCGTCCAAGTAAGGGATAATTAAGACGCCTTTTCTTTGAAGAAGAATCATCATTTCGGCCATTACCTTGGTAAAGACCCGGGGTGCCGTGGACAATCCAAACGGCAGCGTCTGAAACTGATAATGACAGTCCTGTACTACGAACCTGAGGTACCCTTGGTGAGAAGGGCAAATTGGGACATGAAGGGAAGCATCCTTGATGTCCAGGAACACCATATAGTCCCCTTCTTCCAGGTTCGCTATCACTGCTCTGAGTGACTCCATCTTGAATTTGAACCTTTGTATGTAAGTGTTCAAAGATTTCAGATTTAGAATAGGTCTCACCGAGCCGTCTGGCTTCGGTACCACAAATAGTGTGGAATAATACCCCTTTCCCTGTTGTAGGAGGGGTACTTTGATTATCACCTGCTGGGAATACAGCTTGTGAATTTCTTCCAATACGCCTCCCTGTCGGAGGGAGACGTTGGTAAAGCAGACTTCAGGAACCTGCGAGGGGGAGACGTCTCGAATTCCAATCTGTACCCCTGGGATACTACCTGTAGGATCCAGGGGTCTACTTGCGAGTGAGCCCACTGCGCGCAGAAACTCTTGAGACGACCCCCCACCGCACCTGAGTCCGCTTGTAAGGCCCCAGCGTCATGCTGAGGACTTGGCAGAAACGGTGGAGGGCTTCTGTTCCTGGGAAGAGGCTGTCTGCTGCAGTCTTTTTCCCTTTCCTCTACCCCGGGGCAGATATGACTGGCCTTTTGCCCGCTTGCCCTTATGGGGACGAAAGGACTGAGGCTGAAAAGACGGTGTCTTTTTCTGCTGAGAGGTGAGTTGGGGTAAAAAGGTGGATTTTCCAGCTGTTGCTGTGTCCACCAGGTCCGAAAGACCGACCCCAAATAACTCCTCCCCTTTATACGGCAATGCTTCCATGTGCCGTTTGGAATCCGCATCACCTGACCACTGTCGTGTCCATAAACATCTTCTGGCAGAAATGGACATCGCACTTACTCTTGATGCCAGGGTGCAAATATCCCTCTGTGCATCACGCATATATAGAAACGCATCTTTTAAACGCTCTATAGTCAATAAAATACTGTCCCTGTCAAGGGTATCAATATTTTCAGTCAGGGAATCCGACCAAGCCACCCCAGCGCTGCACATCCAGGCTGAGGCAATCGCTGGTCGCAGTATAACACCAGTATGAGTGTATATACTTTTTAGGACATTTTCCAGCTTCCTATCAGCTGGTTCCTTGAGGGCGGCCGTATCAGGAGACGGTAACGCCACTTGTTTTGATAAGCGTGTGAGTGCCTTATCCACCCTAGGGGGTGTTTCCCAACGCGCCCTAACTTCTGGCGGGACAGGGTATAATGCCAATAATTTCTTAGATATTAGCAGTTTTTTATCGGGGTTAACCCACGCTTCATCACACACTTCAATCAATTTATCTGATTCAGGAAAAGTAGGATTTTGGTACTTACCAGGTAAATCCTTTTCTTTGAATCCATAGGGGGCACTGGAGTACTCTTGGGATATGGACGGGCTTCCGTAGGAACAGCACTGAATATTTAAATTTAGTAACACTCCACCCCTCCATATCCCCGAGCACATCTCAGTGTTTTTTACTGAGCCGAACAGGAATTAAGAGAGGTTGATAATGGAGTATTACATATAACATAACTGACACTAACGTTGTTAACACATAACGTTACTGACAACTAAACAGTTGACACCCTAACCAGCACTTGTAACTTGAACCAGTCGGTGAAAGTGTGTTACCATAAGATCCTCAGAACTAACCACAAGTAGGTAAAACTGCTCTGGGTGGGCGTCCAGTGCCCCCTATGGATTCAAAGAAAAGGATTTACCTGGTAAGTACCAAAATCCTACTTTCTTTTTCATCCACTAGGGGTCACTGGAGTACTCTTGGGACGTACCAAAGCTTCCCCCGTGGGCGGGAGAGCTGTTTGGCACTTGTAACACTAGGCGGCCAAAGCTAGATGCTGATGCCGCAAAAGTATCAAACTTGTAAAAGCGCACAAACGTGTGCACTGAAGACCATGTAGCCGCCCGGCAAAGCTGCGTCGCAGAAGCCCCACGACCAGCTGCCCATGAAGTTCCCACAGAACGTGTGGAATGAGCGGTTACTGACGTAGGCGGTTGTAACCTAGCATGAAGGTAAGCCTGACGTATGGTCAGTTTTATCCATCTGGATAAAGTTTGTTTAGATGCTGGCCAACCAATCTTGGCAGCATCATAAAGAACAAATAACGTATCCGTCTTACGAACTGAAGACGTTCGGGATACATAAACGCGTAATGCGCGAACCACATCCAGAGTTCCAGAATGTGCTGTCAACACAGGAACTACTATTGGTTGATTGATGTGAAAAGATGACACTACCTTTGGTAAGAAGGCGGGATTCGTCCGAAGTTCCGCTCTGTCATCATGAAACACCAAATACGGTGGCTTGCATGACAAGGCACCCAAATCCGAAACACGCCTTGCCGAAGCTAAGGCTAAGAGAAAAATTGTTTTCCAAGTGAGAAACTTTATATCCACTTGTTGTAAGGGTTCAAAATATGAAGACTGTAAGAACTCCAAAACCAGATTCAAGTCCCATGGCGCTGTAGGTGGAATGAATGGAGGCTGTACCCTGAGTACACCTTGGAGAAAAGTGCGTATAGACGGCAATAGAGCCAATCGTCTTTGAAAGTAAATTGACAAAGCAGATACCTGCACCTTTAGTGTAGATAAACGCAATCCTCCATCTAACCCTGTTTGTAGAAACAACAACAGGCGGCATACTTTGAAAGCTGATGTCGGAAATTGCCGAGCTTCACACCAACCTATATATGCACGCCATATTCTGTAATAATGAGCTGCCGTAACCGGCTTCCTAGCTCGTAACATGGTTGGTATAACTGAATCTGGAATGCCCTCTCTTCTTAAGAGGGCGGTCTCAACAGCCACCCCGTCAAACGCAGCCGCGCTAAATCGGGGTAAAGAAACGGACCCTGTTGTAACAGGTCTGGACGTATTGGGAGCGGCCACGGATCGTCTGCGAGTAATCCTCGAAGATCCGAGAACCAAGCTCTCCGAGGCCAATGAGGCGCCACTAGTATGACTGTGAGCGACTCTCTTTTGATCCGTTTTAGCACCAGAGGGAGCAGCGGAAACGGTGGAAACAGATACACAAGACTGTACGGCCACGCGACAGTGAGAGCATCCACCGCGACTGCCTTTGGATCTCTTGTTCCGGACACATACTGGGGCGTTTGATGATTGTGTCGAGATGCCATCAGGTCCACCTGAGGATAACCCCATCGCTGAACCAACATGTGAAACACTTCTGGATTTAATGACCATTCGCCTGGGTGAAAATCCCGACGACTGAGATAATCCGCTTCCCAGTTGTCCACTCCCGGAATGAACACGGCCGACAATATCACCTGGTGGCATTCCGCCCAATTGAGGATTCGAGCTACTTCCCGCATTGCCATGCGGCTTCTCGTTCCTCCTTGTTTGTTGATGTATGCGACCGCTGTCGCATTGTCCGACTGCACTTGGACAGGCTGAGAGCGAATCATGTGCACTGCTTGTCGTAGCGCATTGAAAATTGCGCGGAGTTCTAGAACATTTATAGACAGCAATTTCTCGTGATCCGCCCAGAGACCCTGGAGCTGACAATTTTGAATTACCGCTCCCCAACCTCTGAGACTGGCGTCCGTAGTTAGAATTATCCAATTGCAAACTCCGAACCGTCTTCCTGCGGTTAAATTGTGTTCCTTGAGCCACCATAGCAGAGATACTCTTGCTATTGGTGACAACCTCACCCTGTGGTGAATCTGCAGATGCGAGCCCGACCACTGGGCAAGCACGTTCAGCTGAAATGGACGAGAGTGAAATCTTCCGAACTGAAGCGCCTCGAACGCTGCCACCATTGTGCCTAACAGGCGAATGCACAAGTGTACCGACACTGTGCGTGGCTTGAGCACTAATTGTACTAGATGGCGTAGCATTTGTACTTTCTGTTGTGGTAGGTAAATCCTTTGATTGACCGTATCGAGAATCATACCTAGGAACTGAAGGCGTTGAGACGGAATTAGATGTGATTTCTTGAAATTTACAATCCAACCGTGGTGAACCAGTACATTGTATGTTAGCAGCGCATGTTGGGTAAGTATCTGTTGAGACGGAGCTTTGATGAGCAGATCGTCTAAATACGGAACTATTGTCACTCCCAGGGATCTGAGGTGAGCTATCATCACAGACATTACTTTGGTGAATACCCGAGGCGCTGATGACAGGCCAAACGGCAGAGCCTGAAACTGGTAATGGTTCTGGCGTATTGCAAACCGTAAGAATTTCTGATGAGGCTGCCAAATTGGAATGTGTAAGTACGCATCCTTGAGGTCTAAGGCAATCATAAACTCCTTGGTCTCTAACCCCGCAATCACCGAACGTAGAGACTCCATTTTGAATCTGTAGTAAGTTACGTACTGATTGAGGCCCTTTAAGTTCAATATTGGTCTGACTGAGCCATCCGGCTTCGGGACCACAAACAGGCTTGAATAATAACCCTGACCCTGTTGGTGTACAGGGACCGGAATCAACACTGCCGAATCCAGTAAGGACTGAATGGCAATTTGCAAAACTCTCCTCTTGTCGTCCGACAGAGGCAATCCTGTCTTGAAAAACCGCAGAGGCGGCAGACAGTCGATGCGAATCCAGCCCTCCGCGGATGTGTGGAACCACGCCCCATGGAACGTCTGAAGGCGTGCTCCCACAATTGGAGAACCGAGATGGGCTGGTAACCCGTCATGCCACTGGCTTGTCGGTAACCTTAGCGTCTTGGCGAGTTGTGTTGGTTTGATGGAAACCACGTCCTCGACCACGTCTAGCAGGCGTGGCTGATCCTCTGCCACGTCCTCGAAAGGGCTGAGGTCTAAAGGATTTGAACGAAGGTCCAGCGTACCTTCTTCTTGGCGCAGGTGGAGGCAATGGTAAGAAAACAGACTTACCTCCCGTAGCCTCCTTAATCCATGCGTCCAATTCTGGACCAAACAACTTCTTGCCATCGTAAGGCAACGCCTCTATACTTCGTTTGACCTCTGCCTCCGCTTGATAAGTACGCAGGTAGAGTGCTCTTCGTGCCGTAACTAGCGAAGATGAAATACGAGAAGTGAGCTGACAGACGTCAGTAGACGCTGTACAGAGATACTCTACAGCCTCAATCATTTGATTTACCAGAACTATCAGGTTTTCGTCCTGTAAAGCAGATTTGAGTTCTGTAAGCCATATTATGAGCGCCTTAGTTACCCAAATGCCAACCAATCCAGGTCTTAGCATCACACCTGCTGCTACATACATGGTTTTTAGCATAGTTTCTATCTTGCGATCTGAAGGGTCTTTAAGCGTAGTAGCTGCTGGCACTGGTATGGTTAATTTCTTGGTAAGCTTTGACACTGAAGAATCAACTATTGGTGGATTCTCCCATGTACACGTTACCGAGTCTGGAAACGGATAACTAGACTTAAATCTGCGAGGTATAGAAAACCGTTTATCTGGATTCTGTCGTGTTTCTACTAACATCTGATTTAGAGAATCCGACACAGGAAAACTTACTGGCGTCTTCCGTCGTTTAGTAAATACGACCTGATCATTGGTGAGAGGCTGCTCAGGTTCAGGAAACCTTAGAGACTGCCGTACCGCTCTGATGAGATCATCAATGCCGGAACTGTTAACATCCTCGTTATCTGACTCCACTTCGCCTTCCTCACCCTCATCGTGTTCCGTGAGGTCTGGCATGGAATCGTCAGAATGCAACATAGCAGACACTGGAAAATCATAAGACATATGAAAATTATCCCGTTTGCCAAAATGGATTTGGACCTTACGCAAGGCTGAGACGCCTCCGGTAGATCTGGCGGTCTCACCCTAGACTCAGATCTTAACGTTTCTCGCTCCAGACGAGCCGCGGTCATTTCTGTCTGAAATCTCTCCATTTACTAACATACCCCACGGAGGGTCCGGTGAGGAAATTGGTTGTAAAACCGGAGCAGAAATGGTATTCTGAACGGAATCCACAAAACATACTTTACATGTGGTAGATGCATCCGGTAACACACTGCCACATACTTTGCAAATATGCTTTTTAGTTTTTGCTGGTGCCTTACTCATTATGGCGACAGACAATACAATACACAAAAAACAGACACCTGCACGACTCAGTAAAATAGCAATAAGGTGTCTCTGTATATATATCTGGCCCAGTGCAGTACACGTGGCCAGTACTATGAAATGTGATCCCAAATTCCCACTAACACCCCTGCGCCTCCGGTGGAGTAGAGATGTAGTACTGGAACGTTCTGGAATCACAGCAGGAAGACACAGGAAGCATGGTTAAAAATGGCTGCCCTGCTAACTTATACATATAATCCTAGTGCTGGTTACATTCACTGATTATACTGTAACAATCCCTGCAGCCTCTTATCTGCTGCTGCAGTATTTCTCTGCTTCATTATTATTTGTCCCCCCTGTAATGGCTGCCTGCTCTTTTAACTTAGTACAGCGGCAGCGCAGCGTGTGGGCCCCCAGCGGGTATCGTAGAGCGCTATGTGCCTCGTGTTTCCCAGCGGTGGGCTCCTGTATAATAGCGTCAGCTAATCAAGCTAGCGCTGCGGCGGCCGGCGGCCTGTGAGAGTCGATCAGAGGTGCCTGCACGGAGGTCTGTGGCCGAACGTGCGGGCGCCTGAGCGGGGAGAGCCGCGGTGCCTGCACGGAGGTCTGTGGCCGAACGTGCGGGCGCCTGAGAGGGGAGAGTCGCGGTGCCTGCACGGAGGTCTGTGGCCGAACGTGCGGCGCCTGAGAGGGGAGATCAGCGGCGTCACCAAGCACTATGTACCCCCACGTCGGGGCGGCAGCGGGAGCTGACCGCCCCGTTTCACATACCTTACTCCTGCAGACGTGCGGAGGCTCCGACGGGGCTTCTTAAACAAGCGCCGGCCAGCCTGTGCAGGAGGATGTGTGGGCTGTGAGGGAGCTCTTTCAGAGAGGCCCGACACGCCCGTGCTGCTATCAGCAGCTGCACTATCCCTGACCCTGCCTTTTGGAAGGGGGAAAGGGATGTGTCCAAATAGTAGAAAAAAGAAAAAGAAAAAGAAAAAATAAAAGTTTCTTCAAAAAACCGTGACTTCAGTTATTCAGGTGTTGCCACGTTCAGCACAGAAAAAACACTGAGATGTGCTCGGGGATATGGAGGGGTGGAGTGTTACTAAATTTAAATATTCAGTGCTGTTCCTACGGAAGCCCGTCCATATCCCAAGAGTACTCCAGTGACCCCTAGTGGATGAAAAAGAAAACTACGGGTAGTTTTTTCACACCCCACATAATACCCTTTTTTTTTTTTTGTGGTACTTGTAGTATCAGAAATATGTAACGCCTCCTTCATTGCCGTGATTATGTAACGTGTGGCCCTACTGGAAAATACGTTTGTTTCTTCACCGTCGACACTGGAGTCAGTGTCCGTGTCTGTGTCTATGTCGACCGACTGAGGTAATGGGCGTTTTAAAGCCCCTGACGGTGTTTGAGACGCCTGGACAGGTACTAATTGGTTTGCCGGCCGTCTCATATCGTCAACCGACCTTGTAGCGTGTTGACACTATCACGTAATTCCATAAATAAAGCCATCCATTCCGGTGTCGACTCCCTAGGGGGTGACATCCCATTACAGGCAATTGCTCCGCCTCCACTAACATCGTCCTCATACCTGTCGACACACACGTACCGACACACAGCACACACACAGGGAATGCTCTGATAGAGGACAGGACCCCACTAGCCCTTTGGGGAGACAGAGGGAGAGTTTGCCAGCACACACCAAGGCGCTATAATTATACAGGGACAACCTTATAGTAAGTGTTTTCCCTTATAGCAGCTTAATATATATTAATATCGCCAAAATATGCCCCCCCTCTCTGTTTTAACCCTGTTTCTGTAGTGCAGTGCAGGGGAGAGCCTGGGAGCCTTCCCACCAGCGGATCTGTGTGGGAAAAATGGCGCTGTGTGCTGAGGAGATAGGCCCCGCCCCCTTCACGGCGGGCTCTTCTCCCGGTTTTTTCTGTAATCCTGGCAGGGGTTAAATACATCCATATAGCCCAGGGGCTATATGTGATGTATTTTTAGCCAGTAAAGGTAATTACATTGCTGCCCAGGGCGCCCCCCCCCAGCGCCCTGCACCCTCAGTGACCGCGGTGTGAAGTGTGCTGAGAGCAATGGCGCACAGCTGCAGTGCTGTGCGCTACCTTAAGAAGACTGGGAAGTCTTCAGCCGCCGATTTCTGGACCTCTTCTCTCTTCAGCATCTGTAAGGGGGCCGGCGGCGCGGCTCCGGTGACCCATCCAGGCTGTACCTGTGATCGTCCCTCTGGAGCTAGTGTCCAGTAGCCTAAGAAGCCCAATCCATCCTGCACGCAGGTGAGTTCGCTTCTTCTCCCCTTAGTCCCGCGTTGCAGTCAGCCTGTTGCCAGCAGGACTCACTGAAAATAAAAAACCTAACAAACTTTTATTCTAAGCAGCTCTTTAGGAGAGCCACCTAGATTGCACCCTTCTCGGCCGGGCACAAAAATCTAACTGAGGCTTGGAGGAGGGTCATAGGGGGAGGAGCCAGTGCACACCACCTAGTGGTCAAACTTTTAATTTTGTGCCCTGTCTCCTGCAGGGCCGCTATTCCCCATGGTCCTGACGGAGTCCCCAGCATCCACTTAGGACGTCAGAGAAATATGTAATATAAACATACAAGCGATACACATCTAAGTTATGAAAATATGATTGTTCTGCTTTTATTCTAGCTGTCAAGTATTGCATAACTTAACTGGTTAAATGCCTGTTATGAGCATGAGAGGAAATGTGTGCGTTATGTAACAACCCCTCCTCCCTGTACACAGTAGCAAACACAGAGATATATTGTATAATGGCTGTCTCACGCTCCCAGCTTTCACTTCCCTTGTGACACTATAGATCTTAGGGGGACATGTACTAAGCAGTGATAAAATTGAGAAGTGGAGAAGTGATCCAGTGGAGAAGTTGCCCATCGCAACCAATCAGCTACTTTGTATACCTTTATATTATGCAAATTATAAATGTTACGTCAATGGTGATTGGTTGCCATGGGCAACTTCTCCACTGGCTCACTTCTCTCCTTTTATCACTGCTTAGTGCATGTCCCCCTAAGTTGGGTCTCTGTATTCTGCATCTTTGTTCTGCCTATCTATCGCACTGTACAGCTGAACAGAAGTTAACCTGTTGCTCTTCTTGTAGGTATTTATTCTGGAGGAACTGCTCAGTCCGCTGCTGACACCTCTCGTGTTAATTTTCCGACTCCGTCCAAAGTCATTGGAGATCATAGACTTTTTTAGAAACTTCACAGTTGAGGTGGTGGGTGTTGGAGACACCTGTTCATTTGCACAAATGGATGTCCGACAGCACGGCAATCCTGCGGTAATTTCCTAGCAGTAACGGTACACACAGTATAAATGAGGGTAGTCTAGAGAAGTTTAAATTGCTTTCTTGTCACATACCCTCATATTCGTACATTTATAGCATGCACACCATAAAATATGTATATTTTTACCAAGTATCTTATTGTGTCTGTAAAGGTCTCATAAATACATATTATTTGTCAGTTTCATTACATTTGGGTAAAAAACAGGACACCAGTTCAGCCTTCCTAAAGAGGGTCAGACTCAAGTTCGTACTGGGGTGTTAATAATTGCCTGTAGATGTTTAATTAATTACTTTTGATCCATACTTTTGTTACAGTGGATGTCAGCCGGCAAGACGGAGGCTTCTGTGTACCAGCAGGCAGAGGATGGCAAGACTGAGCTTTCACTTATGCATTTCGCTATAACTAACCCCCGGTGGCAGCCCCCTAGAGAGTGCTCGGCTTTCCTGAGTCATCTGCGGGAGCGAGTCCAGAGAGACAGTGGTGGAACAACCCCCAAAAACCCAATTAGGCTGGCAAATCCGTTGCATTTCTCCGGGTTATCCCTGCAGTCTGATTGTGAGGTGTGAATGTTTTCTCTTTTTGTCCGTCCACATTGTGTAAGCTCAATTTGTGACAACAGAGCATAAATAAAAAAAGATTTACACAGGTAACCTCTTGGCCTGTCCATGTGGTCACCTTCCAACTGCACTAGCAGGACCCTGTGACACTTAAGGAAATATGTCTGCGGGGTGCCAGGTCAAATATTCATTCATAGACTGTACCGCAGGAGGTCCACACAGTACAAACACCCGGAGACCAGCACACCACCAATTAGAAAAATAGAAAAACAGTTTTTAATGAAAAAAGCATCAGGCCTTTAGTATAAACAGCAGCATTATACTCATCCATATATTAAGGATGCAGTCAGCAGACAGGTACATGGACATCCCTTATATAATATATATATATAGCTTTCCCACTGGTGCACATTTGGTTTATTCTGCACTGGTATGTGTTGCAAAATTAAACACCCACCTAAATGATGGGAATGTATGATGTGTAGCTGGTATTATTATTATTATTATTATTAGTGAACAGAAAGGTGTGACTGTGTAGACTTGCTAAGAGACAGGTCAGCAAAATCCCTATAACCTTTATGAGCATCTCCTGAGATATATCTTCAGTGATCTAAGCTGGCACGCCACCCTGCTGTTTAAGTCCTACTAAGTCCTGAATGCCATCAACCGTAAGACTGACATCGGAGAGACCATATCATCTTAATATTACTTTTAAGTTGAAATTTAGTATGCTCAGTGGGAATCTGTAGTAGTATGTTCTGAGCAAGAGAAGTTTTGGTGGACAGATTTACATATTAATAGTTTTGTGTAACTTTGTGACAGCTCTAGCTCCTCTCCAGTAGGTTGTCACTTTATGGTGCATTTTTAACATAGCAGGCATATACCCCTTTTCCACTGCCGGGTCAACCCAGGTTGCAGATCAGTGGAAAAGTGTCCCTGAAAAATAACCTGGTCCAGTTACCTGGTAATCCAGCCTGGGTAGTTACTACGGTCTGAGCCGGGAAAGGGTGCAGTATAAAAGAGTCACCTGTGTCATCCAGTCCGAGTCCCATTGAAACCCTACTGAGAGCCAGCGAGCTGGCGCTTGGAGATGATGCCATCCACCCACCGGCAGAGGTAAGACCCACCATTTACCCGGGTCCATCCATAGGTGTGAACGTGGTTTCGAGCCACTGTGACATGGCTTGGACCCCGTGTTCAGTTACCCGGGTTTCAGGTGAAAAAGGGGTAATAGAGTGGCTGATTCAGAGTTGAGCATAGTAAATAAGAGCAAGCATCATCAGCCCCATTTTTTTATTTATATGTGAGGAGAGAGCAAATTAGCTATGGGCCAGATGTATTAACCTGGAGAAGGGATAAAGAAGTGATAAAGCAGTGATAAGCACAAGGTGATAACGCACCAACCAGTCATTACGAATTTGAAAAATGACAGTTAGGAGCTGACTGGCTGGTGCGTTATGACCTTGCACTTATCACTGCTTTATCACTGCTTTATCCCTTCTCCAGGCTTAGTACATCTGCCCTAATGTCGTGGTTTTTGTCTGAAAAAGGCAGGGTTGGGCTTTTAAAATTCTATAAATTATTAACATCAGACATATGTTTTTTTGCATGGTAGAAAACCATTATTCATGGACTATTTATATTTGCAATTATTTTGTATGGACTTTTTGCAACCCATACAGATACAAAGTCATGTTTCCGGCTAGGTCTCTTACATTTACTTATTTTTGGAGAAGGTGTAGACCAATCATCCTGTGGTAACTTGTGACCCATAACTAATATTCTTTTTTGCTATATGTGTCACACAAAGGCCTACTAGAGTCTATTGTGCACCATGTTTCTGTTTTTCAGCCCCACAGTCTGGCGGTGAACATGTTCTCTGCGATGTCTCCAGGTGGGATCCCAGCACATGCTGATGTTCTCTGCTCTCCACATGTCTCTGCCGTGTCTGAAGTAGCTTCTGCTCTCCGCTCTCTTTCACCGCAACAGGCCTGTCACATGGCACCAAATCAGAGCGGGTGAGGAAACTGCGAGTAGATGCTAAAATTGTTTAGTAGTAGTAATTTTTCTGTTGTGAACAATGCTGGAGCCAGTGTGTGTTTTTGTTAAATAAAGTTTTTATTTCGCATAAGGTCACGTCCAATCCCTAAAACAGAAGTTTGAGAACTGGGCAAGGAATGTTGTATGTATGTATGTATGTATGTATGTATGTAGTACGGTACTATTACTAGGCACTGTAGGAAACAAAACTGAGAACAAATGTGTTTAAAAATCTAGTGTCCAGGCAGCCCAGCTCCCCCCTTCTCCCCGCAAAAACTAACAGACTATGAGCCTAAACCAGCATGGCGGGAAGGGGCGTTGCGGCAGCATTTTAGGGGAGCGGTCCGGACAACGCAAATGTGTCCAGACTTTTTCTTGGGCGGGCCGCGTGGCTGCATGCCGTCATGTGTCTTCTGACCAGTGTCGGGATTACGATTGCCCGCCTCCCGAACGGCAGTATGTCAAACGCATCCCGTGCGTGTGGTGTCAAGTCTTCCAAAATGTTTAATGATCCCATTAAATTGATAGCATGCTGGAAATGCGGTGGATGATCCCCTATAGGTGTGGTCACTACACTTGTAGGCCCACAGCATTGGCTGAGCACCAACTGATCGAATCTACATCAGCATAAGTAGCCACATTGGATAATGAGTCCGCCACTTAGCGCTCTGGCTGAGCAGCAGGAGTGCAATGCATATGGCCAAACTAATGAACAGGCTTTAAAGTAACTAAACATGAAGCAGTTTAGTGACATTAGATGCAGTAAATGGTGACTTTTGTCACTGTTAGATAATATGTTTAACATTGTGGGGAAAATGCAGAGTTGAACTCAAGTTGGACAAATGACTACAGTATTGTGTGCATGGAACAAAGGGGGTGATTCCGAGTTGTTTGCTCGCTAGCTGCTTTTAGCAGCATTGCACACGCTAAGCCGCCGCCTACTGGGAGTGTATCTTAGCATAGCAGAATTGCTTACGAAAGCTTCGCTAATTTTCTCGTAACGATTACCCCGCAGTTTCTGAGTAGCTCCAGAGTCCAGACTTACTCAGCCATTGCGACCAGCTCAGTCCTTTTCGTTCCTGGTTTGACGTCACAAACACACCCAGCGTTTGCCCAACCACTCCCCCGTTTCTCCAGCAACTCCTGCGTTTTGCAACTGAAACGCCTGCGTTTTTCCGCACACTCCCATAAAACGGCCAGTTTCCGCCCAGAAACACCCACTTCCTGTCAATCACACTACGATCAGCACAGCGATGAAAAAGCTTTGTTATGCCGTGAGTAAAATACCTAACTTTTGTGTAAAATAACTAAGCGCATGTGCTCTGCGAACCTTGCGCATGCGCAGTAAGCGACTAATCGCAGTATAGCGAAAATCAGCAACGAGCGAACAACTCGGAATGACCCCCAAAATGCTAATAATTGCCCATGTGCTGAGTTACCTCGTTTTAAAAGATCCTTCTGAATACATGCATAATTACCGTACATACAACTCTCCATACACTACGTTAGCATCAACACACCCTTGCTAAGCTTGTGTGTCTGTGCCCCATTAGCAACCAGTTATGTCCCTTCAACCGCAAGTAGAGGTACGGCTGAATTGCGTATGACTGAGTTGCCTGGCTCCGGAGTATTCGCAATGTGAAAACGTACAAGATACATTCTCACAACTAACTTGCATTCAATGCTGCAATAGTCCCTTGTTTGTTTTGTTTTTCTTACATGTATTCATTTTACATGATTCACACTCCTTGTAGTATTGAATTCCGGAATAGCAGCTTTGGGAGTAGTTTGTGGGACGGTCCCATGACCAGCGGCCCTCTGTCTGAATACGCCTCGATGGAGATGAGCCTACATGCTGTGTACATACATGAAGTAAGTATCTACACACAAAATCCATGCCTCATTCATGTCTCTGCACTCAGGACTGCTTAATTTGCTTTATAGTTGATTACTCTCTTGCAAGTTTATATTCCTCTCTTTTCTAAAGATTGTTCCTCTTTTTCCCCTCATCCCCATTGATTCTTTGACAAATTGACACCGATTGCATTTGCTTCAGTTTGGGAATATGATATGGTCGGATTTGCAGTTTGCTTATTACTTGTATAAAGTGCTGCAGAGTGTTTGTTCAAGATACAATACCATAATCATTAAATGTAATGCCGCTCAGCCTGTTTCTCCTCTCTCACGCAGTTACATCAGCAGCACAACCGAATGGCACCTGGCCGGCACATATGGCACAGGCAGGAGAGTGATGAGAGCGGAGAGAGTGTCCAGGGAGACGGGCTGAACAACACTACATCCAACATACCTTCCTCTGCCAGCTGCCCCTCCCCAGCTGCACTGCTCCGGGAAGATAAGATGCCTCCAATCAGTGCTCATAGGTTCAGTGCCAGTACAGGTGTGTAAACTGCACACCTTTCTAAAAAAGCACAGCTTCTTTCATGTGACTCTTGTAAAATGCACTCAGTATATTCTCTCCTGTAAGTCTGGTGCTTGTACGGACACTGAGTTACATCCTGTAGCAACTAGAGGCATGACAAATATTATTATTCAGTAACAGATCCATCCCCTTACTGGTCAGTTGTTTTGTCCTGTCATCGGGAGGCACAAGACCAGGGACTATGTGTCTAATACATATATGTAAGGAATTGCACAGCTGCAAAGGGAGCTGCTGAGCAATTCCATGTCATTAACATTCTAATGTAGCAGGAGATGTAGGAGACAGACACCTCCTGTTTGCATTAGCTAGGATCAGAGTGCTGCATCTAAGGATGCATCATCGTATCACCATCGCAACCCCTCACACCTTCAAAATGGGGGCAACTCCACATTTTTTGAAGAACAGTGCCAGATACCACGCCCGCTCCCTCTCCCCAAACTGACAGGGGGCTGCGTGTTTCATCACATGACCCTTTCTGCACATGCACAGAACCGATCTTGCGCCTGCGTAGACCCCCTAACATTGGATTTGTACACAAACCATCGTACAAGTATGAATTAGGCCCTATGTTCCTAATACTTACATTTATATACTTTTGTTTTCTTGCAAATTTTACATGCTCTTTGTTAGTAGCAGAAAGGAGGCAGTTATTGCCTTTAACTGAATAGTTTGATGGTAGAAGTAAAGACCAGGGTTTTGGGTGGTGATTTGGACACTATTCCCCTTACCCAGCAACAGTGTACATGTTGCTGCAAAACTAGAATCTACGTTCCTAGCAATGAAACACAGCATTTGAGTGATCGAGCAGGAGGAATGAGCCCTCATTCCTGATGTGGAAGGGGATGAACTGGGTCATGTGACCAAGCATTATTGGAGGACAATTGGACATATATTGGACTAATGAGGAAGGTGCTTAAAATATGTTCAATGAAAAATCATGGCAGATT